>NC_031781.1:15953470-16267275 GCF_001522545.3 Parus major
TTTTTTTTTTTTTTTTTTTTCCTTTTTATTTCTGCAGGGATTTTATAAATTTGAAGAGCAAAGCAGGGTTGAGAGTGAGTGCCCGGCTCTGAATACACACTCACGAGCATCATGCATGCAGGTACTGGATGACACAGGAGGTGGAGCACAGGTCCCCTTTCTAATGAGCATGTTTCTTTCATGATATGTTGAAAAATAAACTTGCCCCACAGTGTCTTTAAGAAGTTGAATATATGATTTATTTAAGGTACAATACAGCAACGTTGTTTATTAGCATCAGTGTCAAAAGTGCATGAAGATACCTGGAAAAAGGCTCATGCTGTTCTAGCACTGTAATGCCATAGAATAAGAACACATCAACCATGCTTTAAGGTCTTGCATCAGGAAATCTTTTCTAACTTGGTTTTCAAAGACTGCATGGATGTGGTTTTGCCCTATAATCTCTAAGTCCACATTTCTATGCAGATCACAGCTGTGTTTTAAAAAATTATATGAGAAGGATTTAATCCATCTGTGGTAATTCATCCTCAGTAATCACCCTTTTATATTTTCAATCTTTTTCTTAAAACTAAGGGGTTTTTATTTCTTGCCAGAATCAGTAACAAGACTTCGGGTATGGGCTGTAACTGTTAGTTCCTTTCTTGCCCTCACTTCCAGTCAGTGTAATTTGTTGTGATCACACTTTCTGGAGCTGATAAAAAAATCCCATGTACTGCTACTTTTACCATCACCGTTATGCATTGATTTTGTAGATATCTGTCATTTAAGCTCCTTTTTTATAATGAGCAAAAAGGAAATAGTCAGTCCTACAGGACAGTTCAGAGCACCTGAGTGGGTGTTGTAAAGGGCTGTTTCCTCCTGCCTGTGCAGGAGTTTATGGAGGCACCTTCCAGCCCCTGAAAAAGGTGTTTTGTACCACCTAAAATCGGCTCTGAGCTGCCTCTGGGTGCTGCTTCCTGGGAGGGTGTATGAGGGACACGAATCCAATGGATTCTACTGTCAAGGGCCAGCAAATCTTTGCTCCCTCTCCTTCCCTGCAGGTGTGCAGGGCTCGGCGCTCCTGCCTGGGACCAGGTTTTGGTCCCGTTTTCTGGAGGGGAGGCAGCAGTGCTGCAGTGGGGAGAGGGAGTCATGTCCTTAGAGTCACTTTTTCCATGGGCAGCTTCCTCCTCCGCTGCTGCTGAAGGAGCAGAGTGTCTGTGGGCAGGTGGTGCAGGGTAACTGCTGCTGGGAGGACAGGGCTGGACCATGAAGCCTCAGCTCTGCCATGACCTGAGCATCCTGCCTGGGGTAGCAGGAGTCACAGCTGAGGGACTGCACAGCTGCACAGGCACCTCTGCTGTGGGGCTGAAGGGCTTTGTCAGGCTCCCAGCGGTTCTGATAACTGTTCTGTTCCTCTTTGTCCACCTTTCTGCTGCAGATGGATGATGTGATCGATGACATCATTAGTTTGGAGTCCAGTTATAATGAAGAAATCCTCGGCTTGGTGGACCCAGCCCTGCAGATGGCAAACACGGTACAGCAATCCTTTCTTCTGGTTTCCCTGTTAAGTCTAACTGGTTTTCCTTGAGAGGAAGCAAAACTGCAGCAGGACTTTTTCTTCCTTGCAATTAAGTAGTTACTGCATTGTTCCACAGAGAATAATTAGTTTCCCTTTGAAGAGCTTAAGGTGATACAGTTGCAATTAAAAACATGAATTTAAAAAGACAAGCTCGAGTCAGGTTGAGAGAATACAAAGGACAATTTTGATTTTCTTATTTCAAAGTTAGTGGTGAGAGGATTGCAGCAGTGGAGTAAATTCTGCTACCAGTAGTAGCTCATTCCCACTGCTACTAAAAATTGTGATGGACTTTATCTTTGGCTTCAAAAAAGAAGGAACCTCTGGCATCCCAGGTTCCTGAATGTTGTCATATTCAAGTAAGAAATTGTATGCCATGTGTTAGCATCTGTATCCAGAGACACTTTTCTATTACCCCTAACATCACAGCTTTGTCTCTGCCTGATTTCGAGTGGGGAGAAGTCCCCAGCTAGATGTTACAGAATTTAGCAGGAGAGGAAAAAATTTAAAAAGCAGTCTTCCAAACAAACAAAAGGGAAGGAATAAAGAAGGTGGAAAACTGAACAAGGCAGGGGACGTGGGAAGCCTGTGATAAAAGCCAAGAACACAGAGCTGCAGAAAGCGCTGAGGGACGGCGCAGGTGTTCTCCAAGTGGCTCTTTTGGTTTGGTTCACATTGCTTTGGGAATTAATTTAATCATACTTCTGGCATAATCTGATTTTGATCTTCTGTGGAGGGTAGCTCCAGTGAATTTTTTGCCTTAGGCTTAAGTGCTGTTAGATCTGGCTGAGTAGATGTCTGCCAGCGCTGGCGTCTGTTTCTGTTTCATCTGGTGCCAAAACGTACAGCTTACCACAGAGCACTGATTTTGTGGCACAGGTTTACATTTGCTGACAGTAGTTGTCTGATGTCATGTTAACCCGGTCCTGTGCTCCCACAGATTCCCACAGCCCTGTCAGAGACGTGGTGGATGACGCAGGCAGCGGCCCACCAGCTTCCCTTTCTAAATAGTGCCCTTTGAGCGCTCAGGGAAATAGCTGCACGGTCCTGCTACTGAGAATACATTTTCCTTTAATCTAAGATAACTTGCAAAATGCAGCTGTCCTGGAATTTGAGAGAAAACCTCAAGAAACTGTCAAAAGATAGCTTTCAAAAAGTTTATCTGTTTTTCAATTTATTTTTTTTTTCCATTGAGAGATTAGGTTCTTCTGGAGTCCCTTCTCTGAAGTTCCATTGGATTGGGAGCCATTAATTAATTAATGAGATTCTTCTAGAGTCCCTTCTCTGAAGTTCCATTGGATTGGGAGCCATTAATTAATTAATGAGGTTCTTCTGGAGTCCCTTCTCTGAAGTTCCATTGGATTGGGACCCATAAATTCAGAAGGGGCTTGGATATTTCAATGCTTTCTTCTTTTCTCATTTCACAGGGACTCCAGAGTGGCTCATTACTTCCACGTAGGGATGGAAGGATACTTTGCACTCTTTTGGGCAAGGAGCCCCTGTAGTCAATGTTTAGGGTAGTCTACATCCCTCCTGTGCTTTGCTGTGCCTGCTGCATTGCAAGAAACCTTGTAAAGACTGCCTGATCCACATTTTCGGTGTAACTTCAGAAATTTCCCACTTTATGTGGTGAAGTCTGAAAAATAAGGATACGAAGCAGTGAAATTAAGACTTTTTTACTGAGAAGTTCAAGTAACTGGAGGGAAAAAAGCATATTTCAGTTTCTTAATCAGCCTAGTACCAGTCCTGAAGAGGTGGAAATTACAGCCAGAGACTTTTCTTTTGAGGCAGGGCTTAGCTCTTAAAACATGCAACGTTTTATTAATGAGGAATTAATGCCTACAGACTGAGCTAAGTCGAGGTAGGAGAAATCAAGAGAGGAAATGGTCTCTAAAGAGACACAACCTATAAATAGCTGTGCTGAGTCGGTGACAAAGGCAGTTGTTGTTCCATAACCAACAAAGAACAAAAGGAGCAGTTTGTTACAGTTGGTAACAGTACTTAATTGATAAGCAAAATCAGAGATTTCTGTGCAGGGCAAGCTAAGGGAGTTTCCAGGTACCTTGAATTGAAAATGGCCCATTTTCAGTCAACTTCTTGTGAGAGTCTTTGTCAACTTTGGTATTTGGTGGAATATCTGTGGTGGAAAGTATCACAAAATGGTCACTAGTTTATAGAGAAGGTTTTCTGCCTAGATGTCACTTGGTAATTGAATTAATGAGTACTGTGTAAAGTGCTCTTGTGAAGATGACAATTAATTAATTCATCCAGCTAATCAACTGCAGCCAGAGCCTGGCATGGAAAGCTCTGTGAATAGGTACAGCTCCGCTTGTAAATGTGACTTTCTTGTGGAATTTAAACTCTTCAGCAGAGGAGTTTTGTTACAGGGACTGCTGCTGAGCGTGTGCTTGTAGGTCAGGGAACATCACAATGCACTGTGGGCTGCACAAGCTGGAGTGCAGAACCCATTCCAGTGTGTACTGGTACCTTAGAAACAGCCTTGTTGATCACACAGCTGATGTCTCAGTGATTTTAGACAGAATGTGGGTGCTTGTTTTGTTAGAGTAGTGGAGGAGAAATGAAAGCCTCAGACTCCCATGAATGTACACTATGATGAATCTGCAGTCATAATTACCATATTTCAAATTTCTGTTATATAAAAGCCATTATTAGGGGAAAAAAAAAAAAGAAGCAGATGCAAAGTGATAGGAAGATTGAAATTTGTTTTACTTGGTGCGTTTGTGCAATTTGTGATGCCAAGACCTTGAAATAAGAAATCTCCCAAGTGAAAGCATTTTCAACCATGCTGTTTCAATGAAGATAATATGCTAAACCTGGCATAAGCCACTCTTCATTTACTTTTTGGAAGAGTAAAGGTGGATGATCTGGTTGATGCTGTATTTAAATTCTTTCTTAGCCAGAAATAGCTAAGAAAGCTGTAAGGAAAACCATATTTAGGTTGGAAACATGCTAGAATTTGGAGAAGACAGGGAAAGAGCTTCCTTAGCTCCAGAAAATTCCATATCTTTCTCAAAGTTGGAGACTCCATCTTCCCTATGAAATGGCTGTGGAAGTTTTGACATTTCCCCATCTTGTACTTCAGGATGGTGCTGAAAGGCTTGACTGTCTTAGAGCTGAAATGTTTGCCAACAATGCGTATTTTTTCCCAGTTTCTTCAAATAAGAAGCATTTGAAATAAATTCTCAGGTGCCATTGCAATGGGCACATAATAATCCCCTTTTGGGCTTTTTTTTGCCCCATTTAAGGCTAGTAGCTGCTCTTGTGTGCTCATCACAATGCTGTCTTGTGCATCTCAAACCAGTGCCCTCAGCACAGGGGTCCTCTGCCCTTTCCCAGTTCCCTAAACCCTGCACTAATGATTATTGGGTTTACCTCAGTCAACTGATTTTATTCCTCTGGGAACTGCTATAAAATTGTGAACTGAGGATGTGCCTTGATTTTAACTTAGCTCTAGCTGCAGGTATTTTATGTGAGATGGCCCAGAGTGTTGCATGCACTTGATGTTTTTGTTTGAAAGGAATTAGTGTAAGTTAGTCCCAGAGATGTGACCTGCAGCCAGCCTGGAGAAGAGACCTCCAGGGACTCACAGTGACCATGGACTGTGTGTAGGAGAATGTTTCAACTGGGTCTTTGACCTGTGGAGTTTGGATGCTGGGGAAAGTGGTCAAAGAAAGAAGCTGGTCAGTCTCTTTGCTCATGGATCACTGATTTAAGTGGAGACTGTTGGCGTCTCCCTCCCCAAAATGTGAATTTCCCTGATTAGCACTCCTGTGGACAGCCTTTAGCAGCCATGTGCTGGTGCACATTCAGCAGTTGCTGCCTGTCTTCTTTGTCCCCTTTTGTGATCATTGCTCACACTGCTCCTGTTTATTGACATGGAAATCTGCCTCAGTGTTTGACACCTTTGGGGAAAAAAAAATCAATCACAAACTGTTGTAACAATCAGGGCCCATGTTGCAGTAAGGAAAGCAGCTCTGTGTTCTCCACATTTCATTACAGCCTGGCAGCTTTACCCAGGCTCTGAGATGCCAGTTTCGAGTTTTCTAACAAAAAATCTTTTTTATTTCAAAATTCCGTGAAGTTCCTAATTAGATTTCACATGTCTGGTTGTGAACTTCAAGTCCTTGGGCTACAAACAAGCTCTTTGTGCTCTCCCCTTGCCTAGGAGCATGAGTAGGATGAGCACATCCAAGTCAGAAGAGTGTGTGACGCTCTCACCGTGTCGGTGTCAGGGATGTGTTTGGGGGACCCAGAGACACAAGGGTCAGCCTTGTAGAGCAGTGAGATTGAGTGGTCACCCTGACACTAATGTGGGTAGGTCACAACCAGCACAGATGTGACCTGAACAGCATTATTAGAGCTTCCTTTTTTAATTTTTTTAAATTTTTTTAAATTTTTTAAAATAAGATTGACAGTGAGACTTTAGTTACATTTATTTCCCTGTCTTAAATTTTGAGTCAGGGGACTTTGGTTGTGATTTTGTTGTTGGCCATTATCTATCTGTTCTCAACAGCTATCAGCATAGCTTGTAGCTGGTGGTACTTTACATATCAACTCCTGCTTCATCTGCTTCCATATGGCAGAGAAATTTTCTTAGGCCCCAGTCTGGCAAGGCCCATCAGTAGGAGTTTAATATTCCTGGCTGTGACTCACTGCATTGTATTCACCAGCATTATTTACATGGGTGTAAAGTTAATACCTACTCTAATCTCTGCAGGATCAGTGTCTTGGAGGGATTGGTTTTCTTTTGCAGCAGTGATGATAAGAAGTGTTGCTACTCAGATAAGATACCAAAGTGTTTTATACCTGTCTTTTCAAAACCAAATAAAAGATGGGTAAAATAATCCACTCAGGATAATTGCAAGCTTCTTAAAAGCTGTTTCAATATAAAGGGATAGCTTTGATAGATCTTGCTGAAATGATGTCCTATTTCTGAATAAATCTGCTTGTTTAAATATCTAAATAAACACAGCAGAGTGAACAAGTAATTGAGGAAACTTACTGTAAAAATAATCTTCCTCCTACTGGTGTGCTTTCTTGTTATGTAAGGCAAAAAAACAAAGTAAACTGAAATGTTTTTTGTGTAGGTAGCTTTCAAATCACATGAAAAATGTGATTAATTAATACAGTGTTCTTCCTCCAGCATGTGACAACTTGCAAAGTACTTCCACTCACATATCCCTGGAAAAAGTGGGGGGTTTCTCTGGGAAAGTTCTGTGGGCTCTTTCAGATATGAGAGAAATTTAAGGGATATAGATGTAATAGTTTTAGTGAAAAATAAGGAGCAACAGTGCAGCAACATCATCAGCATTTTACCTCTTCTATTACCTCTTAATATTTTAAGTCTGCATACTTTAGAGGAGTGAGAGCAGAGTTTTCCCAGTGTAGATGTTTTATCCCTCATTGCTATGAATATCTGTGGCTTTTGCTGACCTTCTTGCAGTCTCTGTTTGCACATGGAAAAGAGCACAGATTGCTTAGCATATCCTGACTCTGTTCTTCTGTACAAAGGCATTCATAAAGGCAAACCAAATGATCCTTTTCCTTGTTTATCTTTTCCAGTTGCCTGTGTCTGGCAATTTGATTGACCTTTACGGCAACCAAAGCATGCCTCCTCCAGGACTAAACATCAGCAACTCATGTCCAGCTAATCTTCCTAATATAAAAAGGGAGCTCACAGGTAAATACATCTGAAATACCACCTTGGAGTAGTAGTATCATTGTTTTGAATTCAGGTGCTACTGGACATAATTTCTGTTGTAAGAAAGAATATATGGGTGAACAGTTCAGCCTGTGTTCATGTGTGGGTGCGTGTGGATTCAGTGTCACAAATTCACTTCATAAAAAGTCCTTAATTGTTACAGTCACACCTGCACTGTGTTGTGTTCCAGGAAGCTTCCATGCTTCTTTTCCAGAGCTGTTTTTTTAGTTTGGGCTTACTGCTTGCTCTGTCAACAGCAAACTTTAAAAATTTCACATCTGGAGTCTCTGTGGGATTCATGTCAAGGAATGATACACATTGGGACTTTACTTCAGTAGGGGCGGGCAGTAATGAACAAATAACCTGTTATAATGTGAAGTATGGACATATGGATCTTTTAAAATGTAGAATTAGGCACCTGGGGGGATTGGAATTTGTTGATCTTTAAGGTTCCTTCCTACCCAAGCCAGTCTATGATTCTATGAATATGCATCACTAAATTAAGATGAAAATGGTGTTCCTTAAATTTTTATGCTGGTTCCTGCAGCAATGCTCTGAACAAGCTGTGGGAGGCAGGGGCAGGAGGGTGGGACACTAAAAACCTCTTTTCTCAAGCATATGTGTACAGGAGCAAGATAGTTTGAAGCAAATAATATGTTTCATATTCGCACATGTTTTATTTCTGCTCACTTGGAAGGACATAACCACATATAGGGTACATCTACAAGGTATGGTGGTCTGTAGGCTGAACAAATGGAGATCCACTCTAGAACTGATGGAAAACTCAGATTATTGCCCGGAAATGCCTGTTCTTAAGCCCAGCAGAGAGTCACTGACCATGCAGTAGGGTAGGGGCCTGGTTTCTTTCTTGTCTGTCATCTTTCTGGGTATCTGTTGTGAAAACTCACAAGCTTACTCAGTTGCAAAGCAGGTTCTGGGCAGGAATTAGTTTAAGCAGAGCAGTTTTAATAGGCCAGGAGGAAATGCCACCTCTCTGAGCCAGCGGATATTTGCATTTATAGGACAGCACAGAATTTGAACTCAGCACCAAAAAAAGACACACAGAGCACAAAATGATTTTTGGCTGCTAGGAAAAGGCAGAGCTTGTACAGAGATGGAACTGTGTAAGAGGAGGGTGTGAAGGGAGGAGAACTACTCAAAGTTCTGCATTACAGGCAGTTTTGTTGCCCCAAGTATAGAAAGTTCCAGGGGCTGCAAACCCAGCCCAACTTGGATATGCAGACTGGTGGATTTGCTGCAGGTGGTTGTGTCAGACTTCGGGTCAAGAAGGCAGAAAGAGAGGGGAAATTGTGAGTGAAGTGGTCTTATGGAAGTCCTCAATGCATCAAATACATCAAAACAGAACTGAAATAAGTTTAATGTCTATATGCTACCCTTACCTGAACACAGAATTAATTTAGGTGAGTCTTTTTGTGATCAAAATAAAGTAATACAGGAAAAAAACTTATTTGCTACAGTGAGGGATTGTTTTGACAATGGAATGTGCAATAAAAGATGATGCACTCATTGCTTCTCACTGACTTTCTGTGGAACTGCAAAGTACTTGCTGGTTTGGGGATTTGAATGCAATGGGGCAAGGATTAAGGACCTCACCTTTTAAAAAAACAGAAAGGGGTAGAGCAAAGATAAAATACTTAAAATTGCTTGAGAAGCTTAGGGCCAAATGAGAACTGAGAAGAAGATACTTAGTTGTGCTGTTGCCTGAACTATTGCATGCTGAAGTTGATAATGATATTATTATTCCAGAATATAATAGCAATAATAATAGAATAATAAAGAATAGGTAATTGTTTGGAGTAAGGTGAAGGGCACCTTGAGTTGAGGAGTTGAGGAGACAAGTTTTGTGCAGCATGGCTGCCATTACTTTCCTTTTTGCTTTTCCCAAAGCCAGAAGCATTGTTTTCCAACTTGATCGCTAAGAAAGGTGTTGATTTTTTTTTTCTTCATACAGTAGGAACAGTTAGTGTAGCTGGAAAATAAACTATTTTTAACAGGTCACTTAAGTTGTCCCTTGAATGTGGTGGTGATGTGTGTGCACATGCCACAGAAGGATGTAGCCTTAATTTTTGGGTGAGCAGAGCCTGTGTCACATCCTGAGCAGGCAGCAATACCCTAAGCATGCTGTTCCTCAGGTCCAGCTCCCTGGGATGTGTGTGCAGACGTAGGAGAAGGTATGCTGCATTTCAGCAGTTTGCTGTCCTCAAATACCTTGCTGAGTCAGGGCCTCCGTGGGAAACATTCCCATCATGGGAGTCACTGTGGGAAGTGTGGGAAGAGATGCTCTGCAGGTGCAGAGGTGAAGCTCAGTCCCAGCCTTGTGTTTTGGCATCCACAAGCCTTTCTTGCTCCTTGGAATGGGGGAAATGATTGGTGTGACAAATATCCATCAGGCTTCCTGTGCAGATATTTCACAGGCTGAAAGGCTGTGATTTTAATTTTAGAATTATTTTAATTCTAATTACCTCATTCACATGCACAGCATGTATTTTTCCTACAGAGTCGGAAGCCAGAGCATTGGCTAAGGAGAGGCAAAAGAAAGACAATCACAACTTGAGTAAGTTTTGGTTCCTCACATTTTGCACCAATTCTTGGAATGATTTTGTGTATTGAGTGTTCAAATACTGATGTTTAAAGTTTGGATGAGGTACTGCATGTAGTATAAACCACTAGATCATTGTGTTATGCCCACAGATCAAATACCTCAAATTCATGTGAAATGTGTCCTTAAATCTACTATTAAATTTTAACTGCATATTTATTTATTTTCAATAAATCAATTGAATGAGTGGTTATTATCAATGAAATTGCTGGGTTCAACGTGTGACCCAATTGCTTTTAACAAATCCACCTTGCACAATTTTGATTTTATAATTTTAATTTTTAAAAAAATATTAGATATGTGGTCGATTTGTGACTTTAAACAATAGTGTGGGTCCTCAGTATGGCAATTTTATAAATTTCATTTTTGAATGCAACTCCTATTTCCAAGTCGGAAAAAAAAAAAAGCATTTTAAAATAATGAGCATCTTATGATTTAAGGATCCATAACTTATCTTTTTATACTTTATAGTAGTAGAAAAAAGGAACCGTTTCATGCCTTGAGCCACTCAGAAGCCTTTTCCATAGCATGAAAAGGTAATGCAGGAAAATTGGTATTTAAATTTGACTTTTGGATCCTCAAAGTGTTGCACATGAGGGACTACTTTAAAAACAGATTGTGCCTTTTGTCCCTTTTTCTGTCTTGGGTTTCCTTGAGTAAAGAAATTATAGTCCGAATATCTAAATATTCATCTCTTTAATTTGTCTGTGGTGCTTATCCGGAGAAAAATGTTTGCTTTGCAGTCATTCTGGTATTTAGTCTTAGACTTTGCAACTTCAGCAGTCCCAAAATGTACAGTAGACAGAACTTCAGTCTTAGTGTGCTCGTGTGTAGGAAAGCAAAATAAATTATCACTGGATTTTAAGCTTCAGGCAAACATTTCAGTGGTACTTAAAGAAATCTTTGATAAAACACTTGATAAGTTGTAATTAAGTGTGAATATTACTTGTAACATTTGTGCTGTTTTTCCTAAAGTTGAACGAAGAAGAAGATTTAATATTAATGATCGTATAAAAGAACTGGGCACCTTGATACCCAAGTCAAATGACCCGTAAGTACAACGTGCCCAGGGAGACTGTGGGAGGGAGAATGAGAATTTACAAAACTTCCCCCCAAAATTCCAATGTTTTCTATTTGCTCTTAGCACTCTTTGATGGCAGAAAGGTTCCATTATTTTTTTTTTGAAGATTTTTTTGAGGGGTTCATTTTTCCACTTTTGGAACCTGCTTATATTTGTATTAATTCTGATTTTTGTCTCAGAGCTGGGCTTGGTGCTGGGAGTGACTGACTGCCTTACCAGAGGCAGAGTTGTGAGGATGGGAGACCTTATGCTGGTCTGGCTGTTTAGATGGTTGCATGTCTTGCTAAATGATTTTTAAAATTAATTAGATGTTACAGCTTGACAAGACAGAACTGGTCCCTGTTTTAGTAAAAATGGAGGGCAGTTTATCTGGGAAGCCATCACATTCCCCTTCCCTCCAAGGGAAGAAAAGAAGGAAAATAAAGAGTGTAACTGTGTGCTTGTTCACTGATAATTTGTCAGTGTTTGTTGTAATTTCCCAGATGTTCTTTACGATAATTCTACAATGATTTTACTGCTTTTAGCTTGTATTTACACTTTCCCAATGCTGATTCAGTGGCAAGGAATCTTTCTTGCTCTGGAGTTTGAAAGTCCACTTAAATCTGAATCAATGCCCCATGATGATTTTGGGGAGATTTTCCAGTGTTTTGAGGCATTTGCTCATGGAGCAGCTTCACAGCTGCTCTGCTGAGAGGCTCTGCAGCCTCCTCCAAGGCCACCAAGACAACTTGTCTCAGGACAACCTACTGAGTGTAGAACAGGTGGATCTTTGTGCTGACAGTCTGCTGGAAGGTGTCTTTTGCCTGTTTAGAGAAAGTAAGATGATGTGAGGAGATGGTGATGCAGCAGCCTCTCTCTGTCTCTGAAGCAAAGGGCTCCAGCCCCCTCTAGTGCACTGCAAACGTCTTCTGTATCCACAAACTCGGAATAAGTAGCAGCTGGGTGTTATGTCTGGATAAGGTGCAGTCACAGGTGCAGGTATGAAGGGAACAGCTGTGAAACAGAGCCTTACCTTGTCCTTTTGTGTTGTTCCAAAGCGACATGCGCTGGAACAAGGGCACGATTCTGAAGGCGTCGGTGGATTACATCCGCAAGCTGCAGCGGGAGCAGCAGCGCACCAAGGAGCTGGAGAACAGGCAGAAGAAGCTGGAACATGCCAACAGGCACCTGCTGCTCAGAATACAGGTTTGCTGAGACGTGAGCTGCAAATGCTCCTGGTGTTGCAGTGTGTGATTGCAAACAGTGGTGACTCGTGGGGTGTGGGTTAGAAGGAACCAGCATTTAAACTAACGGTGGGTAGTGCTGAGTGCAGAGATTTTTCCAGAAAGGACAAAGATATCTTAGGTAAAAAAAAAATAAAAAATAGAATCCTAACACTCTAGTAAAAGCACTTCTGAGTGGTCTGGTTTTGTTCTACTGTGGCCAATGCTACTTCCAAACCATAACATCAAAAAGATTTATATGGTAATACATTCTTCTGTTTGCCAGGCCTGAGACATTGGGACTTCATGTATCGTGTAGTTGTTGATAGTCATGAAATTAAGTTCAGCTGCTTGGGAGTCTTCCCTGCTGCTTGAAGTCTGTAGAACTGTACAATGGTTCTCCTCAGCACTGAAAAGCAGTAGGTGGCAGGAATATGTTTTCTCTGTGGGTTGTTGCCTTGTTAGATTCAGGTTCCCAGTGTTCTGAGCTACACGGAAATTTAAGGGTGAAAACTCCATTTCTCTTACTAATTCCTTTGTCTTCACCTCAAGCTGGATAGGAAACCTTAACCTTGAAGCCAACACAGGTTTTTTTTCTGGATAGCCACCCCTCTCCATAGAAGGGTAATTAAAGAAATGTACCAGAATTGGGTGTAAGATCACCTAACGTGGAGAGAGCGATATCCCAGATATCCTCGTGTTGCTGCTCCCCTGCAGCACGAGCAGCTGAGCTCTTGCCTGCCAGGAGACCCCTCAACAACCCAGCTAATCCACCAGGGAGATAATGAAGCTGCAAATACCTGAGAGTCAAGCGTGGAAGTAAACAGCTTTAAAATAGAACAGGCCGAGTTGAGCCTCAGCACAGTTTTGTACTTGGTTGAGCAATCTGCTGCTAGAGTGAGATGATAAAAACATAGAAGCCTTTTGCAGAGCAGCATCAAGCAGTGGTGTTTCAAAGCTAAGTGAGATCACTTTTTAAACATCTTTCATCTTGCTTTGTATTACCCAACTGCTCTGGCTCCTTGAATCAAAATACCATAAAACCCAGACCCTTGAATAACTGGCAATACAAATAACCTCAAGTATTTTCCCTTTTTGTGTTGATTCTGATTAAGCATGGAATAAGGAACTCCTGCTTCTGGCACATTAGCTGATGGAAGAAGTGCTTGCTCATTCCACCGTCTCTTCTGATCTTGCAGTGTGCCACAAGCTCGTTTTAGCCTGGAAATGATGGAAAAGGGTAATAATCAGCCTCAGTGACAGGAATATCCAGAAACAGCACAATCACAACAGTGATTGCCTAATATAATGAAGAAGTAGAAGCAAAACATCTCTTTTATTGATGTATTTGTGAGAGGACATTTCTGTATGATTAAATGTGAAGGTGGGATTTAAACTTTCCATGGAAATTTGAAGAATCCTGGCTCTGTGTGAAGTCTGAAACCTTCCTGTGACTTCCTTGTGATTTTTCTGCACAGGAATAGTGTTGTTGCTCAGTTTTGATTGACCTCTTCCAGCTCTGCCAGACTTGTAGAGTGAGAAATGTCCCCTCCAGAGTCTCAGCAGGGGTTGATAAGGATCACATAGACATGCTGTGCCTTCACATATGACTTTTTAAAAATTGCTAAACACATGCTTGTGCTATTTCTTTTTTTTTTTTCCCCTATTTTTAAATGTTTTCCTCACCCTACCTGATGCCAAACCTGCCTATCCTGGCAGTGGTTTGAGAAGAAGCCTGAGGGGAACAGGTCTGTGCTGCAGGGTACTGGGTTTTGGCTCTGGTGTAGGTGCTGAGGAGGAGTGTGAAGGGCCTGTGTGGGATGGTGTTCACCCACCTCTTCAAGACTTTGCTGTTCAGGTGCAAATCTGCAGGGCTGGAGTGTGCAAGGTACAAGCACTTGTCACTATGAGAAGGGGAGGAAATGTGTGCGGGAGAAGGAAACTGGAAGCTGCAAGACAAGCATAAGATGACAGATTTTACTTGCAGATTTTCTTTTAATTTGCCCCTTATTCTCCCTCACAGGAACTTGAGATGCAAGCCCGGGCACACGGACTGTCCCTTGTCCCATCTACAGGCCTTTGCTCCCCTGACATGGTCAACAGGGTCATCAAACAGGAGCCTGTGCTGGACAACTGCAGCCAAGACATGATGCCCCACCACACAGACCTGTCCTGCACCACCACCCTGGACCTGACTGACGGCACCATCACCTTCAGTGACAACCTGGGAAACGTGACTGAACCAGCTGGCACTTACGGTGTTCCTGCCAAAATGGGATCCAAACTGGAAGATATCCTGATGGACGATACCCTCTCCCCCGTGGGAGTGACTGACCCTCTGCTCTCCTCCGTGTCTCCCGGGGCGTCAAAGACGAGTAGCAGGCGGAGCAGCGTGAGCATGGAGGACACTGACCATGCTTGTTAGCACCTGTTTGGCACACCTTTCATAAACTGCTTTGGTTCTTGATCAGTAGATGAAATAATTTACCTTTTGTAGAATTTTTTGATTTTTTTTTCCCCCCCTCTTGTGCTTCATCAGTGTGTGTGCGTGTGTGTATATATTATATATATAGGATTTTTTTTAGAATTTTTGTGAAGAAACTTGTATATTCTATTTTAAAACTACCAATGCCTCCAAAATATTGTACAGCATATGTACAGAATCTGTGAACTGGATTCTCCAAGAACTTTGAACTGGTCAAATCTACTCAAAGCAATAGAATTACAGATGAAGAGTCTGTTTCTACTGGGGGGAGGGGGCAATTGTAGGATTGTAAATGCAACCTATTTACTTGGAAACAAAATGTAAAGTTTAAGAATGTAAAGAAACAACAACAACAACAAAAAGTCCAACTTGTAATTGTATTAATTGAATAGTGCTGCCTTAAAGATACAGTGTCCCTCAAATGTTGGTCTTACATGACAAGTGTTTAGGGAAAATACCCACACGACTTCACTCAGAAAACAAACTAAACCCAAGTGTTAAGACATCCTGATTGTGTTGATTGTGATATAAAATGCTGTTGCTGAAACTGCAGGGAGATGTGAGTGTCTCAGAGTGTTGTTTAATTTTACTCTGAGCTGATTTGGGTTTTCCGTTTGATCATGGTTCAAGTTTTTCCTCTTAAATTTTTATTTTGTTTCGTGACACACATGGATGGCTTTGCCAATGGCAAACCAAGCAGGAGCACTGTAAATTGGGATACACTCTCGGGACAAAAAAAAATATGCATATTATATCAGCTGGGCACATTATGTTGTACATATCTAATTGGCTTTATTTTCTTTTTTTTAATTACATTGTACAGTTTCTTTTGATTTGCATGGATTCCTTAGTTATCCTCAACTTTTTGTTTTAAATTTATTTGTATTTCATTTGTAAGATTTTTGCCTCTTAATATTGCAGCGATTTTTTGACATTTTTAAAACTCATTGGAAGTTTTCTGCGTTCTTTGTAAACACTTGAAAGGAAGCTTTTATGCAGGGTTCTGTGTTTTAAGAGAGATTTTGAGAATATTTTGTATATTACAGTCTCACTTTGAAAATGTTTTTAAACGCATTTAAGGTAGAGTAAAAATTTAGATTAGGTAATAAAACAACTCTGTAGAGAAACTGAACTTACATATTTATTTTTAGTGATACAGAAAAAAAGTAGTAATATGCTTGGAAACATAACTATGTAGTTAATATACCCGTTAGAGCAATTCGTGTTCTATTTCAGCACTGGAGCTGACATAAAAGAAAAAAAAAAACAACAAAAAAAAAGAGTAAATTACTGTATCTGCAAATAACTGTTACTTGATAACAATGTTATTAATTTTTAACATGCAACCATGTTGTAAAAGTAGTTGGGTGCATTATCTACTCAAGTGTAGTCCTATGCAATAACGGTAGTTTTCCTTGTATTATATCCAGCCTAGGTGTTCCACGGAGGTGACAGGTGGTGTTCCGAGCTAGACAGAGGGAATGGAATTCTCCAGGGCAGCCTACAGCTGACTGGCAGGCGTAGCTCGTTCAGAATGAAGTGCCTTAAACTCTAGTTGTAGTCTTCCTCGACTAGCACTGACTGAAGTGTGGCGTAGACAGAGCTTTAGGGTGGTGGTGTGTAGGGCGTTGAGGTTAGCATGGTGCCTACGGATAGAAAACCAGAGCTTCCCTTTCTCCTTTGTGCTACACTGGAAATTACATAGGATGAGTGCAACGGTGAGTAACTGGAGTGCCAGTTTGGCCGGCTTTCCAAGGAAACCTTGGGTTCAGCAGGTGGTGTTCAGAAACCAAATGTGAACTGGGATGGGGTGGCTGGGGATGGTGGTGGGAGTTCCCCTGGCGCAGCTCACTGAGCCCTCTCCCAGACATTTCCCCAGGGGAGGGCTCCTGGTGTCTCCTGCCTGGCACCTGTGCTCCAGCACAGGGGGCTCTGGCTCAGCAGGGCTGTGGAACTCGGGGTCTGTGTTCCTGTCACTCTTCCCGTGGCTGTGTCCAGCCCTCCCTTCCCCCTGGAGCCACCAGCGATGTGTTAGCATTGATGCAGCCACGGGGTCGTGGCTTTTTTCCTTTCTTTTACAGTTTTTGAAAGAGGAGCTGGAGTTGGGTTGTTAAGATGCCTCTCCCCCTCATTCATCAATTCCCTTTTGGGAATATGTCTTTCCTAGGGTGGAGAAGCTCTGGCCCAGGCAGGACCCAGGAGGCTGCAGGATGTGCTGGGGTCACCGTGGTCCTGGGGCAGGAAATGCCCAGCCCCTGCACGGCAGCTCCTGGTCAAGTATGGGGGTACAGGCTTCGGGTGCTGCTCTTTGGCTGGGGTGACAGGGAAATTGGGGCTGTAGGAATTGCTTGTAGCTGTAACACAGGGCTGTGTTGCCCCTCCCCAGAAAACGGGGCAGCTCTGCAGCGTTGGTACAACAAATCAGGGTGTGCGTGTTGGAGTGTAGTAACTGAGAACCACTGAATGTATTGAGTGAGGCTTTTGGTTTGGTGCCTGCCCTGGGCATTCAGAAATTCAAGTCTGGACTGTGGTATATGAATATTTTTCAAGCTCATGTGAAACCACTGGTACTCACTGACAGCCATGACTTCTGATTTTTTGGCTACATGCTGTGTGGAGGTGAGTTGGGATTCAAGGCCAACCATTCCATCAAGAGCTGGATTCCTTGGCAGAAGTCTCTGTGGCCGCAGCAGCTGTGTTGTGTGCTCCTATACCTTGTGTTTTCTGGGGTAACACACTAACTTGTCCATGCCACTCTCCCCCCCCGTGTTTCTTTAGGTTACAGCCCTCCTCTGAGCTGCCCACCCTTGGAATGGTGACACTGCGGTGGGGACACCTCTAGGAGACCCAGACCCCCAGTGGGTGCTAAGAGGAGGTGCCTTTGCCTGTTTGAGCATGGAGGAGGGTGTGTCTGTGACGTTTTGCAGGGGTTGGTGGCAGAGGACAGAGGCAGCAGTCACAGGCAGGGTTTGGCATGGGCTAGGTGGAGTGAGATGGACAGAAGTTGATGCCCGGTCTGGTGAAAGTGACGCTGGGCAGCGGTGGCTTCCCTGAGCAGGTGGATGGGGAACTGACCAATTCTCACTTTGCCAAAGCCATGCAACAGGCAGGGATGTGCAGAGTACCGTGAAGTTCTTACTGCTTTTGGCCTATAAAGCAATATTTAACTCTTGCAACCTGTAAAAGCAAAAAGAAGGTACATAAGGAAAGCACAAAGCACAAAATAATGCACTTACATTTATGTTGTTTGACATAAAATGCACTGGGGGGGAAGCTGATGTTGATAATAGTATAAATACCTATATTTCTTGAAAAAGTGACATTAATTACTGCCTCTTGCTATGATGCTTGGTACTGTAATGTTGATATTCATCTGCTGTTGACTGCAGCAATAATTTGTGTATGGTCCATAGCACTGTAAATTATGGATCAATATTAATGTATCCAATGAAATAATTTGAACTGTTGTTCTTGATAGATGGATTAAAGCATTTGGTTTTTCACATACATCTGTGTAAGTCACTCGTTTTCCATGTGAGTGGATCTTGTTTTCCTGTGCATTTGAAGTCCCTGCAGTGCTTCTGTCTGTGATTTGGCCATGGGTGTGTCCATGTCCCTGACCCGGTGTTGTTTGGCATCCTTGGTTCCACCAGAGCTGTCCAGCTGTGTTTGTGTGTCAGTTGCACAGGGGAATGAAGCTGCAGACCAGACCCCACCTGGGCTTTGCAAATACGTGCCAAAGTGGAAAGACCCAGAGCTTACGGCCCCCAGGGTAAGGAATGAAACAGGTGAATGTGGAAAAATGTCATTGCCTTTCTCCCTTCCCACGAGCTCTTGTCATTTGCCTCTGTCCCTCCCTGCCCCTTGCAGCTCATCAGGTGCCCTGTGAGGCCTTGGGGTAGCATCCCCCCTTTGCTCTGCTGTCACTCCTGCAAGGTCACCCTGTCCCCAGCAGTGCCACACAGGAGCACCTCACCCCCTTCTCCAGCTGACCTGGGCATGGCAGGATCCTGTCCCCTCTCTGCTCACTCCTCCCAAACCTCCTCTCAGCCAGCGTGCAAACAGCTGCTCCTGGTGAGGAACCAGCTGTGCTCTTGTGTCTTCCCATCTCCATTATTTCTGCCTGTTTCTGTGAACTCATCCCTTCTGGTCTTGTTCTTCAACAGCCTTTTGCTTCCTGTGCTCACAGCATTGAGTTCCTGCTCCGTGTGGACCTTGCTGCAGCAGCATTGGGGTTATTGAGTGTTGTCTCAGGGGGCTTGAGCCCTGAGTATAAACAGGAGTACTGAATTTGACCAGTGTCTTGAAAGTCTGATACCTGTTAGAGTAAAAAATACCTTATTCAGTTGGATTGCAAATTACTAGCTCAATTTAAAAAAACAACCCCAAAAAAATGCCTGGCTCTGCTAGGACTGCAGCTAAACAGCCCCACTCCCTCTTTGTACAAGATACTTGAGTAAAAGCTCATGAGTGTTTCCAGCAGGTTTTGTAATGTAATTTCTTCAGAAATTAAGCATAGTATTAGAATGTAGGAGTACTGCATTGAAAATCTATTTATTAGCAGCCTTGGATATAATTGGTATTTTTAGTTTGAGCTCTTAGATGTATTTTGACTTTGTTTTTGGTGGTCAGTAGTTTGGGGTGGTTTTTTTTGTTTTTTTGTGGTCAGCTTGGAGTGAATTTCTTGCTGTGGGTGGCAGCAGCTCAAGGTTTTGGCTGAGTTGGAGAACCCAGGAGGAGCAGGAAGAACACCCATCATGGGGATATTGGCTGTAGGCAGTAGCTCTGTGTCACTACAGAATTGGTGGCAGCTTTGCTTAGAAGCCTTTTCAGTTGTGTTGGACAAGCCTGAAAAATTCAGCGCAGGATAAGAAAGTGGATTTTAGGAAGTTCAGCTGTGCCTGGTGTGCTGTGGTTCACTGGGAATCCCCATGGCCGGGCTGGAGGATGCTGCAGGGCTCGGCTGTGTGGTGTGGTGGCACAGCAGGACACTGCCACCACCGTGTCACCTCGTGCTTCCCTTCCCAGCACACCTGGGAGCCCGGGAGGGACGTGGTGATGGCTCTGCCTCGGTGGGTTCAGCACTGCTGCTCCTTTTGCTCTCACTTCTAGGGGTGGTCCCAGCACTAGAAGTTGTTCTACACTGTTGTTCCAGCTCCTTTGAGGTACACTTGTTTAAAATTGCAGGGGAATGGCTTGAAAAAGCGTTCCTGAGTTATTAAAATCAATGAGGCTTGACAAAAAGCTGGCTCACAAGTCAAATGTGGGTGCACTGAACAACACCGTGGTCTTTGCCTGTGACCCGAGGTTCACCCTGCCTTGAAACTGCTCCTTTTCCTCCTCAGTTTTTGGGAGTGATGCTTTAACAGGAGTTGTGCTCTGGCATCATAGAGGGAAGTGATGGTTCCTGTGACAGACCCCTTTGTGCTAGTGCTGTCCAAGAGATGTGCAAGGAAAGGAGAAGGCTGCTATGGTCAGCAGGAAGGACCAGGGCATAAAAAATATTTATATGAAAAGCATGTAAATATCGATTGTTCTTTAAGATATATATATATATATATAAAATATATAAATGTCACCTTGGGGTTGATGTACATATTGAGGATGCTGCCTCAAAGCTGGATTTGGTGGAAGGGGCACACAGCTCTGGGGGCTCTGGTCCTGCTCAAACACTTTTCCTCTCCAGAGCTCCCTGCTCGCTCTGGCTTTCCTCCCGTGTGCCTGTGACAGCAGCAGGAGTTAGAGCTGAATTAAAGAGCAGAGAACAGCACACTCTTGTGGGGCTGTGTCCTCCCCAGCACAGACCCACCGGGCGCGGATTCCTGCGCTCCATCCCGGCACGGCCCAGCCAAGCCGCCCAAGGTGAGTTGGGATTCACTGATGCCGTTTGCAGATTGTTTTCTCTGGATGCAGTGTGTGTTTCCCAGCAGAGGTATCAGCTCCAGGCAGGCAGGCACAGAGCAGGGTGCTCTGCCTTGTTCCAGGAATGGGGCATTGCACGTTCAGTGTTCAGCACTGTTTCTCTAGCCACTTCAAACACATTTAGTCAAAATCTTTTAATGTCTTCAAGAAGTTTGGTGTGATTCTCATTTTACACTGAGTACTGTTCATTGGGCATGAGAGATTGCAGCTTAGATACTCCTTTATATTCCAGAACCACAGAATCTTAGACTGGGTTGGCACTTCATTAATATTTCTCTTCTTTTTTTCCCTGCTGAAAAACAGTTTATAGAGCAGGTTGTTGCAGAAGAAATTACTTCAGCACTTGTAAATAATAAAATAATTTCTTATTCTCTGACCACTAAAGTAATTTTCTTCAAACAAATCCATGAAGAGCTTGCACTGCAAAGACCCAGCTGGGACTTTCTGCTTTTCTCTTTGGAATAATGCAGTATAAGAGAATAAGCAGAGATCTTAGGTCTAATATAATAGTTCTGTTTAAAAAAGCAGGAACTAAATCAAAGCTGAATAAATGGAAAAGAATTAAATTCATGCTAGACATTAAAAAATGCACCTCAAACAATGAGGGGTATTTTAAAAAGTCACTGTTTTATTAATAATACTTTCCACCCCTTTCCCTTGATCTTTTGATGACAAGCCTGGCAGAGGCACTTTTTATCAGACACTGAAGCAATTTTGCTGCTGTCATGTGCCTTTCTCGATACACACATATTAGTCACGCAGCTGTTTTATGTTCTTTAGCATATTTTAATATATAATTAAAAATGTGCCTGTCTGCTACCAAGCAACCAAGCACGTCAGGGGCTGATTGTGTTCTGTCACCCACAGCAGAAGGGAGGGTAAAAAATAATAATAATCATGTGTTCACTTTTCAGTCCTAATTGTGCTTCAGCTCCTTGGATATGTTGTCACAGACACAACCAGTGGCTTCTGAAGGCAGAGGCAAAGCCAGCATGGGGGAATGGCTGGCAGGTGAGCCACAGCCAGGTCACTGTCACCATAACACATCAGTCCTGGATGCTGGGCTTTTAATGTACATGTGTGGTTTTGTGACTCTTTTTAGTTCAGTTCACCTCGATCCTGTGAAGCTGCACCTTGGCTTTCCCTGGAAATGGAGTGCCAAATGCCTTTGGGCTCCTGAGAGTCTCCCCCTGAACATTTAAAATGAGTAACTCAAGTTGATGTTTGTATTGTACCTCCTCCACGGAGGTAGATGGGAGTAGGACTCTGCTGCAGGACAGTGACTTGGGCAGGTGATAATCCTGTACTTCATTCATTTCTAGGTTACCTGGTGTGACAAACAGCCCACACAGCTGCTGGAGAGGAGGAGGAACACTTGTGAGTGTGCCCAGGTGATAAATGGCACTCAGCACCTTTTACCCTCAGACTGCTGTCCCTGGGGCTGTCTCATGCTCCCCAAATGTTTGGGTCACAGAATGTCTCAGGTTGGAAGAGACCACAGTGGGTCATCTGGTCCAACCTCCAGGGTCATCCCAGAGCCCAGGATTGTGTCCAGACAGTTCTGGAATACCCACAGTGAGGGAGACTCCACACACTCTGGACAGTCTGTTCCAGATTCAGGTGAAACTTTCTGTGAATCAATTTCTGGCTGTGTCTTCTTTTCCTGTTGCTGTCCATCCTCTGACTCCTTCCTTCAGACACCCGTGGGCCCTCACCTCTTCTCCTGCTGTCCCTGCCTGCTCTAGCAAAGCTGGTGGTGCTGGTGGATCCCTGAGAGAAGCAGTGATGCTCTCCCCACACAGTGGCTGCTGTCAGAAACCCACTGAATGAGCCTGAGTTTGGTCTGGGAAAAGGAGATAAGTTCACTGATATCCTCATCCCTGGGTTTATTTAACTCTGGGAATTATGGGTTTATTTCTAAGAAGTTGTGGCTCTCAGGATGTGCTCTAAAGCTCCTGGGTAAGATGGTACCAACTATGTGAAACCCTGGCCTGAAACTGGAGAGATGCACTCCTCTGGGGAAGGCTGAGTAGGGCTTTCCATGTCGTTTTAACCTTCTCCAGGCTCAAGAGGAAAAGGAATTTATTATGTCAGCTCTATGCCACACTTCTCCTGTCTCTGTCTCTCAAGCATGTGCAAAGGTACTCAGGCACACATTGTGGGCAGCAATGCAATCATTAGTTCAAAAGTTTTTCAATTTTAGCAGCTTTTATTTAGGAAAACAGAAGCCAGCACATCAGCACAAACTGGTGTGGGAAAAAAACCACCAGGGGAAAAAAACCAAATAATGTTGTAAATAATTCAAAGGCTGTTTGTTGATTGCAATTCCTTTGATTGGACCTCCAGGGAGAAGGATGGCATTACTTTTACATTTTTCACCATCAGCATCCATTATATAATCTGCTCTGAGTCTGCCAGGATCCTGAGACATGACTCTGAGGCTGCTTGAAGATGATAAACTTGCTTGGAGTTCTTTAATTTCTCTTGGTTTTCCCCAGCTGGCCTTTTCTAACCAGAAAAGGCTGGGATGAGAAAGGAGCCATGGTCTGAGAGGTATCTGTGGCAGATGTGGGGACACCAGGGGGTATTGCCAGGAGCCCTGCTTTGTTCTCAGGCAGCAGTGCTGCAAGTTGTGCCCTCTTTGTCACACTGGTGGCTTCCAGGGGTTACAAAGTGAAACCACCACCAACATTTGGGCAGCAAGAGGAGACTTGCCAGCATATCCTCGGAGTCCCAAGACAAAGAGCTGCCACAGTGCCAAGAGACAGCCCCCACATGCTTCACAGCAGTGATATTTCCTGGCCTGGGACTCGTGATGGTGCTTCTAGTCAGAGTGTGCAAAGGCTGGTAGATGAGCTTCTTGGTTCTGCTCTTTTGAATGAGAGAAAACAAGAAGAACACCAAGAAGTAAAGAATGGCCAGTGAAGGTGATAACCTACTTGAAATATTTAGTATAGCATGGAAATTTTGCATGGTGCCATACCAAGGTCTATGGGTCAGCTACACCTGCTCGTGTCAGGGGTCCAAGCACAAGCTATGGTGGGATATCAGTGGCAAGGGCCGTGGCAATTACTAGCTTGGATTAACTAAATAAATGAATAATCCTGCCCACTTTCCCTGAAAGAAGACTTTGCTATGAACTGCTCTACAGACACTCTGTGGTTTCATTTGTGAGCAATCACTTCTTCAGCAATAATAGATTCCCTTTCAAACAAAGCAAAAAGGTAAATCACATCAGATGCCAATATTCTGCTTGTTCCACGCAGCTCTGGGGTGCTTGCAGCTTCACGGGTGCTTCTTGTTCAAAATTCAGTTCTGCCCACTGCCTTAGAGTGGCGAACAGGTCAGGCCTGGGGCAGGACCATCACCTTGGGACTGCAGCTCTTCCTCCAGCACCGTCCTGCAGTCCTTAACCCACAGCTCATAGGCTCTTTCCAGGGTCTCTTCACTGGTGTCATTGAATATGTCTAGAAAATAAGAGTTGTAGTTAACAGGACATCCAGAGGAGCTTTTCCTGCCTGCACACACTGGCTGTGGCAGTCACTCCAGTTGGAGAGAGCCTTCTGCCTCGTCTGTAGAGACTGAGCTGCATGGAAATGGTGTGAAAAGGTAGGAGATGCCAGAGATCACAACCTGGTCCCATGCATTGCTTCTGTGTTAGGGGTTGGTTGGCTTTTATTTTTAAATCTTATGAATATTTCATCCCTGATACTGAACAGATATTACTTAGTTTACAAGTATTAGTTCTAGGCACAATAATACATTGAATTCCTTTTGCCAATGACTTTAACAAATCTTTTCAAGTATAGCAGAGGAATTGTTTTCCTCTTTTCCCCTTGCTGGTTTGTCTGCCAGAGCACTGCATTTCCCTTTGCAAGGTGAATTGGTCAATCATAATGAAATTAAGGACTGAGGTCTAATGGGGTTCTCAGGCTCAGACACAGGAGCGATCCTATCTCTCCATGGGTTTACCAGGATGTGAAAAAGAGCACAAGAAACACAACTGCAAACCACAGAGCACATTTCCCAGGCTGTCCCTGCCCACCAAAGCCCCCTGGGGTGTCTCAGGCAGTACCTGCCACGCCGAGCCCGGTGGGCAGGGGCATGCGGGGCTGTCCCCCGCTGTGCTTGAGGCGCTCCCGCAGGGCTCTCTGGATGAGGGCCCAGCTGCAGCCGCTGTGCCAGACCGGCAGCTCCAGGCCCTGCATGCACTGCAGGATCTGCTCTTTCTCCTCGGCGTCGAGGAGCCCGCGCGCGTGGGCCACGTACGTCATGAATGCCATGTCGACGTTCACAGCTTCCCCGTGCATCAGCGACGGCAAAACCCTCTGCAACACAGCAAAGGTGGGTGGCAGAGATGGTTTGGGGTGGCAGAGAGGAAACAAGTGGGGTTTATTTCTAAAAGTGTCCCTGAAAATCGACATTTGACTCACTGCGGTTGCTGGATGTTGGCATCTTGTGATTTACGGGTTGCTAGGATGATCCGTTTTACACGTGATTAATCGCAGCTAAAATCTCCCATAGGGATCCAGGATCTAATTCTCCTCCCATCCAAATCACTGATAAAGCACCATGAGATGGAGGGATAAGCTCTGAATATTGGATAAGGTGTAGGTGTCCCCCCCCTTTCCTCAATGGCAATTTCTCCCCAGCAATATGGGCTGTGGCCTCCATGCCTTTGTGGTGTTTCAGTTCATGCTGGTGATTTCTGGTGGCTTCACTGGAATCTGGTTTTCTTTGAGCTTCAGTAAGTGCCCAGTAAGAAGCAACAACTGGAGTGAGGTCTGAATTAGATACAGGTGTAGGTGTGGGGGAAATGGGGCAGGAGAAGGAGTCCCTTTGACACCAGGCTCATCTGTTGAGTGAGCACGTGCAAATCTGGAGTTTATCTCAACTCCTTTTCACAAGGTTTTCATGCAGCCTACTGAATTTTTAAAAATTTTGTCTTTGAAGTACATATTATAATATAAAGTCTGTCACTCACCATTTCCAGCTCTGGGCTAATAAGGTGGCCAAAATCCACCAGTCTGTCCAGGTCATCCTCCCAGAGGTTGGGAGCCAGCTCTTCCAGCATGGTTTCAATGGCAATCCTGGTAGTCTGCAGTGCAGCATCTCTGTGGTCAGCAAAGCCATTGCAGGACTGGAACTTGGTGTCCAGCAGGTATTTTCCATGGTTCTTGAGCAGGTCAAACAGCCCTTTGTGTTTCATGAGGGCCATCTGGGACAAAGAATAGAAGAGATAATTAAGGATAATTATCTGATCCTTGTATGTGCTGTTGGAAACTTGAGTGTTTCGGTAGATTGGACTGCACTAACATGTACACCAGCAAAGAAACACCTGCACATGTGGTGCATGCACAAGTTGGACCTCTGTAGCCTAAAAAGGTGTTCCTGTAGACACAGTTCCTGGTTAGCACAAATACATTTGGGCTGTGCTGTGCAGGCTCTGCCCATGCTGGGACTTTGCTGTGTGCTCCCACAGCCCAGCAGGTGGTTTGTAATGAGTTTTGGTTATTGGTGTGCCTGGAAGGAAACTCGGGACTGGCTGGTGGCCAATCCCAGGACAACTCTTATCTAATCCTTGGGGTTGCTTTTTGGGAAATGGAAGGAGGGAAAACACTGCAGTGTAGAGAAGATGAGGGCTTAGAAGTGATGTCCTTGTTAAAAGTACTTATTTTTTTTCCTCTATGACTTAGGCATTAGCCCCCCCTGAAGTGAGGAATGGTAACCTGAGGGTTTCACAGTGCCTGCCAGAAACCTTCAGATATCCTGGGGATTTCTCACAGTGCAAGCACTGGAAACTGCTGTTGATGAACTCATCTCTAATACACTTTAATGGCTTGAACTCTGCTTTATCAAAAGTTTCCAAAGCTCTCCAGACATAAAGCCACTTACTGTGCACTTTCCAGGTAATTTTAGAAGTAGAATTTGCCTCACAGGAGATTGATTGACCACACTCGACATACCCACTGAGGTAGGTGCAAATGATCTTGCAGATTATTAATCCCCATCATAATGAGTCTCAGATTCTCTGCCAGGAGTTCATTACAGAGTGCAATGGATCAGCCTCAATGGAAAGATGAGGCTTTTCTCCCCTGGTTTTGCTGTGTCTCCTGTGAGTTTTTGCTGTGTCTGGCTGTGATTTTTGGAGTTTCCTCTGCAGGGTTAGAACTGGACACTGAGTGTAAGGGATGTTCTAACAAATGTAGCAGCTGTAATGAGAGTAAAAATCCCCATGCACCCTTGATGGCCCACCTTGATTACTCTAATTTGTTTATACAGCGCCATGGATGCTGCTGGACATTTTACTTTCCAATACTTAAAAGGGGCAAAAAAAAGGAGCATAGACTTTTAGTAGGGCCTGTTGTGATAGAACATGGGATAGCAGTTTAAACTGAAAGAAGACAGATTCAGGCTAGTTGTGAGGAAGAAATTTTTTACAAGGAGTGTAATGAAACCCTGGATTGAGTTTTCCAGTGGACTGGTAGATGCCCCATTCCTGGAAATGCTCAAGAGCGTGTTGGATGGGGCTTTGAGCAACCTGACTTAGTTAAAGGTATCCCTGTTCATTGCAGGTGGATTGGATTTGGGGACCTCCAAAGGTCCCTTCCAACCCAAACCATTGTATGACTTCACTTTTGAAAACTGCACTTGCAAGAGTTCATACCTTTAAAATTTCCCCGAGCCCGTTGGAGATGTGTCTCCGAGGGATGCTCTGGATGAAGGATCTATCCAGGAAACTGGCCACGGGTGGGGTGTAGCCCCCGAGCTTGTTCTTACACTGCAGAAAGTTCACCCCATTCTTCGCCCCCACGCTGGCATCCACGTAGGAGAGGAGGGTGGTGGGGACCCGAATGTAGGGGGTGCGTCTCCTGTAGAGCGACGCGGCGAGCCCGACGATGTCCAGGCACACGCCCCCGCCGATGGCGATGATGGGCTCCGTCCGCCGGTCGAGGCTGAAGTTCTGCACCTCGTGCAAGATGTTCAACACCAAGTCCATGGATTTTGTTTCTTCGGTGGTCGGCAGGGCGAGGATTTTGTGCTGGACGTTGTTCTCTTCGAAGTATTCTCTGACTTTGGAGCCGTAAAGTTTGTCGACGACTTCGTCTATGACGATAAAGCGCCGCAGTTTCCTCTTGCTGGCAGTGGCGAGCTCTATTTGCTGGGGGTCAGTGATGTGACCCCAGAGCAGAGTGGTGTTAGAGGGTTCCAGAATGTTGTATGTTTCTACTACTTTGTAGCAAAAGTAGATGGGAGCTTCAATTATCCAGGAAATCCCACCTTCAGAGATGCACTCGCCTCTGGCAAGGATCAGAAAACAGGGTTTGGAATCATTGTATTCCTAGTTTGACCTTTTTGCATGTCTGAACTAGTTTAAGGATGTAGCTGGGAGGTGAAGAATGTGGAGTCTCCTGCCCATGCACTGCAGAAACTTGGGGCTGTGAGGGTGGGACACCTCCTTGGCTATCAAGGCTCAGCAATTTTATTCATGGAGAAGCTCTCCAAGGTCTTAGTGAAGAGTTAAATGTCTGGATTCCTACATTACATTAAAAAGCTACAATCTAGGAGGGCTGGGACATGTTTTTCATGCTAGAAGTTGAAAACCCATAAGGAGCCAGCCAAATCATTCCAGCTTCCAAAAAGGGAGTGGGGAAGAGAAGAGGTTGCCAAAATTTTCCATATTTATGGAGGAAGCATCTTCTGGGTGATAGGAGTTAATTTATACCTGTCTATAAACAGCCACACATCTCCATTCAGACCAGTGTTTCTATAGTGCTTTAGCTGAGCTAGCAGATCTCTACTTCAAAATAGGTGTGATAGAAATAGTAAGTACTCCTGGAAAGGGAAACAAAATTATTTCGGGGTTGGGAAACATTTCCAAACTGAAGTTTTCAAGGGTAAATAAAAGCCAAAATTAATTATCTATCTAAACCAGTGAAAAACACGACCCTACAATCTCTTCTTTCTGTGGGATGGGCAAACCAGGGAAAAAACAAGTTTGGAATCAAAAAAGGAAAGAAGGAAATAGCAAAATGTATTTTATATAAGACTGTTTCTTGAGCTGCATTTGGGTAAAAAATGAGTTTCTGTGATATTCATTGGATAATCAGATTTCCCTACATGCCCAATTTCTTTTCACATGCCTGAACATTCACTTAGAGGTCAAAATAGATGCTTCTCTGCTTTCTTTACCAAATTGTCTCTAAGTCTTAAACTCTTAAAGTCTCTAAACCCTTGAACTCCATAGCTGTTAGAGAAAACCAGTGAGGATTGACACCTTTCAGAAATGTTTTTCTGGGCTTTTCAAATGTGATATCAGAAAAAGCATTGTAGTGTACATTTTAACTCACCATCTTATAGCTGTACTTAACTCCATGTGCATTCGTCTCTGGTGTGTGACCCTTCTGAGAGACAGGATGGTTTGGAATATTATTTGGTGGAATCAGCTTTGGGCACAACCAGAACCCACTGCAACCCCTCTGCTGTGTGAAAATCAGAGTGAATTTGGGGCTGAACATGCCCCAGTGGCAGCATATGCCAGCTGAGGATTTTTCTGGGTGTTCTTGGGCCCTGGGTTCATCCTGCTGTTGGCTGAGGCCCAGCAGGCTGGTTTTGGGTCTGCCAAAGTCCTGCTCTACCTGCTGCAGCTCTGCCTGGGTGATGCTCGTGCACGGTCACTGCCAGCACTGGTGAAGGTCCCTCTGACCTGGCTGAGAAAAGGGTTTGACTTGTGCCATTAAAATCTGAGCAAGACAAAGGCTGGAAAACTTCTGACATGCAGAAGAGAGCTATATTAAAAAAATATGCATTATGAATGGGGCTCCATGTGCTCGTGAAAAGGAGTATCCTGTAATTAAAAGATAATTAAGTGGAGAGATGTACTATCAGCAAAGAGCTCTATGTATCCCTGGGGGAAATTTTTATCTCTGCTCAGTCTGGAGCAGCATTAGGTGACTTCTGCAGTTTGAGGGATGTGTTAAGGGTTTTGCTCCTGTCAGTGACAGTTTATCTTTCCCACCTACCCGTTTCATTTGTCTGCGACCACCTCTATAAACCCATCTGTCTCCGATGCCTGAGCGTGAGATTTTGCACACACAGATTGCAGTTTCACAGAAGTGGAGAAAAGGAGCCCAAGTGGAGCCCACAGATGTCCCTGTGTAAGCTTTTCAGAAGTTTAAAGAACATTCTTGTCTACAAAAACGGAGGCTGTTGATAAAATTCCCTCTGTAACTCCAAACTGTGTCAAGGAGCACCGCAGCCGCCCGTTCTGCCATACTGAACGTGTTCCCAAGGCCATGTTCCCAGGTTTGTACACACAGGTCAGGTTGGATGGGGCTTGGAGCACCCTGGTCTAGTGGAAGGTGTCCCTCTCCATCGCAGGGGTTTGGACTAGATGGCCTTCAAAGCTCCCTTCCAGCCTGAACTATTCTGTATCTCTGTCATTCTGTCATTGCGGGTTGAAGCTGCCATGGCACCCAAGATGGTTTTTCCATCCCACCAAGAAGACTGCCCAGTTTGGCCAGCCAGAGCAACACAGGCTCCTTCCTATACTCACATTTTTGCCTCAGAGAGAGTGATCTCATCCTCGTCGTTGGAAAGGGCTTCTCCTTTCTTGATGCGGCACCACGTGCTCTTGACTCGCACCAGCTGGAAATCCGTCTGCTGGGGCTCCTGGGGCATGGTGGCTCCTGGGACTGCTGCAGCACACGCCTCTTCTGTCACCAGCATGCTATCAGAAGGTGAAATCTCCCTATCCAGAGATCTCCCATCACTGGGTGCCTTTGAGGTGCTTTTTAAAGGCTCCAGGGTGAGCAGGCATTGGGAGGGGAGGTCTCGTCTCCATGTGAGAGACTAATTACAAAACTGAGATTACCTAATCTGGGATGCACGTTAGGGGTGGCAGGAATGTTTGAAGACACGTGTGGCTACCAGGATGGGGTTGTGTAATCAGCTGGTTTTATAATGCTTAAAATGTACAATAGGAGTGCATACATTAACTTCCAACATGATGCCCTACAGCAAATTTAAAGTTATGAAAGGCAGTTTGTGTGATTCTTCACATCATTCAGGAACCTCCTTTGCTGATCAAAGCCTCTGATCTGGCTGCAGCTCTGAGCTGCTCTTATGGGATGAGACAGGGGCAGAAGAATGGGATCAATACCAGCTTGTTAAACTTTTGAGCTCACATTCTGGGGATTCTCTTGAATTGAGGAACAAAACTATATACATACATACATACATATATATATATATATATAAGCTTTTATGATGGGTTTAAAAAAATTATCAGAGAGTATTTATCTCGTGAAGGGCTGTTTGGGGCATGAGCTGGGTTTGAATCCCCACGTGACTGGGGGATGCACAATTCACTTTTCCATGTGATCTTCCAGCTGGAGCTTTTGGAGGCCCCCAGGCTCAGGTTGCCACACAAAGTATCCCCTTGGCATACAGCTTTGTGTGTTGAGCACAGGAAGATCTTCCTTTGATTTCACCAGCAGTGCCTGAAGGCACAAACCTGTCTTTGCCACCTTCTCAGCCATGTTTCTGAAAGCTGTCCTTGTTCAGAAACAAAGATCAAGAAAACCAAAATCGGATGTAAAAGCAGAGGCAGGAAAAAATGGGTCTTAAAGAACCCATTGGACAATGCTGTGTCATTGCTTTGAAGGCTTAATTGCAGCCAAACTCACTTTGGAACCTTCATCTATCTCAAAATTAATATTGAGAAAGAGCTGCGACAAAAATCTCCAAAGCCATGTAGCCCTTCCTCAAGAAGTGTCTAACTCCTGACTTCAGTCCTCACTGCTGGCTTCACCTCCAGATGGCAAAGTGTTTTTTAAAGAGGACAGGCTGTTAACCCCATTTTGTAGAAGCAAATAGAGTCCCAGAAGTGAAACAACTTGCCCAAAGTCACCTTAAAGCTTGTGTGTGTGGATTAGATGGTACACTAAAGCTCTCAGCCTGTTTACCAAATACTCATCTGAAATTTTAACTCCCAATCTAAATACAACTTTTATTGCTTTCTGCAGGAACTGCAATTCTAATGGAGTTTGTTGTTTACTAAATCATAAAAGAGAATAATCTTGGGTATGCCAGGAGGTCTGGTTTTTCATCTTGTTTATTTATTCTAATTAATAACAATACAGTCAACACTGAGACTTATTTGCTCTTCTTTTACTCTTTCATTGTGTGCATTTACTTATTTTCTATTTATACTTCCCTGTTCTATTCTGGGGACACTGAAATATCTCCTGTTACATTTGAGAAGTTGACAAATTAACTTTCCACAGTCCAGGTGCTTGCCAGCACCAATGACTGCCATGTGTTGGTACTTTCCATCCTGCCAAGAGCCCTGTGTGAGCTCCCCCATCCTGTTCACTCCCCTGCCCAGCCCTGGGCTCTCTCTGCACACTTTGCAGGTACATTGAGACAGTCCTTGAGTGAATGAGCCCAGCATGATACATCCCAGAGGTGACAGATGCTGTTCTGGTCATGGGGGAGTCCACATTTCCTCATTGCCTTCAGTTTGTGTTTCATCTGAATGAGAAGGAGATGGACAGCCCAGCTCAGCTCCATCACACACTCTTTAAGGACTTGCTTTAATTCCTCACCAGCCCTTTCTGCCCAGCCCTGCTGCAGGCCACCTCAGGCTTTAGGATACTTTGGATGTTCCCACTGCTTGCTCCTGATGCCTCCCTCAGCCAGTCCATTCCTTGTGGCTAAGGACCACTTGTAGATAATCTGGGGTTCAGAGTCCTGGGACATTTTTGGCCCCATACCTGGTGGTTTAGCTGGGACATGTCTGTGATATGTAACTAGAAGATTATGAAACTGACAATTACTTCCTTGAGAGCCAGCAGCTTCCCAAGGTCAGGATGTGAATTTTATGTAAAGCAAAGGCACTGAAAGTCGGCTCTTTTGTTGTGTTTTTTTCATGTCAGATGCTGTTGGATCTCACCTGCTGCCTGTGCTCTGGGTGGGACAGGAGGGTGCAGCCCCAGCCCGGGGCCATCCTCCCCATGCAGCCTCTCCCCAGGGCTGGGGCTCTGCCCTGCTGATTGAGGGAGGAGACTTGGTCCCCTCACCGGGCACCCAAGCACCGAGCTCCTGCTCTGCAGAAGCAGCAAACCCACCACAGCATCCTGCCAGGCCAGGGGACAAGAAGGAACATGCATAACCCTTCAGGTAAACTCCCTGTGTGGGGTGGGGAGCCCCAGGAGAGTGGTGTGGCAGGAGGGGACACCGTGTGATGCCCTGGTCCTGGGTCCCGTGGAGATGGGACCTGCAGGCTCTGTGGCTTGGCTGCAAGGAACAGAGGGTGGGTTTGTCAGGGAGAGGAGAGAGGCTGAGCACAGGAGATGGGTTTGCAGGAACCTGGAATGGAGGGAATGGGACAATCCCAGGGGGAAGGAATGGTGGGGTGGTGGACTGTTTCAATGTCTAGAAAGCTTTGGCAGTGATTAATTTCTGGTGGATTGTGATGCTTGTTTTATAATTTCTTTCCCTAATGGAGCACTGGGGAGATCCAGCTTTTCAACTCATTTTCTAGCAGTAGAATCTGTAGAAAGTGCATCAACTAGTGTGTATTTTCAGAGTTTAGATACCTGGTTCCTGCCATGAGCAGCAGCATTCCCTGTCTGGCTGCTTCCTCCTGCTCTTCCTCCTCCTGCTCCCACTCCATCCCTAAGCTGCTGCCTGTCCCCAGGCCACCACTGCTGGCTTTGCTGCAGGCTGTGGCACTGTGGATGCTGAGGCTAAGGCTGAGCAGGCTGAGCTCTGCTGAGGGCACCCTGCAATGTTTGATAGCCACACAGTTGGGTTTTGGCCACACAGTCGGGTTTTGGCCACGCTGCCAGCCCACCCCTGTCCCCACAAGGGCCATGATGTGTATTTACACGCTGAGGCAAAGACATGAGGGTTGGAGTAAGCTGTTGGCAATGCCCGAGGTGCCCTGGTGAATATGATGGCTGGAACTGTTGGGGATGATTTTAGCAGACTGGATTTCCAAGTGCTTAGCACCGAGCAGCTCCTGCCAAAAATGCTTGGCACAGGAGCACCAAAAAGTCTGGCAGTAAAGTGCTCAGGTGGATCAGGTTCAGTGCTCTGCCCTGGCTGGGAAGGGGGGCTCTTTTGGAAGGCATTACTGGGGCTGCAAAACAGATCTAAGTGAAATGAGGATAGCCCTAAAACGGGAACCCAAGATTTGGTCTTTTTGGTCTCATGTCTTTGCTTTGTTTTTGCCAAATCCAGATTGTCTTCTTGTTTCTGTGCCTCCTTCAGGGTGGCCCCCTGCAAACAGTGAAGTGCCCTCCTCTTTTCCCCACCTAAAAAGTGCCATCTGAGCACAAACTGCAGAGTTTAATTGTGATTCTGGAGCAGCAGGTCCCTCCATGGCACTGCACTGCCTGTCTGCTCAGGGGACACTGATGTGCCACAGGTACAACCTTGCAATTCTGACTCCTGACTTTGGTTTGAATCAAAAGCTCCTGATTTCAGACAGAGTAGAAACTGCAATTTATCATTCAGCTTGTAAAACAGGGTGGCTGTGCTCTCAGCAACTGCTCAGGGAGATGCTGGGAACCGTTCTGCTGGCAAGAATGGTCCATTTTAAGAATTGCCACCTTATCTTTCTTTATGAAGCTGCTGGAGACTTAAAGCAACCCTTTCTTGCTCTTTCATGGAAGGGCTATTTTCAGCATTCTCTTCCTCTAAGTGAGCTGTTTTTCTTTTCTCCCACTGATGATAATGCACAACTGGATGGGAAATGGAAAGAGATGTCTGTGAATGCATAGAGCCATACAGACACAATCAGGAAATCTAATTTAGTTCTTAATATAGTCCAGCAGTTTCTCTGGGATTGTGTAAAACTATGCACTGAAATGAAGCACTTTTTCCTGGAATAACCTTAAAAAAAAATAGTTACATAAAGTTTAGCTCACCTTAGCTCTCAGAGCCTTGGGCCGGGCAGCCAGCCCTGAGCTCTGCTCTGCTCTGACTTGTCTGGTGCTTGCATAAATGAGGGCAATTCTGACCTCTGCTGTTGACCCAAAGCATCACCATGCTGCAAAAAATGCGGTGCTCCCTGCAAATGTTGTGTAAGCTGGGATGGAGGGTTGCTCCTGGCATGCCCTGCCTGCGCCCTCTCCCCGCAGCATCTCTTGGCTCCCACGTTTGGTGTCATAACACAGGTTACAAAACCGCTGCAGCTTTGTTCCCTCCCCTTTGTGTGACGGGCAATCCCTGCCTGTTACTTAGCCAGAAACACAACATGATGATTACTAAAAGCCGACATGGATTATGAACATGTTTTTACCCCTAAATTAGCAAAAAAACCTCAGAGTGCAGGGAGGATGAGCACGTCCCAACCTCCAGCGCTCTGCAGCTGTGAGTGGGAGCCCGGGGATGCTCCCTCATGTGGTGGTGAAAAGGCTGCAGAAGAGTGTGAGAGCTACACTTCACTACTGCTGGGCTGAGGGCAGCAAACCAGCGTGGTTCTTCCTGCTGTTGAAATTATTTATAAAACTGCTGGAAGGGATAAAAGCTGCCCCTGAGGGTTAGAGATTGGGATGAGATGTAAGTCATAGTATCATATCACAGAATCCCTGAATGGGTTGGTTTGACAAGATCTTGAAGCTCATCTCATCCCATGGCAGGGACACCTTCCACTACCCCGGACTGCTCCAAGCCCTGTCCAACCTGGACACTGCCAGGGATGGGACAGCCACAGCTTCTCTGGGCAGCCTGGGCCAGGGCCTCCCCACCCTCTCAGAGTAGAATTTCTTCCTAATTGCTAATCTTAACCTACACTCTTTCCATCTGTAACCATTCCCCCTTTTCCTGTCACTGCTTGCCTTAGAAATGGTTTCTCTTCAACCTTCTTGTAGGATCCCTGCAGGTACTGGGAAGCCACAGAAGTGAAAAAGATGTCCTTTTTTCACTCATTCCACATAGTTCTTTGCAGCTTTTCTATCACAAGCAATAAAACCCTGCCAGGGGCAATCTGCTCCACCCCAGTTACGGCCTCTTGGTGCTTTCATAACCCAGCACGTGCTCGTACACTTGAGGAGTGGGGGAGTTTTTCTGAGCCATGCCTCGCTCTCTGGGGCCATGGCTTGCTGTGATCCACGGTGGATTGCTGCCTTGAGGGTTCTCTGGGATCTCAGGGCAGGTTTAATACCATGGGCAGCATTGCTTGGGCCCCCAGAGCCAGGTGATCTGGATCCTGGAGATGTCTCCACAGCCTTTGGAACGCTGTGTGCTGTGTGCACAGCAGCTTTCCTGGCACAGACACAGCTTGGGGACACTTGTACATCCCATTGACACACAGAGCCTCCTTTTTACAGAGCTTCACCCCTGACTGCATCTCCTGCCTGGTTTGGCAAGAGCAGCTTTGGAAGCATTCTGTTCCCTCCAAGAAAAATGGTACCTGGAGGAGTGGGGTTTGTGTGCAGTTGTTTGGTGTTTGATGTTTGTCTTGGAGCTTTAAAGGCAAAATTCATGTGTTCAAAGCATTCTTATTCTTGATCAGCTCTGAGGGGAAAAGGGAGAATGCATGCAGCAAAAATCTGTTAAAAATAAAAGATTTTTTCAGTTTGAAAAGGTTTTTATAGCCCTTCAAAACCCTGTATTTTGTACAAAAAAAAAGCACACCTGTGTTTATGTACTTTAAACTCCACTTCCACTGATTGAGCAGTTACAAAATCATTATTCTTCCTTTTAATTTCCATTTCAGAAACTCCGGCTGGGCACATTGCTGAGAACCTTCTCAAAGCCAAAGAAATGGCCCTCAATGACTCTCGTGTGCCTGAACAGCTCAGGAATTACTTACAAAAAGCTCTTGATGTTGCTCTTGGACTAGACCCTTACCTGGATGCAATGGCAACTTCCAAGAGGTGCAGATTCCCCTTTGTAACCTTTTGTCTGGGTTTGGGTGAATGTGTTGTTAGATTTTTCTGTCTAGAACATGCCAGAAACATGGGGGACAGTGCCAAGAAGTGGAATGAGACTTAAGTGCACCCAAACACGTAGCAAAGTGTGCATGGATATGTGTGTGTGAGCCCACAGCCTGGAGGAAAGGAGGTGAGGAAAAAAGGGGAGGTGAGACTAAAAGGGGAGGTGAGAATAAAAAGCTTTAACTCTAAATTTTTGAAGATATTCTCCCAACTGGTTGTTGACTGTGGCAGTGTCTGAGTTGGAGCATATCCTGGGGAACACCAGGCTCCACACAGAGCTCGCTGGAAGACTCGAAGAGTGAGCCTCTGGATCCAGCTGGTGCTGGGATAAATAAAGAGTGAGGAAAACCTGCACCTCTGGATCCACCCTCTAATAACAGCCTTTATATGTGGCTTTTATCTCCAAGCACTCAACAAACATTAATTAATCTGCTAACTAAATTACTCTGGTAACTAAACTAATTAATTAAACTAATTTAAGGTATCATTAATTCAGAAGTCCAACTGATACCCTCATTATTCTTTTTTGAGCTACATTATATTACCCAGCCATGTGGGGTCTGCTAAACAATTCCCATTTATCAGTGTACATTTTGATATGTGGAAAAAGGCAGTTCTGTCTAAAATTGACAATGTGTAAACTGTTCCAGGCTGTGGATTATGGGAACGCTGAGCGTTCACTCTGTTGCTGAAATAATAGCTGATAGTTGTTTGACTTACACTTGCTGTAGGATAATAGCTATACATTATCTTATTAAAGTTGTTAAAGCATTTGTGAGGGGCAGAAAAGAGGTTATATGAAATGTTCTACTCTTTAAGTCTTGGATTATCTGACTGTGGCTGACACGGGTTATGAATTCTTTCTCATTTTACTGAGTGGAGGAGGAGGGAGCTGGAGGGGAAAAAACCCACTGAAATGGCTCTAAATTCTGGCCCAAAGAATGATCACCATCCATTTCTGGTGGTTACTTTCTTCAGATAGGGTAATCTAACCTGTCTGGAGGCTATGGACTTCTTCCAGTCCTCTATTGCCTTCCCTATGTAATAGGTAACATCTCACTTCATCCAGAGACATTGTCACAGGCCTGACTTCTGTGAAATAGCATCTGGAGGCACCCTGCTTTTCTGAGCACTTTGTGAGGAGAAACATTTTTTTCCCCTGTCTCGTAAAAAAATTAGATTTTTTGTCTTTTCCCCTATTCTGCAAAGAAACCTTATTTTTGGCTGAAACAAAAATATTAATTGTAGAACTGAACAAAACCTGGCCAGGGTAGCTGGAGTAATTCACTCAAACCAGCAGATAGTTAGAGACCTGTCTGGGACCAGCTGAAAATGGGAAAGGTTTGGGGTTGCAGAGTGGGGAATTCTTTCACATGGCCCCTTCTTCCCAAGCCCCTATGGCTGGGGTGGCTGCCTGCACTGAGATGTGTTTATTGCCAAACTAGATTCTCTTAGGATTCAAATTTAGGATTCTTGCAATGCTTCTGGTCTAATTTTTCATGGTCATGCACGGATGGAGCTTTTCCAGGAGTTCCCTCTTGGTTGCTGCTTTTTATGCTGGATGCTCAGATTTTGGTGTTTACCATTATATTGAAATCTCTCTCTTCTTTTTTTTTTTTCCTAGAAAAACTTCCCCTGAGCACATCCCAGGGGATGCTGAAGGAGTTGAAAGCAGAGTCAGGCCACAGGAAACACGTGCCTCTGACTCTTTGAATGGCAAGTTGGTCAATCAAGAGGGTAAAATTGCACCAGATTGGTGTAAAGCTTGTCACTGAAGTTGAAGCTATCATCCTCTACTTTGTATTGAACAAGGGGGGGATGAATGCCATGGAAATGCTCAGAAAATGTGGGAAATCACTTATAAAGATATGAGCTTTCTGTGGGCTTTGATTTTCCTGTGGCACAAGTTGTCCTGTACCGTGCCCTTGTGTTCACTCACACGTGCCCACACAGAAATGCTTTAATTCGCAGTGCCAGCCCCATCCCTCAGTGAACAGCAAAGAGATCACCCCCCTTCCAGGAAAGGAAATGGATTGAAATTGTTTCTGTTTTGGGTTTGGGCTATCTGATAGGGGTTTTTTGTGCTTTTTGTGGTGGAAGTGGCTGTGGCCAAGCACTGCACCTTTACAAGTAGCAATACCCAGGCTTGTATCCTCTTATAAAGCCTATTACACTTAATCTATTCCCAGATTCATTCTTCCCAGATGTTCTCATCTTTGGAGTAATATATCATCCCAGTGAAGTACTCTTATAATCTATTACACTAATACATTGTTCGAAGGACACCACTGATGATAAATTTCTTAAATGATGGTGCTGTCTAGGGATAATGACTCTAAGAGCAAATGCAAGGTAATGTAGTGATTTTTTTTTTTTTTTTAATGCTGGATTCCAGAAAGAATATGGAGCCATCTCAAAGCCATTTTCATATGGGGGAATGTTAAAATATGCAATATTTCAAGCACTATTTAACAAGCACTTGAACAATAGCAGCATTGATGATAAAGGTTCTACATTTAAAATCAGTCCTTTTATTCTGTTGTCTTTTAGCTGCATTTTAGATGAAATTTTGTCAGATTCTGTTGTTAAACCCTTATTTCAGAGTGGTTTAAGATTAGGGTTTTTTTAATGATCACTTAAAAGGCACATCTAATTTTCATTGTGAACAAAGTATAGTCTTTCTCACGGTTTTATTTTCCTTGTCTTTCCTCAGGCCAAATTTTTAGGATGTTTGTCCATATGATGAGAGCCAGGAAGATTTTATTAATTGGCAAGCTTAAAGGTTACAGTATCCTTGCTATTGCAGAGGAATTGCCAGACGATGGCAAAATCTTTGCCTGTGCAGAAACGCCGTATCTTGGAGTGAACAGCCAGGAAGCATTTGATTATTCCTCAGATGGCAAAAAGATAAGCATGCGAGTGGGACCAGTGGCAGACACCTTGGAGGTAAAGTCAGCTGGAAAGGGGGGTTTGGGAGTTCTTGTGAAAAGCACATTAAAGAATTTCAGGCAGGTTCTCTTTCCTGCCCACACGATGCTGGATGGTGGCTCTGGTTTGCTTGTGAATGTGTGAACTGAGGTTATTTCCTATTTCCAGTACATGATGGGGCAACTCTGTCACACAACACAGTTTTCCTCTCTTTTAATTAAAATCCTGCAGCTTCTTGATCAGAGGAATCACAGGCTCCCAATGTAGGTCGATGGGCTTCAATGGCAGTTTAACTCAACATGGGCTGGCTTTGTTTCAGATCCCTAATTCCAAATATAACAAACTGGAAGAGTGTATCTGTACCCTGCTTTTGAGAAGGACAGCTTGCTGCCAATGTTCACATGAGTTGGGAAACTCCTGGAGAAGTTTATAATTCTGCCAAAACCTCTCATTTCCCCACAGCAAATTCCCAGATGAATTAGACCCCACTTTCTCACTTCCAGAGCAATGTGAAAAGCTTCATAAAAATAATGCCTTAGCTGTACTTGTTTCATTCTGACTGGTGACTTTGTCCCAAGAAAGAGAAATCTTGTGATTGCTGGCAGCCCATATTTAATTCCAGTTTATGGATCTCCAGGATGTTGCTGCAGGTCCAGCATGAGACAGATGGTGCCCATACCAGGTTCATTAAAAACTCTTTCTATTATTAATACAAATCAATTTGATCTGATTTCATTTTCAATCAGGATGTGTCAGTGTGAGCCTGATTGTAACTTTATTTGCATTAGCAGGTACCATATTTATTTCTAAAATGAAATGGCCAGGAGCTTTCTGACCTCTGGTTTTCCTGACCTCCAAGTTTGATAAGAAAGAAACAAAGAGCTTTGCAAGTGTACAAAAAAATGAAATGTTACAGATCACCTGCAATGTGCAGCATTTAAAATCCCAGCTCCCCGCAGTGAGTGTGAAATTAATTGAATTGCTGTTGCTCTCTAGTGCCCATTCTGTGCAACTGACTTACTGTGACTGAATTAAAATATCTAGAGGCAGGCAGAGTACATGCTGTGTAGAGATTAAAGAAGGGAGCAAAGACATGAAAATTAAATCCTTAAAACAGAATGTTGCAATTGATTTTATATCCTCCAATTGCAACATGAAGGCACATCGTGACCCCAGTTCTGCAGGTGCTCAGAACTTCAAATACCTCTTGGAGCTGTTGGGAACAGAGATGCTCAAGTTTGGCAGGAGAGATCCCAGCAAGGGACACCTTTCTGTGCAGGATTTCTGCACTGGGCTCTGAACTTTTGCTATTCAGTGTGGCAGGCATTTTGTCATCAGTATCAGGACAGTCAGGATTGTCCCACTGGTTTGATCCACAATGGCTGTAAATGCTGAAGCAATGGATTTGGTGGCCTTTCTGGTGCATTTGCATTTTGGACTTCTGGAGGTTTGCCCAGCTGGAGTGTGGCAGCTGCATGGGATGCCTGGGTGTGTGGAAGAGGCTCTGTGGACAGCAGGCTGCCTTTTCCCTCCCAGATGACCAGGGCAGGATGGGGACTGAGGCTTCCTTTGCAGCTGAAAGGCAAGAGGACAAGGCAGTGACAGGCAGGAGATGGGTGAGGGATGGCACTGCAGGGCTCTCACAACTCAGCTTCACAGAGGAAGTGGAGAACATTTCTGTCCCTCATGGTCTGTGGGGAGGCTGGCCTAGAGCAGAGCTGGCTAACATTTACTGATGAGCACTGTGAGGTTTAGAAAAGCTGGAACAAGCTCTGGCAATGATTGTCCTTGTTGCCTACAGAGTCTGCACACCTAGGTGTCATTCTTGTCCCTTTGGAGAAGCCAGAAGGCAGAGATGGACACCCACCAATTGCTCTTTGGAGATGGCTGATGCAGCTTTCTTGCTTGGTGACGATGGCTGAATCTCACTTCTAAGCCGAGAGCAGCAGGGCAGTATTTCTGCTTATCTGCTGCTCCCCAAATTTTTGCAGTAATGCAACTCCTGGAAGCAGGATTTGCCTCGCTGCCCTGGCCCTTTCAAAGCAAGAAAATATCATATGATCTGTAGATTAACTACCTGTCAGGAAAATCCTTCCCTGCTGCATGAAGCTATGATTCAACATGTCCAAATTATCAGGAGTATGATCTCTCCCTTCTGATGTAAAACTAGAGTACCTAGGAGCTGCCTCAGGTATCATCCATGTGCTGCAGGATGGCACAACTGCTTGTGCCAGACAAGGAAGCTGCCAGATCTTGCAGCTGTTGCCATAAGGATGCAGCACATCTGTGCCAGTGCACCTCAGACAGTGGGGCCATTATGTCACCCCTGTGGATTTGGCTCTTTCACCTCAATTTGTGGCTCATCAGGGCTGGGAGAGCAGTGCAAAGGCAGCACACCAGTCCCTGGCAGCACCCTGACCAGGCTCTCTGAAGCCTCTTGATGGTCCCTTGTGTTATCACACAGCACTGGAGGGGTTGGCCTGCCCTCTGTGCCTGAGGGCCTCAGAATTTTGCACATTGTTTTGAAATGTGGACCGAGGGGAAGCCTTTCTTCAGGTTGAGTCTCAGGTACAGGTGTCTTCAGTGGGAATTAGCTACCTACTATTATTCAACATGTTCTGGGCCAGTGTTTACAAACATTTCCCAACAAATCTTCCCTTAAGTCTGAACTCTGTTGAGCCATGCCTGGATAATGTGCCTTGCCATGGATTTGCTGCCAGCAAGAGCCTGATCCTGCACAAAGAGCTTCCTTCAATTCCCAGTGGACTTTTGATGAACAATGCATGCAGGATTGAGACTGGAAGGAATGCAAACTATGACAAAATTATTCCCATCCATTATTTTGATCCATCCATTTTAAAAATTGAAAATGCAACACAAAAACAACGCGGTGTTTGCAGCTGATTCTACTGATTGCAGGGCATTGTGGAAGCATGTCGGGGTTTGCTTTCTTCTTTTTTCCCTCCTGTTAGCAGACAGAATAGGTGAAGAGGTTGAGCTGCAGATCTCATTTCTCCTGTTTTGCTGCTTGTGAAGTCTGCCAACAGAATCCACCTTGACAAAGTCAAGGACTCTGCGTTTAATGTTGAACTGAGTGAATAAATTATGCATGAAATTGTGTCGGAGTCTCTAGTGTGCTCTAGAATTGCTCCTTTTGATATGAAAGGTTAATTCAGAAAGGAGTCCAAAATAGCTGGAAATTGTGGGGATAAGTGGATAGTATTCACTGTTGTGAGCTGTTATTACTAGAAATTGCATTCCCTCTCTGGCTTCCCTAGAGATTTCTCTTTGCCGGTGAATATAAACTGTACTCAATAGAATAGCATTTAGGAGTAACAAGAGTGTATGTCCACACACAGTAAAATATTCTAATGGTGTTTTAAAAGGAAACTGTACTTTTTCATGTATTCTGTGTACCCCAAGGATGGATTGCTATTACATTTAGGTCAAGAACAAGGCACAGGATAGGTAATAAGTTTTGAGTACATCTTTATTACAAATATGCTGACTGTATGATCCATATCAAAGGAACTGGGCAGTAATTTTTTTTTTCTGTTTGAGTTTGTATGTGCCTTATGAGAGTGTTGTCTCTGATCAGGGCTCCAATCAGGTTTTCCCTGAGCTTTGGCAGAAGATTCATTCATGTTTTTATTCAGGATGTCCTCTCCCTGATCTTTTGCTGTATCCATCACCATGGCTGCTGTGCCCTTTCTCATGGTCACTTTTGGTACATCTCCTCAATGGAATGCAGTGCTGCACTTCTTTTTTTTTTTTTTTTTAATCCAAGAGGAAGTTAATGACTCACTGTAATCAAAAGCATTAATTTTAGCCAAGTTTGCTCTGAATTAAAACTCTTAGTGCCATCTGTTACCATCTATGATGACTCTGTAGCAAGGAGCAGGGATTGCACTGTAAACACTCAGGAAATTAGTTTCAGCAGGATATTTTGCAGGCAGATTATTTCCTTCTGGATCTCAGCTTTCCTCGCAGTTGGAGGCATTTGGGCTCTTTTTCTCCAAGCAAAGGACAGTGGCATCATCTCCAGAGTGCTGTGAGGTCCCAGTTTGTGCTGGGATAGCCAGGGTGGTCATTTCCTCATTTCCTTGATTTTCCTGTCCGTACTGGACAGCATGGACGTGTCCCCTCCATCACTGTACCCATCTTTCTAGTGCTCGATTCTGCAGCTAGAGCAGATTTTTTTCTTTCTGTCTGTTTTTGTTCATCAGTGGGTGCTGGCAGTGAGGAAATCCTCTCCAGTGTGGTGCCCTGGCCAGAGTGACCACCTGCCTGGTGTGACCTGTGTTTTGCTAGCTGAGGGATTCCAGGAAACAGGACACTTTCCTCTCTTTATGGCTGTTATCCTCCTGTGTAGAGGCTGCCCTAGAGGTAAGGCTGGTTCAAGGAATTTTGTGTATTCCTCTTATAGCCCTGGAGCTGTTCCTAGCCTAATATGGAAAACCCAGCAAGAATTACAAAGCTGTGGAAAAAAGATCAAATGAAGGCAGGTCCTAGGACAAGCTCAGGCTATTCCTTCCATTGGGTATTTGGATGCCCAAGTGTCCTTGCTGGCTGGCCATTCAGGACTCAGTGAAGTGGCAGAAGAGAAATGCCTTAGAAACCATGGCCTGGCACACCCAGGCAGTGCAAGAACAAGCCAGGGGTGCACTGGTTACACATCCAACCCAGGCACCCTCCTGGATGGATGCTGTGATGTTAAAAGGTGGTTTATCTGTATCAGAAGACAGATAAGAAAAAGATAAGCTGTCTGTACAGCTGGGCAAGTACAGAAAGAGGGCTGAAATGAGAAGTCCAGCTAACATCCAGAGAGCTGCACAACTCCATATGGACCTAATGAAGTCAATACATTAAAGTGAGATTCTTTTTCATTAGGGAGCCGTCCCACGGAGCAGGAGTAACATATGTTCAGCGATGGCCACATCTGTTTCTGAATGTCTGCCCCCCACCTCCTCCACCCAGGAAGGTTACAAGTCAGAAAGTAGTGATAAGTCATGATAATTACTTGAATTTGGCTTTAGCTCTTCTCCCTGAGGAATGAGACCTCAAATCTCTCTTTGTGATGGGCTCCTCTGCCCAGCTTTGATCTTCTGACCCTTCCTGAAGTATCTATATTTGACAGACTGACTGAGGTGCAACCTGACATGAGATACTTGTCCACAGTAGCAAAAATGTTCCACTGCTTTCCACCAATGTGGCTGAGGAGGGAACCAGGGGCAAGATTTTCTTGCTGGTCATGAAATGAAAAGATGAATCCCAGGAATCCAGATGTCCCAGTTTCTGCTACATTTATAATAAACCAGCATATATTTGGCCTTAAGGTCTTCTTTCATTATAGTGTAATGTGTCCTAAATGTGGACTCATGAATGCTTTCAGCAGAGTTTCTGTGCTATCAAGCATCCACAGTTAAATGTGACTATCCAAGCTTAATTCCACTAACAAGCCCACAATGACACCAGTTCGCACAACAGAGGAGCTCAGAGCTCCAATGATCTGCTTTCCTCTGTTTCCTTGCCTGCACCACACATTCCTTGCCTCAGAAAGGCTGCTGAAATCTCTCTTTGGGAGCCATTAACCTCACTCCCAAAACCAAACCACTTTTTCACATTCTGTTGCCATTGTTGATGCTTTTGCTGGTACATCCCAAGGGACGGCTCATCTCTCATTGTGCACGGTGTCTCTAAACACAAAAGGGAAATCTGGACCCAAGAAGTACCATTAAAAGTCGTGGTAGAGACAGTGAGTTCTGGGAAACAGAACTGTTTCTCTTTTCCCTTGAAATGCAAAGACTTGAAAGCATTTCTGCTCGCCGAGATAGGTGGATGAGTTGTTGTTTCATTGCAACGCACACAGATGCAGTTAAATAGTCCCAGATGGAATCTGAAATATTCCATAGCAGCCTCTTGGGCAGCGAGTGCATTAACTGCCACAGGAGAAGGCTGTAAAGGCTCCCATCTGGTCATCCATCAACACTTTTATACATTATCATCAGCAGCCTGCTTGGAGGGAAGGTGTGCCACATTTCTGAAAATCCAATTAGATGATAGCAGCCAGTTCTCTTTTATCCTCTCTGTTGCTGAGCCATCCAAAGCATTTTTTTAGATTAAAGAAACATCATTTTCCTTCACAGGGGCTGTGCTGCTTTATCTCTATCATGACCTGTTCTTTCATGTGCTTTATAATTCTATTATTAATTGGGATTTCAACCCTTTTCCTGCTACTGAAGTGGGACACACTAGTTTGCAATTCCCAGATCTGCCTTATGCCTCTTTTTTTATCCCAGACTGATATAATTGCACTCTTCAATTTGTTGATAGTTGCTCTTTTGAGAAGAGAGAACTTACTGCAGCACCTCAGTGTCAGGGTTTGATGCCAGTCTTCCCCTGATGGATCAATTTACTTTGACTCAAGGTATGCAGGTGTTCCTGCCTCTCAACACCATAAGCTGGGATGAGCCATCCTCTTTTATATCCTGATTTTCCTTGAGAAGTTCAGAGATTCATTGCTGAAGAATTGTTTGCAAAGCATGGAAAACTCCCAAGATCTCCAGAAGCAGTTCTAGCTTAAAAGTGTGACCTTAAAAGAACAAGTTTCCATCTGGTTTGGGGTTTATATAAAGGACAAACTAATGGCAACATGTTAAACTTTCAGGTAAATAATTAGTGTTTTCTCCAATGTAATTTTTTTTCCCAGGCATTACATGCTGAGGACGAGCACTTTGATATAGTCTTTATTGATGCTGATCAAAGGAATGCTGTTCAGTACTACAGCTTTGTCATGGATAACCACTTGCTGAGCATGGATGCAGTGATCTGTGTAGAGAATACACTCATGAAAGGACAAGTCTACCTGGAGAATGTATCAGATGAAAATGTACTAGCTGTCAGAAAATTAAATTCAGTGATTAATTCAGATCCTCGTGTTGAGCAGGTTAGTGCAACACCATTGGTTAAGGTGCCCGCAGTGCTGTATCTATGGATTTTGCAAAGTACTCTTTAAAATGCTTCTTTTGTTGGTGCCATTATCCAAAGGACCTAAAATGAACTCAGATTTTATTATAATTCACCTCACTTGAGCTCTAGGTATGAGTTTCTGTGTTCAGGAGTGGTCCCTACTCTGTCTACATCTTATAGAGTGTTAAAGGCAAGATAAAAGGAAAGCACTTAAGAGTGAATAATCAGCTCTACAGCACAACTAAAGAATCACCACTCTGCTTTAAAGGCTCTGGGGGCTGTAGGGCATCATCAGCACAAGAGTCAGCAAAGAGAATAAAAAGATGAAGTTATAGGATGCACAAACAGTATGTTGTGATTTTAGAAACCAGAGAGACAAAATTGCATTTTTTTTCCCCTGGCATTTGTGTAAGCAATGAGTTTGGAAGAAGAATGTGAGCAAATAGAAATGCCTGACATGTTTGTGTTAGAGGGAGCTTCAGCTGAAGAACAGGAGTAGAGGAAAAACTACTGTGGCCTGAGGATTATCCTTCATATCAGTGGAGTTTGGGCAACAGGAAGTCAGGTACAAAGCAGATGGGAACTGTGTTGTATTTGCAGGTGATTTTGCCTGTGCAGAGTGGACTGAGCCTGATTCGAAGGAGCCCAGTGCCTCCAGATGCAGTGATTGAATCCAAGGTGGGTATTTCCTCTCTGTGAGCATTTTGGGAAAACTTGGACTCTGCCAAGGACAAGGGCAAAATAATTTCCAGGGGTTTGGTGACAAAACCCCAAACATTCTGTGATCATGGACTTAGCAACTTAAAACTTTTAAACAGCACTTTTAGCCGCACTACTCTAGGGTTGCACAAAGCTGATAAATGCTGATTCCTTGCAAAATCTTTCAGATCAGCTGGTCCTGTGATGAATCTCTGGAGTGACTGGTGTGCTGCTCACCAGGTGTCAGTGCCTGGAGCTCTCCCATCCTTTCCATGCAGAGGAGTGTGGGAAGATGGAGCTGAGGACCAGCTGTAATGAACCAATATAAAATTTCTGAAATAGTTCATTTTTTTTTACTCAAAGGCTGCATAGGATGCCCTCCTCTGCTCTCTGAGCTGGATATTTTCATGGCCTTACATTTTGCTCGTCCTAGGGAAAAAGAAATGGTGCTTTTATCTTTCTCTGTTTTATGTAGTGGGCATCATCCAGCTGTAATGAAATTCCCATCTGGAATCATAATGCCCTACCTCAGTAAACCCAGACCCAAACATGCTGGTTGTTTTGCAGTTTCTGAGCACTCCCAAAGCTACACCCACTGGCATTTCAGACTCAATATTCTAAACATCTTGTATTTTGCATTTTGATTCCAGTCAGGGGGAAATGATGTATGGCAGCTGATCAGATGACAGCTTGGTTTAAGTTATTGGCTGATATCTTTATTTGCGCACCAGCCTTGTGAAGATATTTTGATTGCACTCTACTTGACCCAAATCCTGCCTTTGGAACCTTGTTCTTAGCCTCTTAGCTGAGCCTGCGGGCACGATTGGGCCCTGGGGATGAAATAAGTGGAAGAATTAATCAGTCAGCTTCTAAGACTTTGTACCCAAGCCAGGCTAGGAAAAGCCATACCCTGCTGTCCTGAAAGTGGAATGGTTGCAGCATCTCCCCAAAGGAAAGCCCTTCTGCTCCATTGTCTGGCTCTTTTAGAGCTCTTTTTGAGATTAATATCTGTATGAATAAGGGGGCTTTTTGGCTTGAATTAGTGATACTTTTTGTATTAATTAATGGGCCAAGAAGAGATGTATCCCTGCTCATGCTCGCACCTCGTTGTCACCAGCAGAGTCCTTCACAGCTGTCAGTGAGCTCTGCCCTTTACTGAGCACGGTGTTTGTGTTCTTGTTTCAGGCAGGAGTGGTGAAGGATGATGTCTTCTGGGGCTGCCAGCAGCGCCGCATCCTGGAGCGGCTGCGTTTGGATGGCAGGGTGGCCTATGTCACAGGAGGAGGACAGGGAATTGGCAGGGCCTTTGCCCATGCCCTGGGGGAAGCTGGGGCTAAAGTGGCTGTGGTGGATCTGGTCCTTGCCAGGGCAGAAGCGGTGGCCTGTGAGCTCAGCCTCAAAGGTAAGCACTGAGCACGGTGGGCACTGTAATGGGTGGATTTCCTGCTTCAAACCTGACACTACTCTGTAGTGCAATCCCCTCCCATCCAGCCCTGGTGGGGAATTGGTGGGAGTAGAGGATTTTCATGCCATGGCCACAAAGCTTCTCCTGCCCTGTCAGTGTTGTCCCAGCAGCCACTGATACCACACCATCTGCGAGAATTATTTATCAATATAAACTCTGCTAGGGGGGCAAAGTGATCCAAACAAAATTCCTCGCTAAAAGTGTCCAAAGTGGTGAGCTGTGGCTGACAGGAACAGAGCAGGGGCACCTCATACAAGTGAGATCTGTATAGCCAGCACTGAACAGAGTAAATCATGCAGCACCTCAAAGTAAATCATGCAGCACCTCAGGCTTCACTAGGGGTGAATAAAAGATACAGCCTACCCCCTCTTCCAGACCTTATGGCTGTACCAGGAGCCAAAACACCAAAACAGGGGTAGTTGTATTGTCAATCTGAATCTCTAATTGTGCCCTTTAAATTGAAGACAAGTAATTTTTCAAGATGTCTTTCAAACATGTATGCAAGGTCAGATATGGGAACAAAATACTGATAGGCATAATAAGTAAAATCCCAAATAAGAGGTAAAATCCTCTACAAACCACTCCTGTTTTAGCAGTAAAAACAGAGAATGTAACATAAAATTGAATTTCCCCCTAGAGCTGTGCTAAACTGCAATTGTAAAGGGGAAAAAGAAAACTGGAAATATAATTTTAATGATAAAAGAAAGGAAGTGTTACTCATTTTATAATTCCTTCTGTGAGATTGCACCTGAGCCTTCTTCAAAGTTCAGTACTTCATTGTCTCTAAAGATGGACAATTACACAGGAAAATTTCACATTCCCACGAGGATAAAGTCACCAGTATTTGTTTCCACTCTGACTTCTGCAAGGGATTAGGCCATTAAAAACCTTATTCTCCAGGAAAACCAGTCCCTACAGATGTATTTATATCACCTAAAATCAGGATGACACAAGGAATGGTGTCATTCTGGTCTGGATACCATCCTGAGGCTCCCCAGAGAACATTTAAAACAAAACATCCCAGCTCTGCTAAGCAGGAGACACTTCACATGGAGTGTCAGTGCAATGGTTAAAGCTCTGATCCCAAATAATGACCTAGAAAATAGTGTCCAGTTCCTATTAGAAATTCTTGAGTCATCCAGTCCCTTCTTCCCTGAAGCTTTTCACTCTCTTATGCACTGTAGCCATATGGTTTTGGCACAAAGTAGCTGTGCCCTACACCTTAACTCTCCTTTTGGACATTTTTTTCCCTGTGAGATCCTGCATATCAAGCAGAGCTATTCGGATAGAAATGGGCTACTTGATAGAGCCATGAGACTTTGGATGCCAACAGCCTATTGGAAAATGAACTTAACTCATCTCCAGGGCATTTTCAGTAGGAGTTTGATCATCTACCCTTCAATGGCTGCCCTACATCTCTGCTCCTTCAGCAGTGGGCTGCCAGCCTGGAGGAGGTGGGGGGTTGTTCCAAAATGCAGTCAGAAAGGTCGTGAGGCATAGCAAATATTATTGCAGTCTAAAGTAAAGAAAATCTCACTTCTCACTCTTTACACATCTTTATCCTTTGAGGTCAAATATTATCTATCAATTTGACCAGTGCAGCTGGTCAGGGCACATCTCTTCCATCTCATGATGGGTTTTGAGGTCTCGAATATATTGTCATTCCCTGTTGGAACAGCCCCCAAACTTTGTAAAGCTTTTGTGAAAGGGAATTATATCCAAATGCCCGTTTTTGGAAAGGATCTGAAAAGGTCAGGTTTTCAATCTCTTTCTCTCCAGAGGTAACTAGAGATTCTAGCCTGGACCTCAGAAGCTTTCCCTTGAAAACTTTTTGTTGAAATCAATGTTTCCATGAAACATTTCGGCTTCAAAGAAGTATCATTCTCTGCTGGAAATAAATTTTGACAAAAAGGTTCAGCTAGCTTTACTCTCAAAATATTCACATGAGTAAATTGAAGCAATCATAACATTAATACGTATTTTTCCTGCTGTAATAGGGACAAAGGGGCTGTGATTTTTTTTCGTCTCTATGGCTGTAGATCTCTAACTCAAAGTTGGAAGCCCAGTGCCCCAAGTCATTCCCATACTGATACTTTTTCAAAACATTTTGCTTAGCTTGCTTAGAGCTGCTCTGCTTCTTATATCAAGGAGCCCTTTCCTGCCTTTTGGGATGGTGCCATCATTTCATGATGAGTTTTAAACATCAGAATGCCTGTGATCTCAGTTTTAGCTTTGTTAGACAGCTCAGGTGTACATCCCCTGGCTGCAGGGCTCTTTGTTTTTAGATCCTGTGTGAATACCTTTTTCAACAGTTACTAATGGATCCTGACTGAAGAACCAAAAATGATGAAACATAACCAAAAAATCCTAAGGGTTACCTTCCACTACACACACCTCTGTCTTCAGGGGGAAATCACTGCCTGTACCCTAAGGGAAGAATTAGTCTGATGGGATTTTTAAAATGTGCATTTTCACTGTAAACTATGCAAATGCCTTGTGCAATGTCACTCCTGATCTTCTTGTCTATATGCAACATGTTACTTCCATTTATAGCGAGAGACCGGAGATGAAGCGCGTGGCAGGGGGACGTGTGTGTGTCCCTGCAGAAGGACACCTCAGGCACACCCAGCACAGGGATTGTCTCCAGCACAGAGCCCCTGGGCTCCTCTCCTGCCCCTCTCATCACCAACCTGCCTCCACGAGCCCCACAAAACTGAATTGAGGGCTGTGAAGGTGCCCTGGCCCCACCATGCACCCAGCAGCCTTGGCCTGTGCTGGGTGTCTTGCCTCTGGTTGTGTCTGTAGATTTGAAGCTATTTTTCCACAGTTTGTTTTATTTATTGTTTTTAACAGGTGGTTTGGGTGGGGGGAGAGAGTGGAGAGACAGAAAGTGGTTTCCTGCCCTCTCTCAGAGTGCAGGGAATCAGCTGAATTGATTAAGGGCGAGTGTGGGACTCTGGTTTGAAGTGAGTGTGGCTTCACTGCTTCTTCGCTAGACACTCACATGTGGCACCTTTTGTCTCATTTTTATAAAGTGACCTATAAGATGAAGCTCTAAATGGGGTGAAAGTTGGAGGGCACGTGAAGAGTGTTTCTGTTACCATTAGTAACACACTTGCACCCGTTTTGTCTGTAAATTGAAAAAGAAAGATTGCAAGAACTCCCTGTGTGTTACTCTTGATAACAATTAGGAGGAGTAACAGGGGCTGTCTGGCTATTCTTATTCTTTCAGCATATTTAGCATAAAACCTGTGATAAAATAAGAGGTCCTGTTTTGTGGCAGAGCATGCATTCATTTTTTAGTTACCTGAATTTTTTCTCTACCATGGAAATGAAGAGGATGTTGTCATCACTGAAGGGGACAGGAGCTCCCACACCCTGGAACCCCAGAGCAGCATCACCTCGGGCTGTGCACTCTGACAGGCTCCTGGAGGCACTGGAGATGAGGAGAAGCTTTTCCATGCAAAAGCCTCTTTCCTGCCATTTTTGTCACTCACACACACCACTGGGCAATTCCTGCTTTGTCTTGCTTTTCCTGGAAGCCTCCATCTCAGCTTCATTTTGGGAGAGTATCCTCCTGGAATAGGCTTATCCCTTCTTTTAAATGTTTCATCAGAATGATCTAAAATAGGGACCAGTGTGGAACAAATTTGACATTTATATAGAGGAAAAATATCTTGGTTTAATAGCTGCAACTTCCTGCCCAGGCTGCTGATCATGGTTCAACCCCAGTGGCAGCCTCCCTCCTTCCTCACACAGCACCCATTTCAGCACATCCCTTACTGGTGTGGCCTTGTCTGGCTTTGAGGATGGGTATAATCCCAGTGGCATCAGGGGCCTCCCCAGACCTCTTACATTGTTTAACAATAAGGGCATTTAAAGCTGATTTTTATAATAAATGAAGTTATTTATGGATCAGTGCTGGCGCAAAAGTCAATGGCTGGATTATCTTAGGAAAAAAAAGCAACATTTCTGCAGGTTTCAGGTTTGGTAAATCTCTTCATTTCCGAATGTTTTCATTATTCTGGCAGTGTGATTTGCAATAAGTAAGGCACTATGACTGCCATACCTGTGCTCCTGCAGGTACTCCCACTTAGCTCCCACCTAAAACTGCTTTGGTTTTGTCTGATGCCCCCAGCTCTCTGAATGCTGCAGTTCACCCAGAGAGCAGTTTGGGACGGATGAAATTGATTTCTGTAGCTCCTTGAGGGGGGGCCTGGCATAAGAAGAGCCTGTGCAGAGCAGCCAGGAGCCGGGGAAGCTGCAGTTGAGGGTTTGGACAGAAGATGGTGCAGTGTTCCAAGCTTCCTCCTGCCCGAGCAGCAGCCTTGGCTCCCACCTGGGCTCCAGGTCCCTCTCCAGCAAACAAACCTTGCACCAGCCAGCAACTTTATAATGGTACTGTAGTAACAAACACACGATTTGCTACTGTTTGTGCAGCAATGAACCAAGGTGGAATATAGATGTATGTATAAAATACAGCCATATATAAAATATCTCTATATATAAATTAAAAAATAATCATAAAATAGAATATTTTCCACCCTGTGAATGCCTGTGCTGACTCCATCGCTCTTGTTTCAATGCAGGCATTAAAAGCCTTGGCCTGGCAGCAGATGTAAGCAAGCCTGAGGATGTGCAAAGGATGGTGGATGCAATCGTGGCTCGCTGGGGCACAATCCACATTGCATGCAACAATGCAGGAATTAATCTGAACTCTGCAAGTGAAGAGACTTCCCTGGAGGAATGGGATAAAACTTTTAATGTTAATTTACGAGGATTATTTTTGTGCTGCCAAGTAAGTGAAATACTGCACCGGTTAGTTTTGCAAGTGGGTGTTGAAATCTAAGTGTTTATCTCAAGATATAATAAGACTTTATTAATAATTATCACAATAAAATTGGTCCTAGTTTTGGTAGAATTTAGGAGAGATTTGCTTTATATCAATTACAGATTTTGGTCAATATATTCAAAAGCAGCTGGTACTTGTTGGCTACCCAAGCCCAGGCATTAAAGAAGGGCCAAAATTTTTTTGGAAGGGTGGTTATTTGAAAACCAGAGGGCTCGGAGGGGGGAATTCCCAACATTAGTGATTTTTTAAAAAACGTATTGCCAGCAGTGGAGAGGTGTGAAATGGCAATGGGATTTTTTCCTGCATCAGCCATTTTTATACCAAGTTTTTATATCAGGTGCTTAAAAAAAATGTGTTAGCACATCAACTCTTCTGAAAAGACTAATTTATTATCATGTCATTATTAGCACAATCACAGAAAGGGTCACTGGTCTTTCCTTTAATTTCTGTCACAGGCTGCAGGCCGCATTATGCTGAATCAAGGATATGGGAAGATAATTAACACAGCATCTATGGCAAGTTTAATAGGTGAGTGATGAGAGCTAACAGTTGTGCTTCAGAATCCATATTTTAATTACTACCAATGCTATTTGAATCAATTAAACCTGTATTGGGAAGGAGTAAATCACTGACATTTCATATTAGAGGAAATGTACTACAAAATTTTTATTGATATCATTTTTCAACATTTATCTGTCCTCAATGTTTTAGAGCACTTATTACTTTTTATAGAAAAGGCGGAGTCACCTTCTCTGACTCTGGTGCACAGATACCACAGGAGAGGTGCTGCTCCCTCCATCCTCCAGGAAAACTCCTTGACATGTTGGAAGCTGAGCCCACAAGATACTTTCAGGCCACCCAGAGGATTTTGTGCCAATATTTGCCCTGGTACCCATGGGTTTTGTAACATTCTCATTGCCAACAGGTGCCTGCACCAACGCTGCTGAATCAGCAGTGTCATCAAAAGCACCAATAAACCATTGTAACATATGGAATGAAATCCCTACTGCTGAGCTAATCTGGAAGGCTGCTGAGCTGAAGCCCATGTAACAAAAATTGATCAATTACACAAATTAAGCATAGCCCTTTAGGAATTTATTTTATTGGTCTGGACATCTGTTGCAGTATTGTCCAAATCCAAAAATCAAATGGTGCCTTGGGTTGCCAAGTTAGGCAAGAAAATCTAGTAGCTATAAAAGTACAACTGAAAACCCCTGTATTAATATCATGTCCATCTGCTGAATGTTACATAAATATGCAGTCTTTTTATTTTCCTTTGGAATAACGTTTATTTTTACTGTGCCCAGTTTGACATTCTATGTCATTCTATTCAGTTTATTGCACAGTAACTTTAAATGGTTCTTCAAAAATCCATTTATAATGTTGTTGTTAATATTTTTTTAAAGTGTCTTTACCAGCTGTTTTACTTGTGCTTAAACACAGGCACCATCCCTCCATCCTAGCTTTATAAAGTTACAAAATCTCCCCAAGAAAAGTAGTTCTGGAAAGATTGTGAGGCTTTAAATTTCAAATACCTCAGGCTTTCCTGCTCTGCTCTGAGCAGTCGGGCTCTGGTCTGTGCTTGGGCTGTCACCATCCACATCATTGTCACAAAGCAAAATTTCCTGGGATGTAGTCCATCCTGGAGAAAGTTAGGAAGCTGTGGGAATTGGCACAAACTGGGTTTTTGCTGGTTTGGCACACAGCTCCCAGCCTTGCTGCAGCCCAGCAGTGGTCTGCTCTGCTTAAGGAGAGGCATTTTCCAACTTTTCCATCAGGGTTTGGCACAGCTCTGCCGAGCTGGGTGGTGATGCCATTCCAGCACAGCATCCACCCCAGCCTTGGAGCTGCACCTCCTTGGCTGGTGAGCCAAGTCCAGAGCTCCACCTGGGGATCACATTTGGGGGCAGTACCGGTCCTGGAACAGGAAGGAATGTTGGAAAGCAGCCCTGAGAGCAGCCTGGAAGGGTCATCCCAAGATGCACTTAAATGTCAGTGAGAGTTAATGCATGCTAGGCCAGAAGTTAAGAGATGGAGAGATGTGTTTACCTTCTGAACCTGTTTGAATCTTGGCATTGAAAAAATCTAGTAGTTATGAAACTACGACTGAAAACCACGATGTTCATATCATGTCCATCTGCTGAATGTTAAATAAATATGTTGGTTGGTTGGTTATTTAAGTACGTTGGCCAACTGGCATAGTATGAAATGTTTCTAGAAATAGTTGGGGGATATTTTTTTGTTGTTGTTGTAGGTTGAGTCCTTCCTCAGAGATACAGGAAAATGAGGAGACACTTAGCAGGATAGGGAGGTTTTTGTTTGTGATTTTTCCAGATACACTGCTCAGAATCAGCTTTAATTAATCGAAGATAAGCTGCATACATTTTGCATATGTGCATTTTGATTCTGGTGTTCCAATGGAATTATTCCAGGCGTACGCTCCGGCAGCGGCGGCTCGGCTGCGGCGGCTCGGCGGTTCACACAGGTGTAACTCAGAGCTGTAATTTTTACAGAGTATCTTTAGTGGGAAGTGGTTTGCTCTGCTCTGTCTGGGTGCACCTCTCATTAACACTGTGGGGCTGCTCAAGGTCAGGCTGGGAGCCTGATGCAGCAAACAAGGGTGCAACAGCAGTGTTGGGTTGTTGTGGTAAAACCCAGCAGCAGCAAACAGCCCCCAGCCCTTCCCTCCTTCCCCCCAAGGACAGGAGAGAGAATCAAGGAAAAAAGGTAAAACTTATGGGTTGAGATAAAGACAGTTTATTAGGACAGAAAAGGAGAGGCCAATAATAATATGGAAAAAAGAACATAACAAATAAATGGCACACAGTGCAGATTCTCACCACCCACTGACCAATGCCCAGTGTACCCAGCCAGCTCACCCCAGCTTTGTTTTTCAGCACCATGCTGTGTGATTTGAAATATCCCTCTGGCCAGTTAGAGTCAGCTGTACTGGCTGTGTCCCTTCCCAGGTTCTTCTGCCTCCAGCCTCCTCACTAGCAGGGAAGAATGAGGCCCTGAAAAGTCCTCGATTTAGAGTAAGACCCGCTCAGCAACAACTAAACCATCAGTGTGTTAACATTATTCCTGTCCTAAATCCAAAACACAGCACTGTAGCAATTGCTGGGAAAAAAACCCCAAACCAACTATCCCAGCCAAAGTCAGAACAAAGGTGTTTAAAGCATAATGCAGCTAATGTTGGCAGAATTTTTTATCTGCTTTCTCCTATTATCTGTCTTGAATAGGAGTGAGTGTCGCTTCCCAGAAGCCTTAGCTATGCAGATTTTTGGTGACACTGCTGGAGGCATAGCTTTATTCACAAACCCCATTTTGTATGAGTTTGGAGGGTTACAGATTTTCTCTTCTCTCTGTAAGAGACCACCTTAGGTAAGGGCAGGTGGCATAGGGTGCTTAGGTGCAGAAATCCCATCCAGTGCCAAAGATTCACAGCACCTGTTGGCTTCTCCTTGTGTTCTTACAGTTGAGAGGGGCTGAGTCCCTCAGCAGGGGAAAATTTCATGCTCCTAATTACCTTCTTTAGATATTCTTATAAAGACAAAAGTCCATGGACTTTTGATAACTGTGTCTCTTCACCCATCCCAAGTCAGAAGCTGATTCTCGTGGCTTGTATCAACTTTTTCTCACCCACATGCACTGTAGGTGCAGAGCCAGTGCCAGAACTCCTCTCCTCTTAGCAAGTGAGCACCAAAATGATTTATCACAGACAGACATGTTTGGAAAGTTTAGCAAAGAAGTGCTTTTGGGAGGTTACAAGGTTAACTACCAAAGTTGTATGTAACTTGGAGCTGATGCATGGCCATTAATCAAGAAATTACGTTCCACATCTTTTTGAGAGCCCCCATGGCGCGCTGCGTCAGGGGGCAACAGGCACACACTGAGGGCAAAGCAGTTCTGCTGGTCAAAATGCAAATTATTTCATATTGAACAAAAAACAACACAGAATAAATGCTGGCAGAGGAGGGCCATGGTATGAAACACTCTTTTTAACAAGGAAAAGGCCTCTAAATTCTGAGCAAACCTGCAGCATATGCAGAAAAAAACCCTCTCTAATTGTTGCTCCCATGATGTGTGTGCTTTAAATCTATTTACAAACATCTCTGTTTAAGGTAAAGGTCCTTGTTCACATGCTTACCAGTTTGCAGCAGGGCTTTTTGGCTTTTTCAGAGTTTGAGTAACTCAGTTATCACCTTCTTTCCACCCTTTACATTGACATATTCCAACCTAAGAGTTTAAGTCAATAAAATCAGTAGTGGGTGTGTTGGGACGCTATGGGTGGGAGTGATGTGGAACTGATGCATCAGCTTTATTTATTGAGACCAGTTTGAAGCCAGCTGCCAGTGCTGCTTATGTGCTTTTATCAAAGTGCTGGGAGCTGGGGTTTGCCTGCTGAACCTTGTGCAAACCCAGTCATTCCCTTTCTTCCAGGGTTCAGCATCATCCAACCCCACAGGCTGGAACTGCCTGTCTTTGTGACTACAGATATTTGCCCTGATTTTTCCCTCTCTCCCTCCATCAGAGTCAGCAGCTCAGCGAAGCTCTGTGCTGATACAGAGCTAATTATGGATGGGTGCTTTGCAGTGGATTTGTTTAATGAAGTCCTAATGGCAGCCAGAAAAGTCCAAGGAGATATACTTTGTGGGTGTAAATCTCAACACCTGGACTGACTTGGATTGACTCCCGTGGGTTTAAAGCACTTTACACCCACTGGGGATTTGTCCTTAAGTAGCTTTCACTGAGCTGGAGAGGGGCAGAGCCACCCGAGCACACGGCACTAACAAGCTTGAACATTGTAATTAGCAAGCTGATCATTTTCTGTCTCTGACTGACATGTGACATCTCTGAAACATTTTCAAAAGCTTCAGATTTTGAAAGTGGTGGGTGTTCTGAATTTTTGGGATGCACCTGTGTTCACATCCACACAAACATTAGTTAGATAATAAGATGTGTTTGCCGCAGACTATGGATAATTTAAAAATTAGGGAGAATAATTTGTTCCAAGAAGCTATATATATATATGTTATATAAAATATGTTATGCACTTATATCATATTCTATCATATAATGTCATATCAAACAATTTACTTTTACATTCAGCTATCACATCATATATTATCTACCACATATAATATTATAAATAATATTAATATATTACATAACACAGAATAGATAATATATTAGACATAATATTATTAATTGTATAATATTTTATAATTACATGATAATATATTTGTATTACAGTGTACAAGTATATAAACATACATATGTGTATAATATATGAATGTGCATATTAATATGTTTATATGATTATTTATCTTACTTCAAAGCAGTTAAGTATTGCACATATATGTTTAATACATTGGTTTTTTTCTTTGCCCAAATATGGGATCTTTTAAATGTCTTTATTTTTATTTTCACCATTGTTTTCCAGTAGCCCATCTGCTGAGGCAAGACTGTTAGATGGCAAAACATATATTTAGGGGTTTGTGTTGTAGGTGGCTGAATTCTTGCTGCTCCCTTGCCTGGTACCTGGGAAAAGAGCAAATAGCTCTTCTCAATGCAGGGAGCTGTCTGTGTAGTGCCTAAGCTATTTTAATTTGGGAAGAATAAATAATTTTCTCCTTCTGAATCCCTTGTAGTCCCACACCCACAGAAGCAGTTGGCGTACAACGCCTCCAAAGCCGGGGTCGTAAAATTAACACAGACATTGGGAACCGAGTGGATTGACAGAGGAGTAAAAGTCAACTGCATTTCCCCGTAAGTAAAATGTAGTCTCATTTTGAAACTACAAAGGGAATGAAATGTTCTACAAAGCTCAAATGAACACTATCTCAGCAAATAAAGTTTCTAATTAGCAGGTGGATTGCATCCCTTTTTATGTTGTCTTTTCCTTAACAAAGGTTTAAATACTTAGAACCAAGCCTGCTCTGTTGCTGTGTATACTCAGGGATTTAAGGAGAGGTTTTAGCATTTGATAATAGGTTTTCCAATAATGTGAAGGGTAGTTTTTAGCATTTCCCTTCCAGATGAAATATTTCCTTAGTCTGTCCAAGCCTTCTGTGGTTAAAGAAAGGGTTTTTGACACTTAACAGACAATACTTCTTTTCCCTTTTTACTTGAGACAAACATATAGGCACTTTAAAAGCTACATTTTATTGCTGTTATTGAGCTACTGTTCAGCTCTGATAGTCACAGGAGGCCAGATGTAGTTTTGTAAAAAAATATATATATTTTTTTGTAAATATATAGATATAGATATAGTTTTGTAAATATATATGCATATTTATTACAAATCACATTTTCCTTCTTTTTGGAGAATTCAAGCTCTATGTTTTAGGGTATTTATTCACAAAGAAAAGTTTTCCTAGCAGACCCACTTTGCCTCTCCCTGTTCCTCACACAAATGCCCAACCAGTCATTTTATGAAACAATTAGCAGTGCATGATAGTGCTGAGCAGAAACCCAAGTGGATAGCGTTAATTGGAAGCGGTCAAATTCTGTAGACCATTGAAGTCAATCAGAGTAACTAAGAAGGGCAGGATTTTAACCCAGGAGTTAAATTGTAATAATGAAGATAATAATGTAGATCAAATTAGGGAAAACAAATTACATATTTTAATCCACAAAGTGGAGGGGAAAAAAAAAAATCACAGCGTTTAATGGCAAGTGCCTCTGTTTTTACCGCCAGTCTGCTCTCTCCTTGCTTGTGCTAGCTGTCTTCCTTATGATTATTTATTACTAATTATACCAGTGATTCCAGCCATCACTCTATGTGATCCAAAGATTCTTTCAACATCCCTATTACTTCCTAATGGGATTTTCCCCATGCCCATGCTAACAGCGCTGTAATGGTGTTCCCACAACTAGCTCTAGTGGGTTTGCACTGTTTTTCAGGAGCTGGAGAGATGAAGGGGAATTAGGGAAGCTCAGCAGGACCTGGCAGGAATTGTGTCTGAAAACATACGGGTAATCTGCACCAACAGAGGTGGAATAGTTGTGCCACATTCACAGCAATTACAGATGAGAAGGCTCTTAGAGGAGGAATTACCTGTTTCTTAGGGGCTTACATAAATTTAAAAAATAGGCACCAAATGATAAAAACTCACTGTTTTGTAGAACTTGGAAGTGAGCACTCACTTCTAGAGAAGTTATGTTTCTGGAGACAGTTGCCAGAGCATGGAGAAAAAAAATAGACAGCTTCTCTTTCTACTTTTCAAGGCAACACGGGGCTGCATTTCGATCATCTCTGCCTGTCTTAAACTCTAGCTCTGAGCTCAAAATCCTACAACAGGAAGGGGTGATGTGTTGCCTTTATGGAGGAATAGCCAGGAAGGATGCATGGAGAACAAGTATTTTGCTATCTTTGAGGTCCCCAGTTGTGGCCAGAGTAGATTTCTCTAATACAGGTAGGAACCTGTACTGAGCTGCTCTGGAGACCATCAGAACTTCCTTCACAGAGAGCCCAAACTCTGGCTGAGCCCATCATGATGGGATTGCCCAGGGACCTCTGGACAGGAGGAAGGAGCCTGCAGCAGTTCATGGAGCTCAGATCCCTCATCACACAAGCAAAAGCCACATCTGCTTCTGAGTGAATAACTCACCCACATCTGCTTCTGAGTGAATAACTCACCCACATCTGCTTCTGAGTGAATAACTCACAAGTGAATTACTTCACATTTGTATTTCTGGCTGAGTGAGGTGTGGACCTGCATTTCTGTGCACATTTGGACCCATCCCCAGAAGTGTGGACCCCACTAGTGTCACTGTCTCTTGATGTGACTCACCAAGGATCAGGGATGTCTTCAACCCACTCGACCCGAGCACCCAGCACCAGAGGAACCTCAGTGTCATCTTATAACAGGATGAGATTTTAAGGAGTCTGAGAGGACAGATGTAGATATAGGGCATGATGCTGCCCAAGTTCAGCTCTGGAAAAGTAAAATATCTGTGTTCTTAACTACTTTGCCCCTCCCAGTTGTGGTTGCATTAAAGCTCTAAGGCACTCTCAGTGTGCCTCTGTCTGAAGCTCCAAATGCTCCAGTCTGGCCTTAAACATTATTTCACCATGCAAACCTTTTGGCCTTTTCCCCCTCTTCCTATCTGGTCACTTTTTATCAACTTAATTTCTTAATGAGTGCATAAAACTTGTGCAGAGCAATGCATAAAAGTTATCAATGCATAAAATGTTATGACAGAGTCCTTAGGATGATTTATTGCATTTATAAAATTGAACATGCAGGCTTCTCTTGCTGGCCAGGCAAACCTGATGCCCAGGGACAGAGGGTGGCTGATTCCCTGGATGCTTTGGCTGACTTATTCTGTTGCCATCATGGAACCTGTGCTCAGTCCCTGTGCCACCATCTAGTGCCATCACCTCATAGCCAGCTGCACAGCTGATGCCAAAAAAATGAAGTCCTGGAGTCTTCCTGAAATGGATGTGGGGGTTGAACTGCAGAGGGTACCTGGGTGTAAACAGGGACCTTTACAGAGCACTGACCGGTGGCTGATGTCCAGCTGCCCACAGGATTTAGTCTCTTTGTTGGTCCCAGGACATGGAAGTGTGTTGGGTGTGATGAAAGAGGGAATTCTGGAAGGCGTATGGTTTTTGGCATGTACAGTATTAGAACACGTCATCTTTGCAGCCATTTCACTGAATCAATGTCTGTGTTTTTGGCTAATTACTACCTTCTTCTTGATTAGCAAGACATGAAATGCCATTATGTGATGACCTTTGGGATGGGCAGCTGGAAGTTGATATTAAGGGCAGCCAGGTCAGTAACCCTGGGGGATGAACCATGTTCCCCACAGACAGGCTGGAGGAATTTGGGTTTGGGCTGATGGGCAAAGAGCCTTTGCATGTCCTGCATCCTGCCCTGCTCCTCTGAAGGCAGCCACACAGGGCTGCACCAGGCTTGTAGCCTCAGCAAGCAGACAGGGCAGGATCACTGCAGGTTTGGGGAACACCCCATCAGGGGGAAGGAGAGGCAGAGCTGGCAGGAGAAGGAGCACCCCAGCGTCACCTAAAGGCATCCCAATTAAGCAGCATTACTATCCCCATTAAGCAGCAGTTGTTGCTGGTAAGTATCTTTGGACTTAAATCTTAATTCCTTGGGAGATGTCCCAATTAAGTGGATCTTGTGATTAAACACTTCCTGATTAAGTGGAGTGTACTTAACTCATTCAAATTAATAACTCATCTGAAAGAAATCAAGTTACACACAGATGGAATCTTTTTTTGCTCTCATTTGGGGATTGAGTGCACGTAACAATTCCAGTTAAGTATCTGGTAAGTGATATTTTTCCTAATGTGTCTCTCGAAGTGGAAATGTTTTAGGCAATTGTTTTTTTCTCTTTTTTTTTTTTCAGTCTTTTTTTTTTCCCCTCATGTCTCAAATTGTCCTGTGTATCAATAATGAAATATTGATGCTCATATCTAACATTAAGGAACCAGCAGTTTGGTATTACATTGACATGCAACAGAAAGTACTGATAGGCTCAGCACTGCATACGAGATGAGGTAGGGAATTAATGCATTGGCAGTTGTCTTTGCTGGAACTGGTTAGGAGCCAACTAAAATCTGCCTAAAAGGGTTCGACAACGTTAAATTGCCCAACTTGGCACCAAAGCTTTCCCAGAAGATGTGTAGTATCAATGACATGCCTAATATTTATAGTGCCATCAGTATGTGTGTTTGCAACTTCTAAGTTTTGTGCTATATTTTTTTCTCATTTCTATAACAAAAATTTGTAGTGAAGTTTAGTTAAACATCTAAATTTTTGCTATGTGGAGTGAACCTAAAGAAAGGTCCAGCAAGAGGCACAGCGTGGTGATTCGCAGACTGCAGTGATCAGACCAAAGATCATTTTTCTGAACAGATTGAAAAACGTCCTCTTTTTAGCAAAATCTGTTGTGCTGGAGGACTGTGTGTGTTTTATTCCCTAATCTGCATTCCCTTGGGGTTAAAGTATATCTGTAAATGAAAAAAACCCAAGAAAATCATATGGATCTTATTCTGGTCTCTGATAGTATAAAGCCAGAATGATGATGACGATGATGGTGATGGTTTTGTAAGCACAGTGAGAGGCACGTAAGGGAGAGGAGTTTAATATATTTCATGTCTGCTGCTCAAAGCATGTTTCTCTCTGAAGAAAACCAGTTCTCAAGGAGTTTGGGAAAACAAGGAGGGAGACCAGGGGGCTGTGCTTGAAGGAAATAAGTGAACTGTTTGCAGTCCTATACTGGAATGTGCTTGATTTTGTTACATTGCCAGAACTTAAGTGAGCTGCATTGCTCAGTGTTTCTGAACTGCTCTGCTCTTTATTGACAATTACAATAAAATATAAAGCCGATAGTTAAATCCTGCCTGATTAGTGCGAACAGAAATGTTTGGGGGAAAATCTGAATTAGTTCCACTTCATAACAGAGTAAATAGTGGATTTCAGCCTTCATTTAAAACAAAAGGTAAATCTCATACCCAGAATCCAGTCTGTCTCAAAAAATTATTTCCTTGGAAGTCTAAATTGGGATGCCGATGAAGTTTCAGAACAAAACGGGTATTTTTATACTTTGTTCATTTCATATTTATCACTAGCTTGTTTGCTAATTTTCATTTGCAAGAGGCAATTCTTCCAGCTAACTGGCTGCCTCAATGGGCCACTGATTTCTTTGAAGTGACAGTCTGTAAATATGCATAAAAAAGAGATGCAATTAGCGTGTGTGTGGTTCAGTGCAGCCTGATTTCATTGGCAAGTTTACCCACAGTGTTGATAAGCTACATTATCTAGAAAATTGGCTGCTGAAAAACAGCACCTCTGATTGCCAGCAAAGGTTCCAGATAACAGGGTGCTGAAGAGAAATATAATTGAGGTTGAATATGTTAACCAAGGTGTCACATGCTCCTTAGAAGCGCTAATTTATCAGCATGTTGGAATTTTTATTAACATTTGGAATGCATTTCTACCACACTAATGAAGTGGAATTGGCAGTTCAGGTTTTAGTTATTGTCATTTCTGAGAAGTTAAATGTAATTTCTCGTTAGACACAGTTATGTAAATATATTTGTTCAGGGGCTGAAAAAATTATACATTTCACAAAATACAAATATGTTGTTAAGGAGGAGTATGACAAATCAGTTGCAGTTAAAGTCATAAAAGCCAGCCAAATCTTCACCCTGCATTGTGCTTCCTGCAGCATCATTTTTAGGGCACCTGAAAAAGAACAAACTTAGCAGAGTTTTAGTAAATAGTGGAGTCAGTCATTAATGCAAAAGAGGCAAGACAGGTAAATCAGTGTGATTTTTCAGGTGTTGGTTTAAGGGGGATCACACTGGTTGTGTTGTGCTTATCTCTGCCTCTCCTCTTTTTGTGTGGAGAGGGTCTGGTGCTCAGAAGGGTGCTGGCTTTTGTTCCCCTCGTTGTTTGCCATATGTGAACTTGTTCTGTTTTCAGTTTCTGGGCTGTACACAAGCACGCTGTGTGACATTAGCTGTAGAGTGATGAGGAATTGGTGGAAGGACAACAGTTCCCGAGACAGACACAGCTCAAGGCATTTTCACTTCCAATGCTGTGCCTGCTTTCTAGCAAAAAAAAAAAAAAAAATCATCTGGTGATTATGGGTAACTTAAAACTAAGGGGCTTGTGCTGTTAGCTAAGAAGATTGTGTGAGTGTATTTGTACTTGAAAGGAAACCTCTGAGGTGCCCATCAGCAGCTAAAGGTGATGATAGGAAGGGAGCACTATGAAAGTTTGCCCCATGACCTTCAGCAAGGGCAGAGCAGGCTGTGCTCATCTCCTTTGCTCTACTACACTGCTTTCCTTCCTAACTAACATCTCAAACACCTCTCGGTGCTGGGCAGGACCCTTTGCTAAACCCTTGCTCCGTGTGCTCGCTGCAGGGGCATCGTTGACACGCCGCTGATCCGCTCGCGGGAGCTGCGGCCGCTGGTGCGGCGTTGGCTGGCTGACATTCCCGCTGGGAGGCTGGCCCAGCCCACCGACCTGCAGGCTGCCGTGGTCTACCTGGCCTCTGAAGCCTCAGACTACATGACAGGCCATAACCTGGTCATCGAGGGTGGCCAGAGCCTGTGGTGAGAGGCATCCTGCAGTCTCCCCTCTCGTGGGCTTTGGAAAGTGCGTATTAGAGTTAAGCTTTGGTTTGTGTGACTACGAGGCCAGCTAATATGAAATTATTGTTTTCTTTTTTCCGGTGTTAATCTGGAGACTTGGATAATGCACGGGAAAAATACGGAAAAAAAAGAGGGCAATCTTTTGGTTTTCCAGCATTTTCGTGTTTCTCGCTGCACAGTCACATTTCTGTTAAATTAGTATTTAATGATATAAAAGGACATTTACTGCAGTGAGATTTGGCTATTATTTAAGTTTAACAGGGGGCATTTTTAAAGCAATCGATATTAGCTGGTCTGTGTAGTTTATTGTTCTTAGGCAATTTTTTTGTATTCAAGTTGTTCCAGTGACATCTGTGAGTGGTGAAAAACAGTTGGATGTAGTGTTAAAAAAAATAAATTAGTTCATTACATTTGAACCTGAATGTTGCCATTTTATATTTACTGGTGTTCGTTAGTTTTTGACAGTGTTTTTATACAAACACCCACATAAATGCCCCTGAAAGAACAGTGCTGCACTTAATAGAGATTCATGGTTGGTAATTATAATGGCTCTAATCCAAACCCATTGAGGTAAGTAGGGACTGCTCATATACTTTAAGTTAAATGAGTGTTTAAGTGTTGATACAGCTGGGTCTTTGTTTTCCATGATGGACAGAAGTAAGCAAAGGTCGTCTTCCAAACAATATTTTTTTCCTCTTGTAGAATTCTGAAGACAACTCTTGGGTGTAAACCAAGGCCAGCTCAAGTGATATTGATACAGTTCTGTTGGCTGAAGAGCTCGTTTTGGTGATAGCATTCAAGGTTCATTTCTTATAGTCAGTAAAACATGGCACAATAACCCCACAGTTCTGATATCGCTCGGGATAAAGACAGACTTCCATCCTGAGGTCCCTTAAGCATAACCTAAGGAGAATTTACGGGAAGAAATTCACTTGCAAATCCTCATGTCATTTGTTTTGCATTTGGCAGCTCTTTGTTACCATAACATAAATAATTGTGGATGGATGTCATTACTTTGATTAAGTGCTACAAGCCCATGCATTGGCTGGCCATTATTGTGGGGAATTGCTGTAATGGCTTCAGACTTGACATTCACTGCTACGTTGTAAGGTATGCGCCTCGCTGACGTACTATCATCGTTATCGTGGATAAAGTGCAAGAAGATACTTGTCTTCATTAAATTTTCTGTTAGACCATTGATAATTAATACATATCTCATGTTTCATCTTGAGTCGTTTTTCTGGGGAGTGTTGCTGTTAAGCGACTCAGGGCTAGAGCTTTTTGGCTTGAAATCCTTGCCTTGTGTGCATGATCTAATTTATTGACAATGCTCTGCAAACTCACAGCCTTAAGTAGAGCTTGATTTTGGATAAATCTTCAAGAAAAACAATTAAGGATTTAAATGTTTTATTATTTTTCTGGGCTCACAAAACCTTTTCTCTCCTAGCTCCCACACTTGCATCATTTTGTGTCATGCTCTGGAGGGCTCGATGGAGTTCTCACATCCCTCTGGCAGGATTTTCACCCAGAGGTTAATGTGCAAACATTGGTGAACTCATCAGGAGCTCTTCCAAGGGATCCTAGAGGGGCTTGTATACTATTGCTTGGACTGCTGGAGAACAGTTTGTTGCAGCTTCTACCTAAAGTGTAAAATAATGAACTTTAGTTAATTTGAAACACAAACTGCAGTTGGCACTGGAACTACGAGCAGTGTTTTCACTTTCTCAGCAGAAAGACAAAAGACTGAATGGACTGCTGAGGCTGAACTCCTGTTCCTTGCCTGGAGATGGTTGCAGTTCAGCACCAAAAGGCACTGGCAGGGCACTACAGGAAGGTGAATTTCACTGCCCCGGTGTTGGCTGGTTTTGGGAAGACTTTCAGCCAGCAAAGGTCATGCTGTGATTTTCACAAGTTTCAAGTCAAAAACAAAACCCAGACATAAAGAAACCTCACCTAGACTTAAAAAAAAAAAAAAGAAAAGAAAATGAATAACTAAGCAGCCTCCAGTATTTGGAGGTCTAGAGCTTGTCTCTCTTGCTCTGTTTGCCCCCAGGCTCTGCCTTTGAAGGGCTGACTGGGCAGAGCAGAGGAATGAGCTTACCTGCACAGGCTGATGTGGTGCTTGGCTGCTGTTTGGGGACATTGCTGTGTGCCCACGTGGGCCCTGGCCCTACCCCATTTTGGCCCAGAGAGGCTGGTGGAAGGGGCTGTCTCTCACACAGGTGGGGCTCAGGACTAAGCAGCCCAAGGGAACACAGCACTTGGTGCCCAGTCCCCAAGCTAATTGGCAAATACCCTCACAGCACTTTTGTTTTTCATGGCCTCCTCACTTTGGCCAAGGAAACATCCTGGAGGAGACTATGTGTCAGAAGAGAAGTGTCTTTCTTCCCGTATGTATGAGCTGGCCTGTCTCCTCCTAAGGAAACACTTTCAACTCTCTCCTCCACAGGCCTGTTGAGTCATCAAATGGTTTGGGTTGGAAGGGATCTTAAGCATCTTCTAGTTCCAACTAGAAGACCTTGAAGACAAGAACACTTTGCCTCAGTCCAGGTTTTTCAAAACCCCATCCAACCTGGCCTTGAACCCAAGGCTTCATCCATTTGGGAGCTCTGGTGATGGCACTGGGGCTCATCACCCTCTCCCACAGAATTTCCTGAGGGAAATAGCTGATTTCCACTCAAGGGCAGGGCTGTGACCATACAGTTCTGCTTCTGTCTGGTAGCACCAAACTTGGCATTTGGGTTGGGAGCCGTGGGGTGACTGCTCCTTGGGTGTGGGGCTCCCCACACTCTGCCTTGTGCTGTGGGGGGGGATCATTGCTACAGCCATGGGGACTCTTCTGGAGACTCAGCCACAAAGCCAAGTGGAAGCACCAATGTCCACTTTAAAGGGAAAAACAAAGTTCAAGAGGTTTATGTCAGTGTCTAGAAGTAACTGGAAGGAAGGTGTTGAGAGGATGGTGGTGATGCCAAGTCAAAGGACAAGAGGCAATGGGCACAAAATGATTCCCAAGAAGTTCCACCTGAACACAAGGAAGAACTTTGCTGAGCAGTGACGGACCGCAGGAACAGATTGCCCAGAGAGGGTGTGGAGTCTCCCTCACTGGGGATATTCCAGAACCATCTGGCTGCAACACCGTATTACGTATTCCAGGATAACCCTACTCCAGCATGGGGGTGGGACCAGGAGACACGCTGTGGTCCCTTCCAGCCAGAACCATTCTGTGCTTCTGTGAAGAACGTGAGAAAAGCCTTTTCCCCTTCCTAGAAGGGGAAGCCTGCGGTTCAGGGGAAGAGGTGTGGGGCATGCAGAGCAGGGGGAAGCGGCTCGGGGGCCGTGGTGCAGGGGGGATGCGCTGCGGGGGATGTGATGCTGTGCAGGCGGAGGCGCCGTTCCCGGCGGTACCTCTAGGAGGAAACCTCAACCTGTGTTGTGTCTGCGGGAGCCGGGCTTCCCGGCTCTGCTATTCAACTTTTATATTGCAGCTAAGTTAGTACTTTTGATATTTCTAAGTTTTTTTTTTTTTTTTTTTAAACATTTATGTAGAACACCACATAATTGCAGAAAAGATAATAGTCACATACCCTAGGGCTTGGTGTACACTTATGTTAAAAGTACAGCTTTTATTGGCAACTAAAGTAATAACCTTTCCATGTCAAATTGCTTTAAATTAAACTTAAAAAAAAAATGCTGGCTGATACCCACACTTAGTAATTGTCAAACATTAGCATAATGTGGAATACTAAAGCTGCTTAAATCTTGGGTTTAAAAATAATTATTTACTTAGGTAAATTCTCTATTCAAAAGCATAATATTAGATTTTTTTTTACACAGGCTCCTCAATGTATATGTTAAAATGCAAACCTGAGCTTGACATGGAAATGGGGCTGAATGTTACTGTGGTCTCTGAGAGAAAGAAGGGGATTTTATACCTTTAGCTCATCCATCCGTCATTGCTCACCTGGAAATAATGATTTTAAGGTTGTACCTCTGAAGGCAGAAGTGCTGTGGGTGACACCTGGTGACCCAAGGTCAGTGACCTGCAGTACCTGCTGATTGTACCCCCTGCTGCAGCCCCAGAGTGCAACATCATGTTTCTGGTGCTGGATGACATCTGGGAGACGGATGCCTCGAGGATGTGGCTGGGGAAGCCAAGGGCAGCAGGTCAGTAAAGTGTTTCATCCAGGTGCATTTCAAATTTCTGCTCCAGCACAGAGCTGGAACACATGTGGTGGGAACCATTCAAATTTCCAGTGTGAAGCAGGAGAGGAGACATTGCACTGAGATGTGGCTCTCAGGGATGTCTGCTGTGTGAAGGAAACTGGACCTACCAGGAGCTGTGAGGACATAAATCCTCATGGTTTGCTGCTTTTGGGAGGCCCAGACTATGACATGCCCACCTTATGGAGTCCATGCCATTGTCAGCACTTCCCTGAAGCCCACCACAGCACTGTGAGTCTGCTGGTTCTTCCTCAGAAACATGCCAGTGTGTTACTGGAAATTCAGCAAAACCTATTTTGGAATAATCTCTTGAAGAAATCAACAGTGTCCTTATTAGGAAAAAGTTTTTTTGACAAATTCCCACACCTTTGACTAGCAAATTAGAAAGGGATTGTCCTTCCCACTGCTTTAGGGTGCAGGGAGCTCTGGGACTCCCTTGCTTGCCTTTCCAGCAACTTTTCAGAGAAACAGAATGGAACAGTAGCACCCAGTTACCAGTTATGAACTTCAAGAGAGCTAAACAGCTGTTGGGAGGGGAAACACAAGCAGCTGAGGACTGAAAATTAGATAACTTTCCCAGCCTTGCCTAATATCATAAGTGTTTTACACTGTAATTATAAATCTGATTATATACTAATTTCCACACTGTTTCAATTCTTTAAAGCAGGGAAGGAAAGTACACGCTCATCCTTGGAGAACCCTAATGCAGTCCTACAGCATATGCCTTCTCACCACAATAGATTGGAATTCTTTAAAATTCCTGAATAACAGGGATTGTTTGCTGCTAGATTCTCACCTACCTAGTGTATTTTCTCCATTCACACCTCTTTCCTTGTTCTCCAGAGCTCTCCTTTGCCCACCTGTGCTACCTGACCTCTTTCCCCTGCTGTGCTGTCAGTGCTGCTGCTGCTGCCCCATCACACCTGGCAGAAGAACACAGGACGGGGACCAAGCAGAGTGCAGGTTGCTCAGAAATGCCTCTCAATGCCAAGGCCTGGATTTAACCTTCATTTACTTGCCCCCTAAACCAATCCATCATAATCCATGTTGCTTCTGGTACCAGGACTCCTTCAGTGGCAGCAAAAGCAGGAAGGCTCTTGTTGATGGGTGAGTACAAGTAACTCCCACCTCAGTTCCTTCCTAGTTGAAAACATGAAGGACTTCTTGACTATATGGTGGGTGTAGGGACAATATTCCCTCCCCTGGGAGATGTCCTTTGGGACACAACCCCACACTGCAGCTGCAAGTGCTCTCTGCCATGCTCTAATTGCTCCCCTCTCTCTGGCGTAGCAGGCTGTGTACAGACACACTTTGTGTCTTTAGGAAGCCTCATTAATTCACAAGATACATATTTTATTTTTTTTTTCTCAATAGTTTGTAACAGCTTCTTAAATGTGTAAACTGGCATTTTCAGATTTGTATTAAAATACTGAGAATTAGATTTATGTTTCCATAGGCTACTTCCTATGTCCAGACAGACTTCTGACACTACCTTACATGTACAGTTGTTGCATAAATGATATGTTAACGCATGAGAGAAGCCATTCACTTGAAACTGTTCGGAATGATTAAGGGCTTTAATTACAGCCCTGATTGAAACAAGGCTTTTGGTAAATAGCAAAATGGCAAAACTACCCTATTCCATTACAAGCCTCCCTTGATGACAGTATGGTTTGTCTCTGTTACTCCTCTTATTGTTACTTCATTCATCCAATTCTGATGTTCAAATCCCACCTAAGAAATGGTAAGAGGCTCTACTTTAATGCTTACCTGTGAATAAGGTGTTGGAAGTGTTGGTTTACTTTTGACACGCTGCAAAGCGCCTATGCTGTAACAGAGGAATTAGATGTGGGGCTTGGTTCACCACTATATATTACTTTTTCCAGACCTCAGATAGATGTACTCAGCATCTTGCATGAAACCACGTCAATGCCTTTCAGCAGGAATTCTCAGGGCAGCGTGATGATCATCTGGGAGGCCACTTTTCTCCTCCTTTGCAGGGGACTGTTGCCTCTGGTGGCAGAAACACTGGTTATATTTAGATCCTCCAAGCAGCACCACGCAGAACACAAGCTTCAATGAACTTCAGCATCTTTCTGTCCAAGCATTTCACATGCTCCTGAATCGTCTACATAGATTTATTTTTTTATTTTTTTTTTTTTATTTCTAATTTTAAACAGATCTTTAACTGCAGAAATGTTGGAGAGTCTCTCCTCAGTGCTAGAAATGGCTTGAGTGGGTCGCAGATGCTCGGGAGTCATCCTCCCTCCCTCTCTTCTCCGGTACTTTCTGGAGTTAGTCTAAGTAGTCCTGAATGAAAAAGCAAATCTTCTCTCTTCCGAAGCTCCTCATAAATGTGCTTGCAGTTAATATGAGTCCTTTTATATTCTCTCCCTTCAAATTCTTTGGATTAAAACAAATACCGTCTGGTTCTTTTAGCTCTTTTGATTATATATTCAGAACTATTGTGTATCCTGGAAAAGGAATTCTTTTCAGTTTTCACTTTTCTTGACAACAAGCTGAAAAATTTCCCCAAATGAAAATTTCCTGCAAAAGTCTTGGTTTGTTCCAAGACCCATTTTTCAAATAAGTAACGTTTTGATGAAAAAATGCCAACCTGTTCTACTTAACAACTGTTCGTAGAACTGACGAGAGAAAAACAAGGAATTGGAGAAAAAAATTACCGAGTCTTTTATGTAGAGTTAATCTTTGAATATTCCTGTTGTTTCGGTAACAGACAAGATGTTGGTACAAGTAGATGAATATTTAAACATTAGCGTTGACACTGACTTATCTTCTCGATAACATATTGATCGTGTTCTTTCTATAGAGATTATTCCGGACTTCCCATGGAGTCAGGGGGCAGCTTAATGAAGTCACAGGCTGGATGTTTATGTAGGTACTTCCTTAGAGGTTGGCTACACAATCTGTGCACAAAATAACCCCCCACAGATACACCTCAAATGCAAAATCAGTCCAGGTTTCTGTCTTTTTGTCACTGGTAGCGTGTGTGATTAGGTGGAGATGTTGGAGTTGTGATGCAGTCTTGACTTAATATCTGTTATTCATTGCATTTAAAATGACCAATAGCTTTTCTTTTTACCAAGGCATCTGGAAGCTGATTCAGGCTCCCCTTCCTATGGAAGGCATCATTCATGTTTTCATGTTTTTCAGGCATCAAAATGATGCCTGAGAAGAAAAAAAACACCACAGCCCTTCCCAGAGACACCTGTATATCAGTGTCCATGTTTTTGGGAAACCTCTGAAGGGTGCTGTGCCTGGAAGTGACAGCCCCTGTCCCAGTGCAGGGGCTGTCACCAGGTGAGAGGATGGCTGCCAGGCAGCCACCACTGCTACAAAACCTAGTGGTGATAGAAGTATCCTGCTTGGATTAATACAGGATCTGCGCTGTATTAGTGGCACCAAATGAATTTTGCAGTGGATGGAGATGTATGGAAAGAGAGGTTCCAAAATGAAAACCATTTATTGCAGTAGGATATATGCTAGTGTCTTTCAAGAGATTTTTTTTCAAAAAAATGAGCAGTGCTAGGAAGGAAAAACATAAGTACACAATAAATCATGACTCAGAGCAAAACTCTCATTGACTTTCAGAGGAAGGCAGGATTTAATTTTCACTGTAGTTATTAAGAAATGCCTCTTACTTATGAGAAGATGAGAGGCGGAGAACACTGATCTGTGGGACAGTGAAGAGTTGCTAATGCCATTAATATTTAAAGTGGACAGTAACGTTTGGAGCTCTTCTTATAAATAGCTGCTTTTTGCAAGCTTTGCAAAGTCATGCCAGTGCTACAAGAGCCTAAAAATCTTCAAAGAATTATTTGTCAGCCTTGCAGTTCTCAGCCTCTTTCCTGCAGTTCTTGATGTTGGGCAGGAGAAATTCTTCCAAAGGGTGTCCAGGGCAGTTGCAGTCTTGGCTGTTGAAATTATTTTCACATGGAAGGTGCTCCCAGTGAGGTTGGAGATGTCAGTTCCTGATGGGGCAAGCATGTCTTCTGCCCATTTGCCCTCTGGGGAACAAGCAGGCAAGCCTGAAGCTGGGGAGTGTGGCCTTCCTCTGCATGCAGAAATACTGAATATCTTCTCAAAGTGACAATGGAAACCACCCATTCCCCAGGACAATTTTGTGCTTCTCTGAACATCAGTGTTGGGCAATAGGGGAGACTTTATGTCACAGGATTTCTCTAAATATATTTTGCCTTGTTTTCCTTGTCCAGGTTCCACACAGACATTTTTAGGTTTCAGTCCAATTAGGTTTACCCCTAATTTGAGATCCAGCTTTGAATGAACCCTATATTTGGAGCCAAACTTGAGATGTATGATACAATTTTTGACAATACAAGGATCTGGAATTTGGACTGTGCCAGAAAAAATGCATATATTGATCCAGGGTTGTTTTAAATTAAACTGAGTTCCCCTAAAATATTCATGAACTGGAAAGGGTCAGTTAAAAGCTTCAAGCTAAGAGATTTATAACAGACTTATCAAAGCAGATGCGTTTTGCATCATTTCTAACTTTTGACTGGTGAGAAGTTTAGATTTTTTTATAAATACATATACATTTTCTCTAGCAAATGTGTGTGTATATTTATATAGATATAATTTTTTTTCAAATACATCCCCATATGCACCCTCACTCTCAGAACATTTTGCTTTTACTCTCCCGGCGTTTCAGTTACTTGCCTCAGCTGTGCGCCGTGTTGCCTTCCAAATGCAATGCATCATAAATTCATGATGGTTTGCCAAGTAAAAGAGGGCATTGAGCTTCTTTATGAAGAGGATATTTTTGCAAACTGGACCTCCTCTCTATCCCAGTGGAATTTTCTGATGCTTCCCTATTACTCCTGTACAAAACTTTTAGGGAATTATAGATCAGACATCAAAACCGGTAATTAAAGTCCAACTTACTCCACTTCAATATCTGTTTATCCTTTTCATTAGGGAGCAGAGACATACCCTTCCTCTCCTATAACAGTTTAATGATCAGCCATCAGCTCTTCTGCTTCTCAGATTTCTGAGCCTCCCAGGTTGAAGGATACTGCATGTGCTGTTGTGTGTCCTGTAAGGTGTGTGTTGTGTCAGTTCCATACACAGAGCTGGACATTCCAAAATATTGGCACACGTACAATTAAGTGCATAAAAGCAGATACCAGGTGACCAGTTTGGTTTTGTGCTTGGAGTCTGGATGGATGTGGGCATTGAAACAGGTTTGCTATGGGGAGTCACAAGGGACTGGGAAATTCTGAAGTGTCTGAAGTAAGCCTGGTGTCTTTCAGGGATATAATTATTTTATTCAAGAGTATTTTGAAACCTTCCAGAGTGAAATAAGCCTAAAGAGGCCTGTGTGTGGCACTGACCACCAAGCCAAGTTTGATGCTGGAGGTCATGGAATTACTGGAGTTTGTACCAGTTTACCCTCCACACACATGTCCTGCTCCATGCAGTTTGCTCTCCTCTGCTCATACCACCCCAGATCACCATTTGAAAACCTCCTGTAAACAATAAGCACGAGAACACAGCACAATTTTCCTGGAAAACACATCTCCTTGGATTTTTGGTTGGTGTTGTTTTGTTAGCTTGATTTTGAGCATTGGCAGAACCTCAATGCAATGTCTCCAGATGCTCCAGCTAATTTTGAGTTAGAGGAAGTTTCCAAAAAAACCTGGAGACAGGAGAAACATGCCCATAGCAAGGGCTGGATCTTGTTTCTAGAACTGCTTCAGTGCCTTATGGAAGAAAAATAAACCTGGGAAAACAATGCAGGTTTGGTAGACTTGACCTCACATGTAGGGTAGGTTTAGTTGTATAAAGATCTAATGGACCTTTATAAATTCCTTTCAGCTTTGGGAATGGGGCTGAGAAAACCCTGTGCAAAGCAACACTACAGTGGCATCAGCAATGGTCTCAGGAGGAGGCATGTGATGCTTTGTGGAGATCCTGGGTCTCCCTGCTTCAGGAGACAAGGGAGCTTTTAGAGCTGGCAGATGAGAGCTCACACAGAGCACAGCCGAGGAGTTTTCATTAGTCTGTGACCTCTGCTTTAATGACCTCTGATTTAATGTCCTCAGGAGCAGAGAAACTCCAGAAGCTCTTGCTGGGATGATGGGCCTTTGCAGAGATCTGGCTCTTCACTGCTATTCAAGCCTTGGAGGGGTAATTATGCTACAAATGATTCACAAGCAAGAGAAAGCTTGTAGGCTTTCAGCTGTCTTTAATTTTACATTAGACAAAAAGTGATAAAGAACTTGTTTTCTGTAATCTATGGATTTAACTTTGAATAGCAGGTGGTAAATGTTCCAACAAATATGTATATATATCAAATCAGTGAGTGCCCAAATATTTACATCTTCAGCCAAACAAAGGCTGGAGACTCACGTTGCCTGAGGGGAAGATTGTTTTAGAGAAACAGGTTGAAAGGAAATCAAGAATGGGAGTTACAAATCCTCTTTCAGAGATGAGGGGTTGTGGTAGAGAGGAATCATGTTCCTGATAGATCACTGGCTTAGGGAGATAAACCAGGGCGTGCCGAAAGGGGTGTCCCGTTGTCTTTTGGGCTGTGGCCTTGTTTCTCTGAGTAGTGTGCACATTTGAATCAAAGTCTGCACAAGGAGCACGCCAACAGTAGTCAAAGTTTGTACCAGGTTTCCCAGCATGGGCTGTCAATCTGGTTGTATGGCAAGGGGATGTGATCTGTAGCTGATGTATGGATCTGTGTTGGGCAGCAAGACTAGAAAGTCTATCAGCTCTCCACTGCTAGGGTGGCAATCCCTAGGGACATCAGGGGTTTTATGGTGGTCCGTGAGCCCCAGAAGGCTGTGAACTCCCACATTTGTATTGTAAAACCCAGCAGCAGGGAGATTGGACTGCCATTTACAATTTTCACACTGATCTGCCATTTAAAATCTAAGAATGGCTAAAATGATGAGGTGTTGTGTTTACCAGAGGGCTGCTAAAACTTCTCTGGATAGTGAAGTTTGTCCAGATATCCAGTTCCTTCTTGAATCTCACAGGGCTGTAAGATTCAAGGGCTTTCTGTTGCACTTGAAGAAATTTGGAAAATACAAGTAACCACCAGTTTTTAATTTCCCATTTTTAATGTTCCCTTTATGTTTTGACTCAGGGAGACCAAAAGTCCTAGCTGACCTAGCTGATCTCTATAGCTGCTTCTCTTATACGTCCTTTCCTTTAAGGTAGACAGTCCAACTCATTTCCAGCTCTTCCCACAAAGATTTTTGCACAGGTTTGATTATTCTATCACTCACCCATAAATTACTTTTGAGTAATATGGTGTGTTAGCCCACAACACAGGTTCTGAGCCATACCCTGGAACAATTAATCCAATTCTGTGGTAAAGTTGTGCATCATTTGCATATGCAAAACTTCAGTTTGACTCATAGAAGTTAATGGTATATTTTCCTACTGAAAAACTCCCTGATTTTTTTCAAAAGGTGCTACATGTCTCTGTTGCCAGATTATTGCTATGGAGGACAAAATTTTGTATGTATCTGTGCACTAGTGAGAATTCTTAATCTTCAGAAAGATCTTCTAGAGCATCAAGGAAAACACCATTAGTATAAGGAAGAAGATTAAAGTCTGCCTTTGACCTTTACTTGTGGGCTATTTACAAGAAGCTGGAACCAGACTCTCACTGCACTGCCTGAGCAGTGCAAAAATGAGGCAAGTGCAGGATAAATGCCAGGATGAACAGGTACACTTTGCTAAGCTTTGGATGTGTTCAGTGACAGATGCTGCAGCCTGGAGGTTTTCATGGGTATGTGTCACCTGTCATGAGCTGCAGATAGATCCAGGCCCTTTTTAGAGTCAGGGAAATGCAGGCAGGCACAGAGCTCAAGGCAGAAGGAGGAAAACAGTGAAGAAAGTCATCTCTTCTCCCCTCATGGCTGATACAGCCATTCCTGTGCATCAACACAAGCTAAACTTCTCTTGTCCAGACTTCCATCACCTTTCATCTCCTTTGCTGTTACCCCTTTTAGTGTTGGACACAAGCTGCTGCTTTTCCTGTTCAAGGCTCTTATTGGTCTCGACCTATGGGTTCATCAGTGGAATTCCACCATTCCACCAGCAGATAGAGATGGGGCTTTTTCTGCTGACTTTATATAAAGGTACAAAGGCTTCCTTGTCTGTTGGTTCAATGCTGTAATAATGCTCAAGTCTCCTTTTCTTCCTCCAGCTCCTTCCCTTGCTTCTGTGCTTGAATAAATAGTTATGGCTGGAGTTAAGGGTTACCCACCCATTTCCAGTCAGGGATAATTGACAGAACCCTTACAGGGCTGGCACCTGGTGTTTCTTGACCAGTATAACTGAGGTAATAAGGACTGTATCAGTCATCCAGACATAAAAGCAGCAGCTGGCGTCATATAAAAAGTTTACTTGGACATCCTTTACTGGCCACATCACATGGGCAGGATTCTGAATAGCTTGGTAGAAGAGAAAGATCAGATTGAAAAATGAAATGATTGAAAAATGAAATGATTAATTGTTGTACATCTATGAAGCACAGGAAGTAGGAAAAAAACCCTGTGAAGTTGAAGGGACATTGAATTTTTTTTGGAATTAGATTTCAATGTATCTCTAACTTCATGAAAGGAAAGATAAAAACATTCTGGAATTCAGCTTTTCAGTTTGCTGTATTTTACCATATGATTGAGTTTAAATGTATTGGTATATTGGATATGTTTTTTCCATTTAAAAAGCTCTTGTAAATGAACTATTTATTTACATGAAAGAAAAGGATTTCCAGTGCAGCCCACAATACTTCTCCCTCCAAGCCTGCCTTGAAAGAAGGCTGCCTTTTCATATTTGGCTCCAGCTTTCAAGGTTCTCAAAATGAAAAAAATAGTATTCTTAAAACTAAATAAAACATATATATTAGTATTTCTGGCAGAATGAAAGAGCACTTCTCCTGAATAGACCTATTTGAATGGCTACTCAATGTTTTGTAAGAAAAGTATATTAAAAAGTTGAAAAAGCCTGCTGAATGAAGGTGAGGGAGAGAAACAAAATATAAAATGTGTCATGTGAAAAAAAAAGAAAAAAAGACCCTTTATCCAAGAAGATCTTGGTAAAACTTTAAATGGAAAAGTGACACTCATCAAACGATTTCTATATCATCTGCACTGAATAATTTACTTTTGGGTGAGATTCACTAACATCATTGCAGAGGAAGTGTAATTGAAAATTATGAAAGCTATATCTTTATTGTGTATTACAGCACATGCCTTTGATATGGCGTTATGTCTGCCACAGCGGGAAGTGTTTTTCAGAAAAAGTCAAATCTCTGGGACAGATTCTCAGTGGTGTAAATCAGTGTTTCTGCACTGACAGCATCATATGTGAGCAAGCCTCTGCCTGCTTCTTACTTGGGTAGAGCCAGGGAAGACCTCTGCTATTTTGTTTGTTATGGACAGCTCCAATATGATTTTAAAATTTCAGGGTCTTCTGCTGAAAGTTTATATAAATATCTATTTTCCCCCAGTGCAGTTTAAGCCAGCCTCGTTAATGATCACTATCCAGTGTCACAGGTCCCCGAGGTACATCCTGGATCTAAGCAGCCTGTTATTCAAGGTCTTGACCGTGCACTGGCTTTGATAGCACAGACACTTCAGCTTCAAAAGGTGCTTCAGAAGTGGAGTCTGAGTAGGAGCCGGTCTGAATACAGAACTGGTGTCTAAATCGATGGAGATATGCTGGCTAAGGACTTGTAAATACTTTTACAATGTACATGAGCAAGTCCAATGTACTTTTTTAATTCCTCCAAGAGTATCAGAATGGCTGAGGCCCCATTCCCAGGTGATTTAGAGAAATTACCCCCTCCCTTGCCAAGGGCTGGCAAAAAGGGGCAACGCTGGCTTAAGGCACTTAAGCAATGTTTAAGCAAAGTGTTTTAGGCTGGGCACGAGTGCTGGGGTGAGCTCTGGCTGGGCAGAGCCCCAGTGCCCCAGGAGAATGGCCACCAGCTCCTCCAAGCTCAGCTGCTTCCCAAATGACTTGTGCTGGTGGAGAAAGTCTGCCCAAAGTAGAACACCATGAGTGACATTAGCATTCGGAGAGCATCTGTTCACCCATCCCCAGTTAGCGTGTGACTGTCAAACTGAGACACACGTCTATTCCCAATCCAACTCCTTAACCCCTGCTTTGCCTAACCCACTGCCACGTCTCCCAGGGCCGTTTTCAGGGAGAGGCAGGCCAGAGCTGTGCTCATCAGCAGGCACATCAATTAATGATGAAGGCCTGCCTACCTGATTAGCAGACATCCCTCCTGGCAGTGCTGACCCCCCCGTGGGCAGCTCTCAGATGTTCCATGTATCTGCCTCCCTTGGCCATAAGCCCTGCCCTGCTGGGGGACATGGGTTTACTGTTCTGGAGGAGAGGTGGGAATTTTGGCAGCCTCAGCAGCTAGGAGGTGTTAACCATCAGGAGTGAAAATCTGTGAGAGTGGTGGAGGGACCTGGACTCAATGAGGTGCAGATTTCTTCTGACTTCTTTTGGTGAGCCTCAGCTAAAGAAAGGCCAGCAACCCCTCTGGTAGTCCATGAGAATCAGTACCAGAGAAAGCCCAGGAAGCAGAATTCCACAGCAGAATTTCCAGGAGTTACTGGTACACATTCACAAAGGGCAATGGCACAAAGCACTTTTCCTTTTAATGCAGGTTTCCATCTCTCCTTAGTGTAACTTCCATTTAGGGCAATTTCTGAGCGTGGCTGACAGGAACCCTAATCTGTCCTGCTCTCCTGAAGTGTGTGTGTGTAGTTGAGTAGAATCTGAGTGTTAATTAACGTTTGAATAATACTTCAGAGCACCTTGTGTAGCAAGTTCTGCTTTTTAAAAGACAAAAAGGTATTTTTGTTACTTCTAAGCAGAGGTCTTACTGCCTCTGTGTTGGAGTTAGCTCCAGAGCTGACACCATAGAACTGTCAGCATTTGCCAAGAGACACCACGCAGTAACCACAGGTTTTGCTGTGCTGCCCACCATGGAGTGCTGGCTTCTCCAGGAGCTCAGGGTCAGGACTTGTGATATTGATCCAAAGAGGGTTTTGGCTTTCAATATCCTTTCAATGCCATTCATTGACAGTCCTGTGAGAAATGCATCACGTGCTTCATCCCTAGGCCAGCAAGGGTGTTCAATCAGCAGCTGGACCCGTGGTGGAGTATTGGATGGAAACCCTCAGAGACAGAGGCCTCCTTGTGTGACCTTGGACAAAAACCTTGATCCCTCTGCTCACGTGGCCACCTGCCCCCTGCCCAGGTGTTTGGGGAGGTTCTGGCACTCTCGTGCCTTGATCTTGTTTTCAGCTCTCACAGTGCAACTATGACACGAATATTGGTACCTATAAGAGTGCATTGCTTGCTTTGCTTCTCTTTTCAAGAGATTTTGAACTTTCTACGAGTTCATTTATTTCCTTGCACAGAATGATTTTTAATCAAGTTTGCTGCTTAAAACTTTGCAAGCAGTTAAGAGGGTTTGCTCAACAAAGGCAAATTATTATTTTCCAAGACTAGTGAAAAATGCCAGTGTACTTATATTCCGGTTCCTGAACTGTTAAATAAACCATTCTCATAGGTGTTTTAAATGTGATGCATTTTCAGATACCATTTATAAATGTCCAGTGGATAGAATTTTATTAATTTTTTTTTTAAATTTCCTTCATCTGATCTAGGTCTTTGATAAATACTACAGACAAACTGAGTGCTGTAGGATCAATCTTGACAGTTCTTCAATAAAAGGCTGTGTGGTTCTTCGTCAGTGTCTTCCTTTCAGTGACAGCTGCTTTGTTCTTTTTCAGTCAGATTTTCTAGTTAACACATCAAAAGTGTATCTGTGTACATGAAGCACTGAGAAAACAGTTCAAAGAGGCAGGAGATTCACTTTTAACTCTTCACTGCATCTCCCTGCACTTGTCACAGAAGATAGCTTATACTGAAAGCTTCAGAACAAGGTGAGTAGTTCACCAAGGAGCACTGTGAAGTACAGCACGTGTGGATTAGTCTTAAAACACAAACTGGTCAGTCAATCCACTTACCATCCCAAATCAGCTTTCTTTTGAGCCAAGCCATTAAGTGATAAGAAGTTTTCAGGTTTAGGCAGCAAAAGCCTCACATTGGACACAGATAAAGCCATATGTTTGATCCAACACTGAAGTTTTGTCTGATGGTTCTTGCTGTGGTGTCAATACCTTAAAACTAATTAAACTGAGTTCAGTGTTCAGTTTAAACTTATTTCTTTGGAGGGTTGCCATCAGCTTCTAAATCAAGGTAAATAGTAAGGACAAGTAACTGCTTTGCATATCACTTATCTATTGCAACTGAAAACTTATTTCTGACTGCATTTTTAATTGCTCACGCTTCACCCACCAGTTCAGCAGTGTAGCACAAAACTTGGGATGCTCTCTGCTCCTTCATGGCTGTTAAGCACTGCTCAGGTAAGGAGCCAGATCAGCAGAGAACGTGCTCAGGAGAGCACATTCCAGGCATCCTGTCCTTGTCTGAGCAAGGTTTCAAACCTGTGCTAAAATCTGGTAATGGCAAATAATACAGGAGGTCTGGTTTTGAGTGCCTGTTCTCATGAGATGTCTCCTGAATAAGACCAGGGAAAGCAGTTGGGATTAGCAGGGATGTGAGCATCCTCCAGGATTTCTATCAGCCCTGTGGGCACTACAACAGTCACAGTTGCAAACTCTTAATTGCTCCTATTTCTCTCATTCATCCTTGTTTTTATTGTACAGCAGTCCAGAGCACCCTTGTGCCTCTGTACTCAAAAGCTACTCTTTGTACCTTAAGCAAGAGGATGTGTCAGATGTTGGTGGGAAGCAAGAGGAGATCTCACTGTCCCAGCAGTGCCAGGAGGTGAGCAGTGACCCCATCCTTCCCTCCCTCTCTTCTTCACCTGGCCCTGCTCTGCTCCCCTGGGTGGTCTCTGGTGCAGGTAGGGGCTACAGCATCTGGTGGGGAAATTTCCTGTCTCAGCCAGACCTTGCCTGTGAAGTGTGAGCTGTTAAAGGCACACAGGAGCTGTGTTTGTTCAGAGGCAGCTGTGTTCTCCCTAGCTCAGCACTCCCCAGCAGCTTGCTCTGACATGTCCTCTGTTTGACTCCTGCAGATAATGGAGACCAGAAACACGAATCTTCCTGGAATGAGCCCCACCAGACAAGCTCTCCTCAGGCTGCCCTTGTTGTACCCTCCTGCGGGACAAACAGCCTCAGACACGAGGTGACAGAGTGTGTGGGAAGACAACATCAAAGCCAGTGCTTGTTACAGACCCTTCCTCCAGTCCTGTCATCTCAGGAGTGGGCTGGACACCCCGGTGGCAAAACCACCACATTTCCACAGGATGGAATTTATATAGTCTGGGGATTTGTGTAGCAGTTCTGGAAGAAACCATCAAAGGAAAGACAGCTGGTTACAGGAACAGATAAGGAGGTATGTACCACAGAATAAGGATTCTTCCAGGAAAACAAGGGGGAGCTGGTGATTTATGTGCACTGGAAATTAGTCATGATTAAACCAGATGGGTTGGAGGCATGAGAGGGTGGAGCCCTGGGAGGAGGGGGGTGAGTCCAGCAGACACATCCTCCAGGAGATACAAAAAACTGTTCTGGGCTCCTCTTGGGTATAAAGGAAGCAGAAATATATGTAGGAGAGTTCTTCTGGACCTTAGATCTTGGGTACATCTAATTGCTCTGCAAATATCAGTGAGTGAAACACCACTGCCTGGAAAGAGTCCTTATTCCAGATTCTGATGGGACACAAAGCTGTAAATGAGGAGAGAAATGCTTGAATGACTGAAAGATAAAGATGGCCACAGTTGAAATTTTATGTGGATTTGTTTTGGTTACAAAGGAAGAGTTGACACAGTGAAACTGGGTATAATTGAAAACAAGAGGTGGAGAGAACACTAATGAATGGTAGAGAGCTTCTGGTACAGAGGATATGTTTTAAATCAAAGATATAAGTTCAGGCTCAATGTTTCTGGAATGTATTCTAGTATGTGACTAGTAATCATTATTTCTGGAAACAAGGCTTCTCCCTCTCATCTATCCTGTATTATCAAATATTACATAAAATTTGCCTAAACCAAACAAAATAAATACTACTGCAGACATGATTTAGGGTATAAAATTAGGCACAGATGATATAATTGATTTTGATATTTAAAAATGCCCAACAGAAGATTCCCTTGCAGTAGCTGGATATATGTTTAAATATACTTGTTTTGCACAAAGATGACTTTGCAGGTGGTTGAAGGAGAAATCCAAGCTGAAGAAGACAGAGTACAGGGCAGCTGCCTTCCAGAGAAGACATGAGAGTGCAAGAAAGAGGTGCTAGAGCAATCAGGTCTGTCACTTTGTCCTCCCTTCATCGTTTCTCTGTGCTTACATTTCCCAAAATCTGGATGGTGTCCACCAAGTTTGCAACTCCTTTGTTGCTTCCTTGAACCTCCACCCCCATTTTGCCTCCACAAACAGGATTTTTTTTCTCACTACATTGGCTGGAGTATAAAATCTGCAGTGCTGGCCCCATTTTAACAAAATTCCTGAATTCTTTCCCCCCCTTGAAAAACATCAGTGGGAAGAGCCTCATTAATTTCAGTGGTCTTCTGCCATCAGTTGGCATTATTAACAGTAGTGAGTGAAGGATCTGGAAAAATGTTTTTTATACACTGTCAGCCAGGTAGAAAGGTGGCAAAACGAGTGCATTAAAAATCAGCATTTATTTGTCAATATCAGAGTGTGCACTGTCAGTAACCTCTGGCTACACTGTTTTATCATGTCAATATTTCATAGCATCATAATGCTATTATACGGCTGACTAATGGGAATGGCTATTAGCAGTGTTGATGTAGTTTGAAAATAGCAATCCATATTTTATGGACCAGAAAGAGCCCGAGCCTTTACCTTAGACCTTAGCAAGCATAAAAAGGGAGATAATGTAAATGAAATTTACCTTCTCATTTCCATCTTCCCCCAATTAGTTCATAATTCACATATTGTCCGTCTGCTTTCATGCTTTGAATGCACTTACACAAATTAAAATATCCTGAGGAGGTCTGTTGAAAACTCATCCTTTTCTAGGTTGAGGTAACACAGACAGCTCTGCTCTGCAGCCTTACTAAATCACAGCTGTCCTTTATGTTGTGGGCTAGGCAGTATTTTGAATGATTTACTAAAGTTACCTACTGAGGATATTGGCCATCACTGCTGGGTGTCTTGGCAGGCAAAAACATGGGGCTGTGACTCCCCAAGGTCTCAACTGCTGACCATAATACCTGTGAGCACAGTCAGGCTTGGGGCAGAGGGAATAGTTGAATTGTGAATGTGCAGACCTTACACAATGTGCATTTCATTGGATGTAGAGTCTTCTTTCAGGCACTGGCTGTGTTTACCAGCCTCAGTGTGCAAAAATATGAAATGCTTTGGTGTCCAGCAGAGAAACACACAGCTCTGTCCAAAATCCCAGTTCCTCTTACCTAAAAATTCAGCTCCCCCTCAGCTTGAAAGGCCAGGAGGAGACAGACACATTTCTGCTCTGAATCGGTGCAGGTTTCTAATAAACTGTCTGGAAGGCCTAAGAAAAAAAACCTATTAGGCTGTAATCGTCCATCTTCTGCACTAACCTGCACTAGACCTTCATGAAGTTAAATCTGTGACATTAAAGAGAAGAGAAATGAACATTGCAAATGGCCTGTGAATAGCCTGACTCCGAGAAGCTGCCATAATGTGGTTTTACACAGGCCAACTAAATATACTTTAATAGTAACCTAATGGTGGAGCTAGAAATTAAATAGATAGTGTGTTAATTAGGTATTGGTTAATGCTATTATTTCACTTCATTATTCAATATTCCACTGCTGAAAACTGGAATCCACCCTGGTGCTGAGGGGCTGAAGTTGTCCCAGACTGTGCAGAGCTGCAGAGGATCGCAGACATGTAACTCTTACACCCTCCTGAACCTTTTGGTGTGTGACACAAACACATTTACTCAGTGAGAAAAGCTGGAATAACATATCTGAACTTTGCTACTTCAACAATTAACAGCATATTATTAGTACATTATGAACTTCTTCCTAAGAAAAGAAAAATCTCCCCAAGCTAGAAGATCATTAGTAAAGTATTGAGAGAAGGTGATGGGAAGGTTTTGTCAAGACATCCCATTAAAATGTTTTGCATTTTTTACCTTGGCCTTTATTGTTCTTATTACACAGTATGCATTATTTATTAAAAATGCTGGCCACACAGTAGTGGGCAGCAAATTGCCCTTGAAGCCAAGTATTAATGAACAAGTGTTAAAACTTCCCAAGAAGGGGAGGATTTGGAAATGCAGCCTGCTGTGTCCCAGAGAGAGAGATGAATTGTCAAAATTCATTTTACATGATGGCCACACTCCCTGTGAATGCAGTGGGTGGGTGATCAGTGCTGAGGTAAACTTGGTGGAAAGAGTGGTAATGTAACTTAGAGAAACTGAATTTATCCCAAGGCTTCTTTAAGCTCCTCTGTCATGAGTGTTTCCCTTTGGATCAAGGCACTGTAAGCAGCATTTTCTTTGGTACAGTCATTGCTCCTGTAATGGGAAAGAGTTACATTGTGTTGTCAGAAGTCAGTTCTGGAAAGAAAAGGAGGGGAATGTAAAAGATAATGATGTTTTCCCAGAGTAAAAAAAACAAAAACTTACCTATTTGAGCCAGCATCGTGGATGCTCAAACAGTGGATGGTTTTCTAGTCAGATTTGGCAGACCCACTCCCCCCTTATTTTCTTTTTTCCCCTTGAAATCAGAAGTTTTAATGTTCTAGTTATGACAAAAACTAGTTTCTTTTTTCTCTTTTCTCTTGGGTGGGTTTTTTTTGGGTTTTCTTGGTAGTCATGTCATGTTTAAAAACCTATGCTTTCAAAAACAATTGGCATGCCTTCACCTGTCTCTTGGGACGTTTTATTAGCTCCTGATTCACAGTCAGCCCAAGCCTTTGCTTTCTGGCAATCAATTCTCTTGGGCAGCCACCCAAAAAGAACAACTAAACCCAGCAATCTCCTTCTGAAATCCAGAGTGATGTGCTGCTCTTTGTACCATCAGCTGTGCTGGGGAGGATTTCAGCATTCCTGGGATGCCTGCCTGGAGGTGCTGTCTTCCCTCCCGGGCTGAAATGGGGGTCCAGCACCAGGGGACAGGAGCCTAAGCTCCATCACCTGATGGTTCAGCCCCTGGGATCTCAGCCAGCATGAACAATTGCAGCTGCTGATTTGCAGGATGGGACAATCAGATCATTTTCTTCCTTCACTGTTTTATTGTTAGCACCACTCAAGCATGTCATTCCATGCAATCCATGTGACTGCAGTCCATATTCCTCCTAAACTTTATAAAAACATCCTCTGCGTGCTTTAAACTTTCCGTGCTTTTAGAAAAGTTAATTTTCAGTCTTCTCTTTGTTTCTCCTGGTTTATATTTTCCCAGCTCCTGCCATGACACAGCTGCAAATCCTCTGATGCAAAGCCTGCCCCATCAGAGACCAACAGCCGCTTATCCGAGCAAGAAGGGAAGAACCCGCTCTTCAGTAATTAATGCAGGAACCATCAGATCATATGAGACCCCAGGCTATGGAGGCATAATTTTGTAGGTAAAAATGACCCATAAGAGCTGCCCTGGAGCTAAATGCAGTAATCTTTACAGCAGGTCAGAATGAAAGAGCAGGACAAAAGAAATGCCTCCTCCTTGCTCCTGTTCTTTACAGGCTGGCGTATGTCTTATATTTTAAGACATTTCAAGCCCTTTCTGCTCTAATTATGTACAATGGTCTCTTCCTCCCACCTCTTTATTTTTAAAAATTTGCAGAGATCCTCCTTTCAAGAGGATCTTTCTGTTGGCAGTGGGCTTTGTAAGCTGCTGACTGTGAAACCTTCCTGTTTTATCTATTCCAAACTAGCACTGCACTATTAAAACAACTCTATTGCTTTTCATGCCTCTGAACTAGCGGGGTTGGAGTGCTGCAGGAACAGTCCTCATCACAGAGTGAGCTTTAAAAGCATATGATTTAATCTAGGAAATTTGAATGGAAATATTTTAGGGCAATGTTTTCACTTTTTCTGGTAGTTAAAAGGCATTAGGAAATGTTAGCTTGGAGAACAGAGTGCAAATAAAGCATTTGTACAACACAGATAAATTATTATCACCCCATTTTACTGAAACAGAAATCATAAGGGTTTTTTTTTAAAGAAAATTGTGAATATGAATTTGTAATCCAATATTTATTGGCCAAGGTTTCTTCAAAATATATGGTTTCCAAATCTGAATTTAAATATTTATGCTCTAGCACATATTCCTGATATAGCTAATATAAGTAATATATTTATCTTTCAAGGCAGCAATATTTTTTCACTCAACCTTGACTTTCAAGTTAAATATGCGGGTGGGAAGTGATGTTATCTGGAGGTTGTTGTCACTTATTTCTATGTAAAAATCAAAATAATTCCAACTACTCTTTTAAGAGGTAGCATTTTTTATTTCTGTGTTCCAGCTGATCAAGCAGATTATAATGGTTCATTGTTACTTTTCATTTTTCTACCTTGAGTTAGACAGATTTTTGTATGTGCCTTCCAAAATGAGGAGGTGAATTTCCACAGCCACTGGAACTGTTAGGAAAAAGTTTAATGATAAATTATGCTTTTCCCTGAAAAAATCCAGGATAAAATTTTCATACACGTGAAGTGGGTCTTGCATCATTCTCACACTTCAAGGGGCATATGATGGGTGTATATTTAGAAGAGCATGAGAGGGATTTAGGGTAACTGAGACTCTTGTCCATATCTCTGAGTAGGTGGAAACATCTGTTTCTGCAGGACATTTTTCATGGATCCCTGAAATATTCTTGAGATCAAATCCAGTTCATTTTTAGCCATTTACTACTGCCAAGGAAGTGATCCCGAGACCCACCACTTCTCCGGTTTCCAATCCTCAGTTTTCCTTTGCACTGAATTTACTTATCAGAGAGAATCCATAGATACAATAAATTTTACTTTATTATTCTCGTTCTCGAGGAACAGCTTTTCCTCAAGGAAAGGGGGAAGGGACATGCCAAATGCCATTCTTGTCCTGGGGAGCAGTTTTGGAAAGTGACAGTGCTGGTTTTCTTCTCTCCTGCTGAGGAGGTTTGAGCCAGCTCTGGGAAACAGCCCAGGCAGCTCTTAGAGAGGTGTGGCTCCAAAAGTGATCCTTGTCCTTATTGTCCACATAGCACAGTACTTATAAACTCTCATGTTCAGAGGTGCTGGTTCATAGAGGGAGCTCACATTTGGTTTCACTGAATTTTTTGCATGTGCAATCCACCAATTAGGCCAAAAAGAATTTCATGGGCTGAAGATTCTGCAGCTGTACCTCATTCACTGTATCTTGAGCTCTTCATACAGGAGGACAGCAGTGAAAAGTCTTCCCTTCCCCCTTCCCAAAATGGAAAGTGTCTCATACAGCAGCTTTGCAAAAGAATTATTATTCTGTCAATACAATGGCCCTTGGGATGTCAGTGGTAAAAGTTAAAAAATCCAAAGTCAAGAGAAAAGCCTAATACAGTTGCTCTGACTTTGCATACACTTTGAATGAGCCATCACTGTGTCAATCAAGTGTCTAACACAGAGCAATCTCACAGTGTCAGTGCAAGCTCTGTGCTAAAATCAATGGCAGAGTTCCTATTAATATTTGGAATTTCTATTTTCTTAGACTCTTAAAGCTATTTTCATATCTCTTGAATATTCAGTAATGCATGTGAGAAATATTGCTGCTCTTCAGCAGTCTTGTTTTCTGCATTAGAAGTTGTGTGACAGTAAAGGTTTTTTATAAGCCCACTTGCTGTCTCCTTTTTTTACAAGAATGCCTTGAAAAGATCTCTGCTCAGCTCTGTGCACATATGCTCAAAGAAAAAAAATTGTTCCTTATGTGGTGAAACACCCTGAGGTCTCTAAACCTGCCATCACTGCCCCTTGACTGGAGTCCAAGCAAACTTAGAGAAGAATTTTTTGGTGAAGACTTGAGTGTTGGTACAGAAAGGCTTCTTCCTGCCCCTCTACAGACAGCCCTGACCCAAATGCCTGCAAGAACTCACTGCACAAACCAAACCACCTGGAATTATCTGACTCCTTCCTTAATCTGGTAAGCTACAGAGGGACTTATCAATGGATTTAAAATCATTACCCAATGCCCCATTAAATTTCCCTGCAGCTGACTTATAAGATGGGAAGTAAGAGACAACAATCCTTCCTCAGCATGGTAAAGCCACCTACGACACCAAGGGAGCAGAAGGAGAAGCAGCACTGAGTTTCTGGAGATAATGCTGGCACATCAGCATTAGGCAATAATGGGGAATATATTCCTCATCCCTCTTCTCCCCCAGACAGCTAGAGGTGATATATCTTTTGGCACTGTCAGCCTAATCTAGGTCAGTCCTATTGTCAGGCTCCTCAAATAGTACCTGTCCACAGTTAAAATTTATGTTGGAAAAGCATTAATGCAAGCTTTTAATAAGATGAAGAATTTAACAGTATGCTGTTATCTGGAGATGATATATTTTATATACAGGAGACATATTTAATTAGCTCTCAAATAGGCAAAGGGGCTCGTGCAGAGCCATGGCTGTACCTCCACTGCTTCCCTTCTGTAATTAGAGACAGCAAATGCAATGCACATATTAACTTTTCTGGTGGCTGAGCTGCCTTGTGTGGACCTTCATACACACTGCTGCTCAAATATAAATTAGCCCTCGCCAAGTATGCTCAGTGGATAAATAAAAAGGAGAAGAAAGACTCCTTGAAGCTCCTGTGTTAGGTACCCACAGCAGGGGAGGAGCAGGAGCTGCACGCCCTGCAAGCAGATCAGGTCCTGCAGGGAGGAGGACAGCCCAAAGAGGTGGGTGAGATGCTCCTGATCCAAGGCCCTGCCTGCACTCAGAATCACCTCTACTGCCAAACCTTTCTCACCATCATCTGGTGGGAATGGAGGGAGCTGGGCTGCTCCTACCTTGGTGAAACCCTTCATTTCCTCCTGTTCAGCCTGTTCCAGAGGGATGGTGTTCAGATACCTGTCAGAAGTGAGGGGGTCACTTTCCTCCTGCCTGGGAGGTGCTCTGCAGTCAGCAGTGTGGGTGAAGGCTGTCAGCTGGAGCTTCCAGTCCTGTGCAGGTCATTACAAACATTCAGTGATACCATTTCTGCCCCAGCCCTCCTCTCCTCCTCTCCCTGCGCTGCAGAACCAGGACACTTTGCTCATGCTGAGCAGTAGCCAAGGCCATCATTGAAACCCTGTGAGCTTTTCTGCCCATCAAATACAGCCCATGCCAAGGCTCTGCTCCAGCCCACAGCCTACCTGTGCATCAAAATGAAGTCCACATGAGTCAGAAGGTTACAGTGGTGAGTGTGGTGCTGAATGACCCCCCACTGCTTCTCCTCCCTTATCTTTTCCTGCCCAGGAGATGGTAGACACCCTTCCCAGGCAAGGTGATGTTTCTTTGAGCCACACCCAGCTCCCTCAGCCCCATGCACAGCCCAGGCCTTGGGGTGCTCTGTTCCACCATGGGTGGGGTCACATCTGGCAGCTGATGGTGAGGGGCTGTTTCACTTGGACCCCACAATGTGACAGCCAAGGTAAGCACTGCTTTGCTGTGATTTTTGTCTCTGGCTGTGACCTTTGTCTCTGAGGACAGCTTAAACACTCTGTGAAGGACTTCTTTAAAGCCAAAATGCTTTGTATGGATTGGTGATAGCCAGCAAGTCTGTTTCAGAGGAGACACATTTATTCATGCACCAGCATGTAATATCTGTATAGAGAAAAGTCAGGAAAAATACTTTAGTCCTCTCATAATGATGATATATATGAGGCTAAATAGACAAATATGTTTTATAAATATAGTCTTCTAGGCTATTAAGACTTTTCTTCTGGCTGAAAAGATACAAGAAATCACCATAAACTAACTAAATTTAAATGGCTTCTGTTCAAAAAAAACAGCTCGCTATTAATAAGTTGTTGAATAACAGGCATTTAAAGAAAGGCATAACTATGATATTAAATAGATAAATGTAAAATAATCTGTGTGCATTTAAATGTGAAGATCACATTAGGAGTAGAAAATTACAAAAATTTAAATACTGTAGGAGGTTGTTATGTAGGTAGTCTATAAAAAACAGGCAATTTGGAATTCCTCTAAAGAACATAAACCCTAGATAGAGCTGCTAGTTCCTTTGATAAAGACAGGTCTCAAGCTGAAGGTTTGATGTATAAAACCCCCAAAAGGTGTCTGAGCTATCTTTTTCTAAGGGATTATATAAGATAAAAGCTTGCACTGTAAGTCCCTATTTTAAGAAACAGAGTTGCTAGGAAGTTGCTAATACGAAAAGGCTAATTGTGCATGCAATGAAAGTACTGCTCCATTCACAAAATAAAGTGGTAACGTTTTAATAAGGGCTGAAAATTGTCTGCTCAGGCGCTGCTGCAGGGTGTGTGTCACTCAGGGGCTGCTGCCTCCTTCCCCTGGCACTGGGGCTGCTCCTTGTCCAGTTTCAGCACCAGGATGTGCCATGGACATGATGGAGATGCTGTTGTCACTTACAGAAGTGTTGGGGGAATAAGAGGGATATCCAGGTTTTGCACAGTTCAGTCTTCCCAAACTGCTCACATCTCAATTACCTACTTCTTTTATTCTGTTCATCACGTTTTCTTCCCCTTCCAGCTTCCAGTTTCTCCCCCTGAGCTCCAATCTGCCTGCATCAATTAGCTTGTTTGCCCTGAGATATTTTCTCATTTGGATGTTGGGATATGGCTGTCCAAGACACAACATAGTTGTTCAGCACTTTTCTTGCTGTCAGAGGACTGAGGTTTTCATCCCTCAATTAATGTTTCACATCTTAAAGTGGGCTGTACCCACACCTGGTTGTGCCTTCCTCATTCTGTGGATTAGGAGTGCACACCTGGACTGTTAACTTAAGTGGTGCCATTAGCTGAATTTCTACAGCTTGTTGAACTTTTGTGTAGGCTTCTGAAGCTGAACCCAAAGCTGGTGTGAAATGTCCTTTCTCCACTGGACTTGCTGATTCATGTAAGCTAGGTCCAGGAGAAGTGTTTTGTGGTGAGGCTCTGGCACAGGCTGCCCAGAGAAGCTGTGGCTGCCCCACTCCTGGAAGTGTCCCAGGCCAGGTTGGACAGGGCTTGGAGCAACCTGGGATAGTGAAAGCTGTCCCTACCCCTGGTAGGGGAGTGGAATGAGATGGTCTTTAGGGTCTCTTCCAACCCAAACCATTCTGGGATTCTATAGTTTTAGTGCAGGATGAAGTTAAAAAAGAGCTGAGCCCAACTGGGACAGCAGGAACCCTACACCCAGCACCACCACGTGGCCTCATGGCACAGGGCAGACCCTTCTCCTTCCATCTCCTCCTCCTGGCCTGATGAACACATCTGGGTCAGACCATGCATTCCCACCCACAGCAATTTAAGGTCTCATTGTGATCACTGAATTCTTTTATTCCTGGCAAGGCAGCAGGTTATGACTGTGTATAAGAACTTGTATCAGAACTAGGGAACAGATTCTCAGCTGCTGTAAATTGTGTCACTTCATTAATGTGGCTACTCTGGTGCTATCAGTGTAGCTGGGTTGATGTACAACAGCTGAAAATCAGGCCCCAGAGCTTCCTTTTATTAAAACATTCTTGATCTATAAAATAAAGTTGCGAATAAGATGCTGGTGACAGAAGGGGATAGCCTGCTTTGTAGTACCTTGTTCACTAACATTATAAGTGATATGGAAATTCAGTTGATATTTTGCCTTTAAAATATTAGCTAAATCATTCTGTCAACACATATTTTTTAATACATATCCTCCCTGTCAGATTTTACACTTAATCTTGGAGTCTGTAGACAGCTCAACAGCATCACTTTCTTCAGCGACTCCTGCACCAAGGTCTCCTTTCCTGTTATATTCAGCTTGCATCTGTTTCAACACGAGATATGAGATAAATGATAGTGCCAGGCTTAAACATACATCATCAGGACTCTGATGTGAGGCTCTGGAAGTGGCAGGCCAGATGGTGTAACACAAAACTCAGACATCACAGTTTGTCATGCCGTGCTCCAGTCCACCGCACTAAAAATGGACTTTGCTGTGCACTTAGTCAATCATCTCTCCAGTGACCAGAAAGCAGGGGTCAAAGCAAGAGGTGGCATGAAACAAAGGTTGTGGTCCTGCTCAGCAGCTGTTCAGCCCTCCAAATCTGGCCATCGTCCTTGCTAGCTGCAGAGATGGAATTAATAGTGGGAGGAAATATTCCAGATAATATCAGTCGATCTGAAGAACCACTCTAATTTTTTATTGTTAACATAAAAGAAAACATGTTTATTAATTCTGCAGAACAGAGTCCAGAATATAAGAACCTGTTTGGAATAATGCTGCATTAGGGAACTGGTTTTTTTGGAGGACACAAGAGATCAACACATACAATTCCTGTGATGTTCGCTGTAAGGGAACTATGTAAATGCCATCCAGAGAAAAAAAAAGCAGCTACCTTGCTATATTTATGTGAAAAGCATTCATCAGAGGGAAGAGAGGAGAGGCAGAGCCAAAAGACACTAATTTGAATGAAAGTTGTTGGCATTAATTTTGATTTATGATATACAACCACATTTGAAATGTGGCCACACTTTACAGTTTTCACATGCTGACCTCAAGACTATATTTAGAAGCCAGTCTTGCTGCTGAGCAGGACTCAAGGTGGTATACAAGGAACTTCTAGGAATAAGTGTATTTCATGTTCATTAATAATCAAAACACTTGTATTTGGAGCTTAATTCATCACTATGTTACTACAGTTTTTAGTGTGTGCAATTTCAGTGAAACTTGAGAGTTCAATTCTTTTCAAATAACTTGAAAACCTCCAGTACAGGTGTTTTGTCTCAGTTGTGTATCAGTGCAAATTCTGGAATATTGTGGCAGTGAACAGAGATTGTGGTGCTAAAGGCATGGAAAAGCAGAGGAACCACAGCTTGCATCAACAGAGGAAACACCTTCCAACCCCACTGAATTTGAAATGCTGCTCCTAGTTATTAGAATAATATTTATTATATTATGAAGGGCAGGTTTGTTTACTAAACTCTGTTAGCTGAGGAAAAGCCCTGCATGGGAATTTGCTCTCATGTAGCAAGGTAAGTTACTCCTCACACTGCTACACCTTGCAGTAGAAAAGGTTTCTTTGCTCATAAAATGCTCACCTCTGTGAGATTTTGCTTTATCAAGCAGCAACCTCAACATGTGTGTGAGGAGTGGAAAAGATTAAAATAAACCAAAGCCACATTTAAAAAGATTTGCTTCCATCTACTATTCTAAATTTTCAAACTGCCCTGAGCATAGATAGGGCTGAGCAAGAGGCCAATGTACCTTTACAGCTTGTTTAGCAACATTTATCTGTGCACTGTGAAATCCAGTTTAACCTGAAATGGGACTACAAGGAACTTAAATGCTTTACCAGGCTCCTGCTAGCCCCACAGAGCTTACACTTGCTCAGCTGTGGATGTCCTTTGAACCAGGTAAAGGAGGCACTGGAGGAGAAAAGTTCTGTCCCATTTGGAATAAAGAAAACCCAGAGACAGAGTTATCCCTGAATACAAGTGAGTAGAATTGGTTTTAATTCTTTACTTTACAAGGAACAGATCATTATTTGTTGCCTAGAAAGAAATTTTTGGAAGTGCCTGTTGCTGATACAGTTAACATTTTGGAAGAGGCCAGAAAAAGTAGAATCAGCCTGTTTTGAAAGTGTAGAGTTAAGCCGAATTGTATTTATGGGAGCAAACCACCAAGAGCCCATTGGTATTTTATAGAGATTTGATTTGATAGGTTATTGATTTTGGCTTCGGGGGATATAGCCCCTTTTGAGAAAGTATCAAACTCACACTGAGTAAAATTGTCAAAAGCCTTAAAACCAGTAGTGAGGGACTGGCTGGCTCTCACTGCAGCACTTCAAATGGAGTGGGGAAGATATGCCTTATTGCCTCCAGACCTCTGGAAGCAGTTATGTGTATTAAATACTGGAATAACTCGATATTTTAAAAGCTTATACGCTCATCCAAGTAAAATGGGTTTAGAAGACTGCTGGGAGTTTCATTATTTTATGGCTAAATCGATACCCAGATTTATGCCTTTTGGACATAGAAACTTGAATTTAATTGAGAAAATGGATCTAATGAGGATAGACATTTTTCATGCAGGTGCCCTTGTTTAAAAACACACATGCATACAGCTCTGTACCACATGAAAAAAAAGCAACTTGGTTTTAAGAGCTGAATAGACCCACCAGAGAGAGTGACACACCCTGAAAACTGGGGAACAGGCAAAGAAACTGTAATACTTCTGAGCTCCTGAGAATCCAAAGAATTTATTGTTGTTCCTGAATAAAAAATTAATTAGTTAACACAGAAAAGCAAATGATTTTCCAACATACCCGAAAAATTAATGGCCAGATGGCAGTAACCTGGCCATCAAAATCAGCACTACTGCTGATTCAAAAGCAGCATCACTATTTCCTATTTCCCCACTCTCTGGCAAAAGTGTGATATTTATGGCACACTTTTCCTAATACAAGCTATTATCAATAGAGATGAAAATCAGAAGGAAGCTATATTCAATATATTTAGCTAAATTCTGCTCCCTGTATGGAATCAATTTTTAAAAAAAGCCCCAGACAAGAATGTATGCATATGCTTAATTTTATTCCCGTCTCCAAGACCAACTTTAGACCACATGCTTTGCCAAATCGAAATCAAAATGCAGAGTAACCCCACTGGCTTCAGTGAAATAACTTGTGATTCAGTCCCATATATTTGTCTCAGTATGTGTTTCATTGGCTATAATAAGCAGAAACTATTTATGACACAAATTTCCTGGACTTTTACAGGCACAATTAGCACTCTGAAGGGCAGAAGAAAACTCATAGGGAAAGCTAAAAAGTAAAGAAATGGAGATGGAGAAATCATTAACATTTCATTTCCTCTATACATGTGCTCACACACACACATACACACACACACAAATGACTCTCCTCCGGGAATGTACACATCCTGAAAATCTAAATTACACACTGAGAATAGGTTTGTGTTGCAATGTACTTCGAGAAATTTTTAAGTTTGTAGTTGGCAAGAAATTAGCATTTACTATATAGAGAGACAACATGATGGAGTATATTTTGCTCTTTATGCTAAACTTCCATTGATTGCCATGGGAATATTCTATGTGTGGAAAGGCAGTAGGAGCTGTGCCTTTAACAGTAAACAACAGTGATAGTCAGAGATGTTTCTGTCTGCACTGAAATGAAGTGCTAATAAAAAAAAATAAATCTGTGTTCTTATTGTTTAAAACCCACAGTCGATAGATTTTTATTTTCCCTACTGACTTGAAGAGTAAACTTCTATAAACAAAATGTGACGTGCTTATCTTATTAAATGTAATTTAAATGAGCACTTGGAAAAAAAACCAAAGAAGCCTTCAGTGAAAAGACTTGAGGATGGGGGTTGGAAAAGTCTCAGGTGACACTACTTTTCCTGTGTAATTTCAGGTATAGTCCTTGAGTTTTATTTTCTTTGCAGAAACCCTGGGGAGGCAGGCTCCTGTGAGGTGAGGGGACAAGTTGTGAGCTGGCTCTGCACGGTGCCCGCTGAGCTGCTGTGGCTGTGGGTCTCCATGCCTTGGTGACCCATTCCCAGCACAGGTTTGACCCACAGAAACATGAGAGTGGTGTTTCCTCCCTCCCCTTAACTCCCCTGCATGCCAACCAATGTCTGTTTTCCTTCCAACCAGCTGGGAATTTTAATGGCCATTAATGGGATTGATGAGTGGCTTCATGGGTGATGCGGTCCGTGGTGTGCCCTCTACCCAGCTGAGTGGGCTTTCCCTGGCAGCCAGATTTATCCCTGAGGTTACTGGCAGATTTGGGTGCAAGGATAAGCCCACACAGAGCACAAGCCCACAGCCTGCAGCAGCAAACCCAGGGAGAGGTGCCAGTGTGACCTGGTGGCCCTGGGGATTTTGCTCCATGGTCCAGGCTGGCCCGAGCATCCACAAATGTGCAGCTGCTGCTACTTCTGTAAATAGCTCCCAATAAAAATAAATTTCCAGAGTGAATAACTGCAGGCTGTGTGCTTTGTACCTATTACTGCTCGCTGTGCTGAGAGAAATTCCCCGGCAAGTCTTCCCTGTTTTATTCAGGTGAGCAGGTTTCTATTGCAGTTAATGGCACGGCTGTGGTGGACTCGGAGCTGGATTTGCACAGGGTTTTGCCCCAAGTAATTTTACAGCAAGTGCATCCTGTGATGGGCTGATCAGATGTCCTGCACAACTGTACAGCTTTGTCCCATGACTCCTGTGTGAAGCCTGGCTGTTGCTAACTAATTCTGCAAGTGCGGTGTGCTCAGGAGGAATTAGCTGGTTTTAAAAATAGATTACTTCCTGTCACATCCCAGCTTCTTTTACTGAGTGTTTTTCGCACTAATTTTCTGTGTCTCGCTGATACTGACATTTCTGAAGTTGTTTTTTTTTTTATAAACAGCATACTATTAGGGGGGAAAAAAACAACCCTGGAAAAAAAAATCTGTAAGGATAGAGCCAAGGAACTGTGAAGTACTGGAAGAGTGAATGTTTTTCTGCATTGATACAGGTTCAAAATGGATTGAATTTCTCTGAAGTTTGTGTGAATCTGGAACACTTGGTGAAAAGATCACTGTAATGGTTATTAAAATCTTCCAGGCTGGTTGTGCCTCTATGATGTGCTGCAAGGACCAGTTCAGCATCTCCGTGTGGGGATAATTCTGAGGCAGAACATCATCACCCAGTGAAGGCTCACCTCTACACAGGGGATACAGAACCAGCCCAAATCTTAAATTTCTGCCATAACCTCACCTTAATGAACCCACTCACAGCAGTATTGGGGTGTAAACTAGGCATTGGAAGATAAAGGATATATTTTTGCCTGTTAATGTCAGGTTGAAATGGGATATGTGGAATGACAGTCCCATCATCTTTCCCCTCAAAGAACACCCAGGTGAGGGCTATTCATCTGGCCTCTCCTTAGAGAAGGAGGAGGCTTCCAGCTTCATGATTAAATCTATCTAAACTGCTTAAAAAAGACTCTGCACTTTCATGCTAGATCAATTTGCATTAGGTTTTTGCCAAGCAATTTTGTTTTCAGCCATGATTTTTTGCTTTATTCTGTTCATGAATAGCGTCCAGGTAAAATATTTTTAATTCATTTCAGGCTGGATTAGTTATTGGGAAAAAAGATATTTTTTTTTCCTTGTTGTTATTTGATTTAATTAGTGTTCTGTTTTTAAAGTGGCAAGCTGAGCTTTGCCAAGTCTGGCTCTCTGACTCATGCTAACAGGGTTTTATAGCCCCACCTGCATCTAAAGCAGGAAAAAAGCCCCAAAGCTTTATTTTTAACTCCGTGTACATGCCTTGTCCACTCCATTAAAGCACACAAATGTCAGCACCCTCTGCCTGCCCAGCACTGGGGAGGGGAGGGGGAGTTGGAGCCCACCAAAACCCACATGCCAAGGGACGTGTGGGACACCACTGCAGCAGGGAGGGAGCATCACTGATGTGCTGTGTTTGCTGTGGACACCGTGTAAGTGAGCCTGAGGTGGGGACACCTTCTATTTTCCTCTGATTAATTTTTTATTTTCTTTTTCTCTCATAGGAACTTGCGCCCCTCCAGGACCAGAGCACCATGTGGGTGGAGCTGGGACTGCTGCAGTGGTGACCCAAATTCTCATTTATTTACCCAAAATCCATGTGAGAACTGTGAATGAGGAAAGGTGCACCTGCAATTCCCCTTTTTTTTCCTCCCTCTTTCCTCTTTCCCAACCCAAATGCTCCTTTTCACTCCTGGACCATGTCCAGATGCTGATGGAGGCTATTGGGGTATGGATGCAGTCCTTTTCCCACCTCACTGCCCCTAAGGCAGATCTCCCTCCTTCACCAGTTATCTGAGTGTCTAAACCTTTAATCCTATTGCAAAAATGTTGTATTTAACATTGCTGAGGCTTTTTGAAGGATGGGGCCTATTTTGATGAATTTCTTCAGTTTGAAATGGTTTGTGGTGAAAAAAGCTTTTTAAAAATATGGAAACTGTCCATATTTTGACTGTTAAATTTTTCCTTTTGCTTTGAAATGGTATTTACTTTCTTCTTTAGGTTAAGACCAGTAAAAATATTTAAAGCAAAAAAAAAATTGGAGAAAAGGTTTCAAAATTACCAAAATTAGTGATTTGTTTAACTCTGCTTTACTTCCCAGTGGTCAAATCAGAATTTGTCTTTTTTTTTAATTTTTATTTTTTTAAGAATCCCTCCTTTCTTCATCCTGAGCAGGGACAGAAGAAAACCACTGTGAGGTCAAAACCTGTGACAAGGTGGGAGAAGCCCAACTTCCCAGGCTCTGCCCAGAGCCACCCTCCTGTAAAGGTGTCGGGATCTGCTCCTCCAGAGGGTCCCAAAGCCCTGTGCTGGAGAGCAGGGGAGGGGGAAGGATGCTCCAGGAGGTGGTTGATTCCTTCCTCTAGCACCCCTCAGGGCCAGGATACCCTGGCACAAGGTTTGTCTGCTCACCCCGTGCTTTGCCTCATCCCTTTGGCCTGCAAGGGCCCCAATCCTGCTCTTCCCAACGCCGCTGGCAACCTCCCCGCTGGCTTTGGCAGGAACAGGCCTTTTGCTGTTGATTTTCTTTCCCTGTCAATCAGTTACTTTGACATCTAAATGTCAAATGACACCACATGGCATTTTTTTTTCTTCTTTTTTCTTTTTTTTTTTTCCTTTTTTTTTTTTTTTGGTGCTTGTAATTTAATTGCAAGTGCAAAATGGTGGGATCAGTGCGAAGGGTTTCGAGAGAATGTATCATTAGCAAATTCAATTAGCTGGCACTTGTGCCTGCTGGCATGGAGGGCTCTGAGAGTGCCAGGGAGGCTGGTGCTGTGCAGAGGGGGCCACGGCAGCTCTCCCAGCCTTCCTGGCTCACCTTTTCTCCCTCCTCCAGGAGCAGGAGAGCCTCCCCTCCTAAACAGCCCAGGAGAAGAGGCTTTACAGTTGAATTCTTCCTCTGCAATGATAATAACACCAGAGCCTGTCCTGCTTCCAGGAATTGTCATACTGCACCAGCAAATCAGCATTTCTTCAATTGTAGCATCTTTCCTGGAAATAGTGTTACATGACATGCCCTCGCTGCCTGTCTCGGTGTGAATGAGAATACAGCAAAGCTCATGTTTTCCATTGTTGAAATACGAGCATAAATCTTTCACTAATGCACTGCTGTCTTTTATTATAACAGTCACTGCAGCAGAGAAAGGTACGTCAAATCTCTCCTTGTTGGTACAGTCAGTTGTTGGCATTGCCCTGACACGTTGTTTCTTTCCTTAAAATGGCTTTGTAAAGGGACTGAAATGAGTTGCTCAGCCTTTGGCAGCACCTTTGTGTGTTTTGACAAATCTGAGCCTTCAATGTTGTAGGTACGAAGGTTCAAAACAGTGGGGGGAGAGAGCTGGAATGATAGGTTTTGACAAAAGCCAGGCCCAAGTCAGAAATGATGGTTCTGGATCTCTTTATCAGGGCAGATCCTGCTCTGATACCTGCACGAGCTGAGGAATGAGGGCAGGGCCTGGCAAGGGATAACCCTTTGGTCGTGGGATGGCTGGGATCATCCATCCCAGGCCTTCAGGTGTTTGTCCACATCCTCTCCCTCACCTGCTGACCTGGAGAGCCACATCCTCCCTGGCAGGAACCTCACTCCAGCCTCAGAATGCCAATTTGCAGGACCTAAGGGTAACAGCTAACTCCAAATCAGCTGTTCTCTGCAAAGGATAGATCTAGGCTGACCCATGAGGGTCTGAGGTCCTCCCCAAAAGACTGCAAAGCGTTTGGCATAGATGTGAGGAACCAGAAAGTGTTTGGAAAAGCTCCTTGCCATTTTTTAGGTTTTTTTCCTCGACGCAGCACAAGATATTTTACAGCCTTTGTGAGTCTGTAGAGAGGCTGGTTTCTGGCATGGGGTGTGCTGGAGCCTCAGGAGTGCAGCTGGTCTTTAAAACCAGCTTTATAGGAAAGAAATTTTCTGGTCCCGCTGGAAGGAGGTATGGTCTTGTGACACTTAGTGGAAATAGAGCAGGTTTAGTTTGGTCAAATGGGGAGTATTTCCAAGGAAACATAAGTTTTTTTACAGTGTCCCAAAGCTGAGGCAAGTCCAAAATTTTCAGTTCAATTGTCCTGCTTTCCCAGGCTAATTTTATAAGGAGGCCCTAAAATGTGAATGAGGAGTGATCTTGTTCAGCCTGAAAAATAAAATTAACGCCAGTATGACAAGGGCTGAATCCCAGACAACCTCAAATGTCTTATTTTTTTTAAAGGAAGGATGCAAAGGCTCAGCTCAAAATGTAACTGAAGTCCTTTTGGAATGAAGTATTTCAGACTTGCCTATGGTTGCAAATGTTTTTTTAGTGCAGTAAAGGAAAATATTGATGCACTTTCTCTTCTTTCTCTACTAGGACTTTCTATTCTATCTTGGGACATTTTCCCTCAAATGTGCTATTTGTCTCAGGTAGGAAACTCCATCCCTCCCAAGTCAGCCTATTCCTTCCTTTTCTTTCCATTTTGTGCTTGGCACCATTACAGCTCTCAAACAAATTTCAACAAAAATCTGTATCCCACTAGCCAGGAACGGGACTGTACCACCTCCCTCCTCATGAGTGCTGGTCGTGTTTCTTTTCCTTGCCAGCAGCTTAGGAGTTCATCTTGTGTCTCTGCACTTTTTGTCTGTGCTTTAAATGCATTTTGATCCCGTCTCTCTCTCTCTTTCCCACTCCAGCCCCGCAGGCCAGCTCACCCTCTGGCTGCAGCCACTCCAGATACGTCACCCCTGGGGTTCCAGAGGGGTTGTTAAAGAGCAGTGATGACAAAACCTGCCTAACCTGCCTTGTGATGGCTGGTGGCAGTGGCTGCCAGCAGCAGCTGCTGTAGGTAAACCAGAACCCTGATATTTATATCATTTAAGTTGCCTCCCTCCCCCAGGTGGATCTCCACGGAGTTGCTCTCCTAGGTGTGACTGTTTAGGGTACAATCCTCCCTGTAAGTTAGACATTCTCCCATAAAACAAATTTCAGCAACTTCATTCAACTTCTATATATAAAGTTTCCCTCAAACCTTTTTCAAACTAAGTCCTGTCTCCTCCCTAGGAAGCATCTGCTCCCCATTGCCAAATTCTTCCGCGTTCCTGTCCCTTTGGTCGTGTTTTCTTTAAATCCTTCAAAAAAAATGTGCATTTTGGCTGTGCGGTCATGCCAAGGAGTGTGAGAGTTTGCACATTTCAAGCAGGGATTGGCCCATCTCAAATTGGTGCATCCAGAGAACCTGTCACAAGTTCCTTGAAGCACTTCTGCCTTCTGTTGCGCTGGCACGGAGCTGACGGGCGCTCATTTTGCATGTCTCGGCTCCGCGCTTGGCTGGGGAGGATATTTGCAAGGCTGGATATTTCTGGTTCTACTCCACGGAAACCTTAAATGGAGTATTTGCTGTGCCCTGCCTCACGAAAAGGAGCCTCATAAAAAAACTTTGAAGGCTCCTGTTCAAAACCCTGATGTCAGACCCGCCTGGGTGGTGGTTTGTCTCTCTCCTGGTTGCTGAAGGAGTTTCTGAATTTTTTGGCTGTCGCCACGCTCCTTTAGCTCCCCTGCAGCTCTGCTGGCTTTGCCTTACCAATGGCTTTCGTAGGGCTTTTAATGCCATTTCCTCTTATACCTCTCGAGCCACTTTCTCCACATGGATCCAAAGATTTGGAAGTGGCTCGTAAGGTGGTTTGGGCTATTTTCCGCTGTGCAGGGCTGCACTGATGCTGTTCCCTATGCTTTGAGCCACCCCACAGGGATGAGAGCTGGATGTGCTGTTGGTCTAAAACCCCAGAGCAGGTCCTCTTCCATGAAACAATGTCTTTGGAACCTTAGGAGCTACATTTCTGCTCGTCCCCTTGGGACTTTTCCATCAGGCAGTGGCAGAAGGAGCTTGTTCTGAGCGATTAACAAACACCAGAGCTGTAGATCCCCATCATGCAGCAGGAGCCACATCCCTTGAGGTTACCAAACTAGCAGTGATAGCATAGGGATGCAGGTCTGTCACCTGTCTCATCTGTCAGTGGTGACTTAATTACCTGGCACCTGAAATCCTCTTCCTTACATGAGTAAGAGGGAGGAATGATTGATTTAAAACCTCCTTTCTCCAAGTAGACATCTATTTCGTGTTGCCAGATAATATTACTGGTGCCTCCTGACCTTAAGAGGGAGGAATCTAAGTTAAATATCAGGCATTTGGATCTTGGCAAAGTTCAGATTGCCAAAATGAAGAAATACAAATAGCTCGGAAGGCGACGCTGCGCCTTCCCTGGATGGCTGAACAAGTGCCATTAGCGCTTGAGTGTATTCCCAACTAGATATAAAAGGAATCGGGAGTGTTAAGGAAAAACAGAGTAAAGTGAATGCCTCTTACAGCTGTCGCAATGGGAAAGTTGCAACATTTGCTTGTAGGAAAAGATGCAGAAGCACACAGAGTACCTGTTAGCGCGAGCGGAGCCAGACTTGGGCAGCATTTCAAGTGTTACAGACACAATCCTGAAGGCTATATGCAGAGCAGCACGACTTTTCCATGATGCTGGTTAAGAAGACGTGCCATTGCAAAAAAAAAAAATTTTTTTTTTTTTTTAAGACTGCCTAAGTTTTCTTGGGCCTTTTTAGAGCAGATGTAGCTTAGGGGTGTTGAGTGCGCTGGGGGACCGAGCTGAGGGAACGGCATCCTTGGCTGTGTTATAAACACGGCTTGTCCCTTGGCTCCCCTCGCTGCAGATCAGGTTTCTAGCTGAGAAATAAAGTTCTCTGAGGGAAAAAAAACCCCATCCTTGGTCCCTTTGTTCTGCTTTCCCATGGCAGACTGTGCAGTCTTGTAGTGTTCCCTCTTTTGTCTATGAAGTTAGGAGCTCTGGCTCAGACGTAGTTACTCCTGTGCCTATAAACAGGGGTTGTGACAGTCATTCTGGGCAAAACCAGAGCTGTTTATTCCACCAGAGATTCTGGAGTTTGGGGAAAAATATTTGTTCAGGTAGATTTTAGAAAATTAAATACCTCAAGCAAGAGGATTGTCAAAGAGAACTTTTTCTGGAATAAAAAAGGAAGGTTTTTCTTCTAGTTTTTATTTAATATTTTCATGAAATGGAACAGAGGGTTGATCTGAGTCTCCAGGACTTTCCAGGCTGCCAGGCAAGGGCCTGGGTCATTCCTCTTTCAGTGGGCTGCCAAAGCCCTGTGGAACTCTCCAGGGAAATGCTCATTTCCCAGCTCCCATGGTGCTGCCAGGTCTGCTTTAGCAAATGATCCCTCTGTCATGAACAACCCTTTCGCTGGCAAATTTATCCTCAGCCTCAGCTGGGATGATTATACAGCTTCTAAGGGTATTAACAAATAGTGTTGGTTCTGGCTTTGTCTTAAGAAGGTTTCTATCACAATTAATCTTTGCCTTCTCTCCATCCTTTCTTGTTTCCTGGAGCACAGAGACATTGCTATAAATATCTGTGAGTTTAAATATGGATTTCTACATGTGCATGTAGACCCAAGTGCACAAATGGACATTTTATCATATCCTACCATGCTGCATCATATCATTTAATACAATATTGTGTGGCTGCAGTGAGAAGACACATTTTTCTGTCCTGGTTAGTCAAAGTGAAGCATCAAAGGTTAATTTCCTTCTGTCTGAAATTTGCACGAAGCAAGTTAGACACGACTTTACTGTGCCACGATAAACTTTGCACAGTATACCTTGTATAAAGGTAAAATACATTTTCCATGACTTAAACCTTTGTGGATCGGTGCTATGCTAAGGGCAATTAGATTTAACATCCCTGGAAGCTCCAAAGGCATTTTAAAGGACTCGCTCTTTTGTTCCAACTCTAGCACTCAAAAAGACTGAGACATTTTTGGAATAGGTTTTGATGGACTTATATGAAAATTTATATGACTAAGAATTGGATTTGTTCCTCTGGAATATTATGGATTATTTTTATGTGGGAATTACATAAGTGTGCAGAGCTGCATGCAGTTGGCTTAATGTAGCTAAAAATATATATTCTGATTTCCATTTGGAAAGGTAGCTGGATTTTTCCAGCTTCCCCTCTCAGTGATGACTTTATGGTGTGTATGGGTTATAGATTACAGGAAAAATTGAAATGCATAGTAAAATCGAGGGGTTTAAAATGGATTAATATTTGATTATATCTTTGAGAAGATGAATAATGATGTGTGTCCTTCTCCAGTCCTGGTTTTGAACTGTGGTGAAATCCCTTATAAATAAAACTTATATCAGAGAGACCACCTGGATGTAAACAAGGACAGGAGTGGGCAGCACATGAGGAACCAGAGATCTTTGAGACCTGGGGAAAAGGCTCATCCTGCTTCCATCCCATGGCTCATTTGCCTCTGGTACAGCAGAAATCACAAGGATTAGTTACCTCAACAAGAGAAAACTTCACAGAGCAATTGGAGATCACAAGTGAGGAACAAGTGCTCTCAATTACATTGCTCAAAGATACCCTGTGCCTTTCTATGTCTCCATCCTTTGCCTCTCTCTCTCTCTTTCTCTCCATACACTATACAGGAGAATTTACTTTACAGTAGTATCCAGAAAATGCCTCTTGGAGAAAAATTTTTTCCATCTGTATTTTTTGATGAAAAGCCTCATGAAGTGGAGGCTGAGCTCTCCTGTTCCAAAAGAGAACACATTAGAAAACCTGATCCTTTAATTTTAAACTATTGGCTGTCCCATTTAACACCAAAATTTGGTACATTTTACTTCTCCCTCCACGTGGAGCAACACCAGGTTACAATACCCCAAAAGTTTTTAGGAAGTGGGATTGTGGCTGGGTGGGCAGCTTTGCTGTTCCATTAGAAGGGTTTGTGTGATGACTGTATCAAGTGATACAACACAGGGACTCTCTGAAGGGAAGAATGATGCAAATATACTGCAAGAGAGATGAGCAAAGGGTATTTTTCTAAATTATCTGCACGTTTGTGACTCACCTAGAACAAATTCCATATAAAGTTGAGGAGCTGACAGGATGCTTCCATCAGGTTTTTAAATGCTGTGTAAGATGGAAAATGTTTTGCAGCATAAAACCAAAGTTCTGCTTTTGTTTTGCTTCTTCTGTATGTTTTCTATAATGGACATGTCACTTTGACTGTATAATCTTATCATATTTAGATTTGATTTAAATCCTGTCCTTTCTCAGCTGTGTCTGCTAATGGAATCATTCATGCTTTTTATACAGTTGATCTAATAATATTTTCCTCACTGCTCTCTGGCATTATTTTTTACTTTGTAGGAAGCATGGCAAAGCTGGCAATGACACTGATGGTGATTTTTCCATGCTTTTGGGTAAGGCAGGGTTTTTTCCTCTCTTTTCACCATGGTCATTCCAATATATTGTGGTGTGAATGTGTGAATCAATGATTGGTTTACAGGATTCTCTAATAAGGAAGAAGACTTTTCCAATATTATTCTGCTGTTTAAACTGCTCTGTTCATGCAGGCCATCAATAGACTGTCCATGAGATATCTTCATTCTTCTCTCTATTTTTTAAAAGCAGTGTACTCCAATGAGCTGTGAATGTCTTTCCTGGTCCCTCTTCAATACAAGAGAAATGGTGTCTCCCACTGGAAAGCACTAGGAGGTGGTGAGTCAATGACTTTCAGCATTTTCTGATAGGAAGGTTTCAAACAAGGTGAACAGACTCTTCTCATTTAGTGACAATATTTTTTTTTTTCTGGAAACACTTAGAAAGAGAACAAATTATGGACTGTAGCAATGACTGCCTCCACTCCATTTTATACTTGCACAACCTCCACAATGAGTTTAGTGATGGTGGGGGCAGAGGCACAACTGTGGCCCTTCAGTGTGAGTTTTCTTCATATTTTACAGAGGGTCCAAGATGCCAAGTGCTACCTCAGGGGAGCACAGCCCTGTACAGAGGCAACAGATGCAGTTCAGCACTGCTCATTCTCTCATGCTTCAGCTCTGACCACAGAAGCACGAGCTCTTGGGACAGAAAGTGCTCTGTTTACACTCAGACCTTGGCATTTTTCCTAAGGGTACCAATTATAATGGTGTTTTTTGTGATATGGGCACACATCCATTATGAATTGGCTTGCACCCACCAACTCATTTTGTACAGGCCATGGAACATCCATCAGATGGCAACGATTCCCATTCGTGTGCAATGTTAAGGAAATCTAGATCATTACCAGCAGAATAATGAATTCCCTAGAATTGTTCCATTGTGCAATTATATGAAGTATGCTAAGAGAAAGGGCAGTTTCTCAATAAAGTCCTCCTTTTTATTTTCCTAAACCACAGGAATGATAGATTATTAATCATGATTAATGCTCAGTTACAGTGAATTATAGTAGAGCAGTGCCTGTAAATCCCAGTCTGCTTGGTAAACTCATTTTCTTGCATAATAGAAAACTTACCTTGCATTTAAGAGAACCCAAACAGATGAAGATGAAAGCAATGGAACCACCCATTTAATATAATTAAAAGAAAAATTTAATAGATATATACATTCTTAGTCTGACACTATTGAACTTTTTTTGATACTGTACAAGCATAATAGGAGAAATACAATTGCAAGCATCTTAATTGTTCCCGTATTTTGCTTTCTTCCTGAGAACCAAAGCCTTCTAGAGCTCAGCTGCAGCACTCAGCCTGAATCCCTAAGCAGCACTGCAAGTTAAGGCAGACTTGTGCGTTGTCTGGACTTTTGGAAGATGTTGGTTGTTGTAGTTGATGATTTCTCAAGAGAATATGAATGATCAAAGTGCTTTAGGAAGCAGAGGAAAGTTGAATGAGGTAATATAATATATTCCATCCCTGTATTTGGGGATGTACATGGGATAATTTTTGGCAGTCCCAAATCTCAGGGACTTGTTGTACATGGAGAGTAAGGCACCAGAGCGACATTATGGAAAGGCCCATGGTCAGTTAGAGAACTTAATATCCTTTGAGATAACTGACCTTTGAACTTTTGGAAGGCTTTTCCAATATTTAGCAAACATCATTTCCCCTAAAATTTACATCCTAATCCGTATTGTGTTCTGAGAACAGAGTGAAGGAGGCAAAAAGACATTTTTGTCTCAAGGATGAGACTGCTGGGTCATTTCCAAGAGGAGATCCTTAGAGAGCATCCCATGGTCCTTTCCTGTGGAAGGTAGCAATGCAGCTCTCCGTTATTCTCTCTGTCTCTCTCTTCCCCCAAGCAATCTGTCAGTGCATTTCTGGTGCCGGGGAGAGGCGTCGTGTCGGAGCGCTGTTCCCGTTTGCAAAACGGGAACTTCTATTTGTTGTTCTCAGGAGCTGGTTTCACGCGCTGACATCTCCCCGGGAGCACAGCTGAGTCCAACATGTTCCCAACAGCCATCCACCCAAACGCCTCCTACTCGAGCACCCAGACCTTCCTTCCCAGTAAATAAAAAATACAGAGACTGCCTCAAATTGTTCCAAACGCTTCGGTTTCACTGGAATGTCTACCCATGTTCAGATCTGATAAATGGGTGTTTTTCTGCACTAGGAAGTCAGTTTAGTGTGGGAATAGGATGACTTTTCAAAGAGTTTCTGGAATAGTTAATGGAAAAGTCTGGCTGACTTTCTCTGGTGTTAATATGTTTAAGTGCTCCTATGTGTCATGAAAAGACAATGTTGCAATTAACAACTTTATAGCAGAAAACAAAATTGTCATAGGCTGCTGATTCTCCTGTGTTGCATGAAATAACATGTTTTTCAAGGTTTCATTGCTCTAAAAGGTCTCAAAAAATCTACTTCCTAAAGCAGGAAACTGAGCAACGTGCCCTTGTACGCTTTAGGCAAGGAGATATTGCTGCATTATTTAAAACACCACCATGCAGTACAGCAGCAGCTCTCAATATATCCCAGTGTGATTCCATTCATGTTGCTGGGACATCCTGGCTAATCATGGCTAAAGTAATTCTGGTTTTGACCTTGCCTGTGCCCTGTAGTAGACATGACCTCAGTAGGCCAACCTGTCAATTACAACACACAAAAAAAAGAAAAAAAAGAAAAAAAAAAGAAAAATCTTTTGAATATTGATTTCTATCAAAAGAAAATAAAAAGAGTTGGAAAAAATTCCAACATTTGTGCCAAAAAGCCCCCAGTTGAAAACATTTTGGGGTATGCCACCCTCTGGTTTCCCCTCCTGGGCTCCATCCAGCCATTGCACATGAAATCTCCCTTTTGGAGATTGGCATCAAGAGCAAGAACTGCCAATATACATCTTGATTAGTGCTTCCCTAGGAAATGGTAAGTGGAACAAGTTTTCCCCCTTTTCTGACTCCTAAATGCCTCAGCTCAGAGTTTTTTTTCATAAATACCCATATGCCACTTTGTCAAGGACAACCTGTGGCAGAAAGTACAGGATGATCCAAGCCTCTGTGGCCTGGTATGTAGCAGTGAGAGTTCAGCTTAGCTTAGGAAGACTTAAGCTCAAATTTCTCTGGGAGAATGCAAATTGAAGCATTAAAACTCAGCACTGCCCATCCTGGGGTGGGTGACCCAAACCAGTGGCTCCTGGATGGCAGTGGGCTGTGCTCTGGGGCTTGGGTCCAGGAAGGGCTAATGATTTAGTTCCTGTGGGTGACTACAGCTCACAATGGGACAATGCAAGATAAGCAAATCTCTTCTATTCCCCACCCATGTCCTGGAAGGAGCAGAGAAATGAGGTGTTCTGGGCTGCTCCCTGCATTGCTGAGGTTTGTTGTCTTCTGGTCCCTAGGCTTTGTTAGACACCAGGACAATGGTTGTGAGTGGTTCTACTTCTTTACTCCAGAAGGGGAGTAAGGAAAGGATATGCACCTAATTTTCTTCCCCCCATTAAATATTTTTGTACCCGACTACTCTGGTTAATAAAAAAGTGGTTTCAATGATTTTAGAAATGCTTAATGTCCCAGTATCTTTCCCAGGATCCTTGTTTGGGATTCCACAAGCACTACTGCACTGAGTGTAGTGGGGGTTTTGGGAGAAATTTTAGTTCTTATACAAAGCAAACACTGACTTTGGTTTTAGTCTATAAATACCTAATTTGAGCAAACAACTCTGTATTTTCCCCTGTGCTTAATACCTGTGTTCTGCATCCTCAGGCAGCTGAGTTTACATGCTTTTGTTGTCATGTGCAACATGTATTTCCTTTTTATTAATCAGACCTCCCATCAGAAAAGAGATAGAGGGAGTTTGAAAGCACAACCAGGATAGATAAAGTCATTTTGTAATCTTTTGTGCCCAGGTGGAGATGCCTGTTTGAGCTGGAATAGGTGGCAATATTCTGTTTCTTGCAGAAGTCCTACAAATGAAAATCAAGCAAAGAAGTTACTAGCTATCCACTGGGTAATTCTCCTCTAGAAGTGTGCAGCCAGTTCCCATTTAGGCTAATTACACTTAAGGAGCCCTTTCCTATAACTAGTGAACAATAGGCATAACCTGTTACTGCATAACCATGGGCCAGCACATTAATACGAATTGCACTACCCTGTGAAAATTCTTCCTCCACAAAATTCACTGGAGATTTTTTATGACATTTGCTGTAATTACCAGTAGCATGGTTTCTTATTCATTTAATTTTTTTCTCCTACCTATACTGGGCATATAGGAGTGTTTTAAGAGATTGGATAAATAAATTTTTAATTATAAAATAATGCTCTATCATAAATTATTTATAATAACCAACAATGTGTAATACATGTTTAGGTATGAATCCATTAGGAAGATGAACTAGTATATATATCAGTCCTAAAATAATGTCCTAATTTGTTCTGTGTTTATGAATGGGGAAATCTGTGTTTAAAGCAATTAGAGGTTTATAAAAGCTTGGATTGACAGTGGGTAAAGCAGTGAGCACACTTGGCACTTAGGAATTCTGTTGTCATCTATGGCAGAGAAGACCCTTTTTTGTCCTTTATTGGTTTCAGCAGCTTGTGATATCATGCCACCAGAATGGTACAGATATAGAGACCTCCAGGGAGGGAGCAACAAGATGCACATAGTCCTCATTGCCAAAACCTCTGGTTATGATTAATATTTAAAAAAAAAAAAATCTCCTTTGTAATCTGTCAAGTAGTTTTGAGGAATTATTAGCGATAGCAGACTTCTGAAATCTCCATGGCGAGTTCCAGGCACTCCCCAGTCTCGTGGCAGGACTCAAAGAGGCTGCAATCAATGTCACAGTCACAGTTGCAGTCGTTGTTGCCGTGGTCTTCGTCGGAGGTCTGGTAATATCTATTGGATGGACAACAGGTATCTGTCAGCCAATGTTCACAGGTATCAGGCAGCATTATAAGAAAGTCCCAAAACTGGCAGAACAAGCAGGCCAGGATAAGTGTTGCGCATTCATCTAAGAGAAAGGAAAAGCAGGGAGATGTAAGAACAAGCGTGAGCTGGGATAAGCCAGGTTTAGGCCAGTGTGGCTACACAGAAGTGAGAGGGGTGAACTAAAAACACATTGATGAGAACTACTTCCATAGAGACAAGTGAGAAGTTTATTTTCTGTTTTATTTGCTCTGGAAAAAAAACAAAACCAGCTGTATGAAGTGAATTTGAATGGAAATATTCTGTGGCAGTGAAATTCAGAAGAACAAGCCCTTTAAACCAAATTTTATCTTCTCATGCCCAGACAGCAAGGAGGCTAGAGAGGCACAAGAAAATGGGAGAGGACACAACCAGAACAGCTGACCCCAACTGGCTAGAAGGATATTCCAGACCATATGGCATCAATATTAATTAGGAAGAGAAAGAGCAGGGTTTTCTGCTCAGATAACTGACTGGGCATCAGTTGGTGAGTGGTGAGTAATTTCAATGTGTATCCCTTGTTTTATATATTATAATTTTTAAAAATTATTATTATTATTATTATTATTATTATTATTATTATTATTATTATTATTATTATTATTATTATTATTATTATTATTATTATTCCTTTTCTGTCCTATTAAAATGTATTTATCTCATCCCATGAGTTTTCTTCCTTCTATCCCTCTGGTACCCCCATTCTGCAGTGGGGCAGTGAGTGAGGGGTTGTGTGGGGTGGAGTTGCTCCCTTGGATTAAATCACAACACCAGCACAGGTGACACTGGAGTTTATTTTCATTTTCACAAGAGTTTGCACTAAAAATGTTTAAGGACTACCAAGGACAGGGAGGGAGAGGAGGTCTGGAAATGAGCATTCACAGAGGGCAGAGTGCTGGCTGAATCTCAGCTCAGGGTCCTGCCAGCTCCCCACCAAACAGAGTTCTCACCTTTTCCTTCACAAATGCCAATTTTTCAAAGGAAACGAAAGTTTGGAAAATAGATTGTGTAGGATGTGTGTCTGGAGCCAGTGAATATTCCTGAAAACTTGGTCACCATGACTAAAAACTCTGTGCTATGTTTGTGCCCTCCCAAAATCAACTAAGTAACTCCCACCCCTCAGCCTCCAGCATCTGGGGAGGCTGCTTGGGTGCAGCAGGTGTGAGATTCCAACTGTGTGAATCCAGTTGGAGCACAGACCCAGACCTTTCCTTTTTCTTTTTTTTTTCTTTTTTTTTTTCCCCTTTCTTGTTTTTGGAATGGAAAAATGCCTTCAACAATATGAATGTCTTTTCATTGGTTCTTTCAGGAAAGCATATGGTTATAACCACATTTCTTGCCCTAGGATGACTAACTGTGAACTCATTCAACTGCATTGGTTCTGTTGTGGCATTTTCTAGCTCACGTAACATTAAGTTCACTGCCAGGAAGTTTCCAGAATTATGCTTTTTTTTTTTTTTTAGAATGCTCTTCTTGATGAAAAACAAAATTTAAGAAAAAATCATTCCAGCTTCTTTATTAAAAAAGCAGTCAAAGCAGGTAGCAAGAACAAATAGCATACATCTGAACTTCTTTCTAAGTGGCATCTTAGCACCAATGTTATCAATTTTAATACTTATTTAAATATGTCAAGATCTCTTTGGGTTCAGACAAGCACAACTAACTTCCAAGTCAGTTCTGTCAAATAAGAATGACTAGATTTTGGTGATACTTGGTAAATTCATGCTTATATTTTTTTCTAGCTAAATGAACTGAAATAATTATAAAATTGAAACATTTAATAAGGTGACACCACTGCATTTAATTGTATGAGATTTACACTGTAGAAAATGTAATCATTTTATGCAGTAGTCCTTGGTGTAATTAAGATTATTCTTTTTAGATCTCTTATGTTTATGAATTTTTTTTTCCTATACATTGATATGAGAGACAGAATTCAAAATTATGTCTTAATTAAGGATTTTGGCAATTTTTTTTCTCCCTCTCCAAAGATTCATTTTTTAATAACAGGTTTTTTTCCATGAATGTGTTAACCATAATGGTGCTTATGTAATCTGGAGAGAATAGATATGATTCTTAGGGCTTCATCCAGGAAAGAGAGCACACAAAAAGCACAAGATTTTAATAATAAAGTAATGTTTCAGCACAGACTCTGTGATGTGCAGTAAAGATGCTTTTAAATTCCCATCAGAGCACACACCATGAACTGTGATAATGGATGTAACACATTTCAAAAAATCTGCATGTGTGAGGCTTTTTGGTCCTGTTTTAAGTGGGGTAATGTATATAAATAATAGATATTAGCAATTAGACATCCATTCCTATGCATTCATTTATATATTTGAAAATAAATTAGCCACAAACTGCATAAAAGAAGATGCAATCTCTTGTTTTCCCCTCTGCTTTCCCTGCTGTTTGCCAAACGGCATTACTGCATTTATCTCAGTGAGAACAATGACCTCAGCTCTCATTCCCTACATTAGTAGATTAATTAGCACAAAAGAAGAATTTATAATAATTTTCCTAGCATGCCTCATCTCTAAGTTTTCCTGCTCTTGTTTGGTGGCATCTGCTCACACAGATGATGCTCTGAACAGCTCCAGTCCAGAGCTTGCTGGAGCCTTTCTGGTCATCCTTGGTGAGACCTATGAGTGTTGTGTTTGCTCTTGTCTGAGCACAGGGAACAAAATAATCATCAATTTCCTCATATATTGCTCTGCCTTCAGAGGTTCTCCAAGCACCAGCAAACAGGATTTGGCCTTGTGTATGTGGAATAAGCAGTAAGTTGTCAGAGTGGAGTGAGCTGAGTATGCAGTGACAACCACAAATCTGTCTTCCTTTGGTTTTCTTGGCTTCAATCCAGCCCTTAACATTATTAATTAAGCACAGATTGGGCTTTTTTTGTTGTTAATTTCCTTCACATTTAGCTTTTTTAAGGAGAATGAAATCTGTTATTTTCATCACATGGGACACACCTGTGTGCCAGTAATGGTTGAGATAGTTCTCAAAGTCAAAAATAGGGAGTATCTGGACAAGAGGAAAAGTCCCCTAAATAAAATAAATACTTCAGATCCTTCCTTGAAATTAAGTGTATTTTAACAGATGTATCAGAGACGTCCCTTTTGTAAGGATCTGTGACACAATAGAGATGTTAATGATTCCTGGAGAACAGGGCACTTTATTGTGTTGATCTGTACTTAGAAATGCTTAATTTAGGAATTGCTAAATGATATGCATGACAGGTCCCAGCTCCACTGGATATAACACACTAATCCATTATTGCAAAAGGCACTCAAAAGAAACTTCTAAAATACTTCACAGAGCCTTTTTTTAACATCCACTGGAATAACCAGGAATAGATTTATCTGATACTGACACTGGTGCTTCTGTGCAAACACTCATTACTAAAGTACAAATGCTCTGTGGCACAATAGGCTCTAAGCTCCTCTTCTACGACTTTAGCATCACTGACAATTTAAGATCATCTTCTAGAAATTCTCATCTATCACACAAATGTCTGCAGGGCAACTTAACATTGCTTTTGGCGATGTTCTTGAACCTCCTGTTCTACATTTAATTTTGAGTTGGTTATACATAGTGCTTTTGCAGTGGGCATTATTTAGAAATCAGCTCAAATGTGATCTGCTTTATAAAACATACCGTCACTGTCTCTCTGATGTACTGATGCATCATCTTCAATGTAAGTGAATTCTCTGCATTTCTCCAGGGAAGCAATGGATGATCTGCTTGCATCTGACAATTTCTTCTCATTTTTGGTACCCTTTGATGAAGCGTCTGTGATGCTGAATTCTGCGACAGAACTCATAACAATACCTTTCATAGGCTTTTCATCTGTGTGTTTTTCATTTGTAAGCTGGTTATCTGGTGGGATTAGGAAAAAAAAGACTGTGATACTAAGGCAGAGATCTGAAAGAATAGCATATGCAGAATTTTCAAATCTACAGTTGTTTACTTCCAAGGCCTAACCCTTCTTACCTAATGATTTCAGTCTCTTTACAGAGGTTTATTCACAGTAAAATTATTTGTGAACTTGCTTTCTAAGGTTTTCTCTTAAACCCAGAGGACTTAGAGGCTAAGTAATAATTAACTTCCAGTGGGTGGGATCAAGTTTGGAAAGAAAACAGAACTATTGCCTCAGTTGACATCTATTTAGAGTTTGATATCCTAACATCAATTTGTGACATAAAAGAAGGCAAAACAATTATCTTGTTATTTTTCAGCTGCAACTTTGCATCCCTAAATTAACAGCCAACGATGTGCACGTAGGCGGTACCTGGATGCAGATGTGCCAGCTCACCGTGGCTCATAATCTTGTAGCAAAGACAGCCAGATGGTCTCTGTTTAGCATCCAGATTCCTTATTTCATAACTTCATCCCCACTTGAGTTGTTGGCCTGGAAGTCAGCTAGGAGATGGGATACTTCACATGCTGTCAGCGTGCCAGACAGGCAGCTCAAAAACCAGAGGGAGAGCTTAATTTTAAGCCCCGACTAGGGGAAAGGTTAAGAAGAGTTCTGAGTTCAATTTATTCTTGAAGAACTTCTCAGGCACAGATAAACACGGGTTGATATACAGTTTCTCTCACTCTCTGAAGTGATCAAGTGGCCAAGAAACTCAGTCATTCTCTCCATGGCGGGGATGATAAAACCTCATCAGTTCTTATCTACAGCTGATTAACTCCTGCACCTCACATCAAGCACAGCCTCACTTTTTATCTCACTTAAATCTTGTGATATGCTTTCTCTTGAGCTATATACAGAAAATCAATCTTTACAAACACCTCAGTTTTGCAAATGCTACTTTCTGAGAGGAACTGTAAGTGCTCTAGAGTGGTTCATCTGCACTTGGCTGCAAGGAGGCTGAGGAGAGGCCCTGCGTGTCTCTTGGGTTTTAGGTACCTTTGACTTCTGACACATGTTAATGGAAAGCCAAGGAAAGGCTGACAGAGACTGAAACCTTGATGAGACTGCAGCTGTTCCCCCAGTATCCTTGCAGCTGAGAGGAAGAAAAGTGGATGGGATGGATTGATTGCGGGTTAAGTGAAAAAACAGTGGGACCATGAGGCTTGAAGGGGGGAGAAGCAAGGATTTGAGAGATGAGTGGTATCTAGTTCAAGTCCAGTGAAGGCCCTGAAGTGATGAGGGGCTGGAAGACCTTCTGTGTGAGCAGAGGCTGGGGGAGCTGGCTTTGCTTGGCCTGGAGGAGAAGGCAAAGAACAGTGCTGGATGCTTTGTTCCCTTCCAAAGCCAGGGTTAGGGAGAAGCCAGACCCCAACTCCTCCCAGCAGCGCACAGATGGAAAACAAGGAGAGGCCACTGTCACAAGCTGCAGCAAAGACAACTGGAGCTGCCCAGGGAATTAATTCCTCATCATGGGATGTGTAAAACACCAGAACAGGCCTCAGCAGGGCTATGGTTGTGTGAAAACTCAGCTGGCCATGGCCCCCAGCAACCTGCCCTTAATGCGGGTCTCTGACAGAGGCCAAACAAGGTGATTCTAGAGTCCCTTCCAAGCTAATTTTTTAATGATTTCTATGACTCCATTTACTTGCAGAATGAGTGAGCAATTAATTTAAATTTCTGCTCGTAGTTGGGTTTCATGCCATTTTTAGATCATTTTTACCTAGTGAAATACATAGAAGCAGAAAAGCTGGGTATAGGTTAGAATAAGATCTTGGGACAAGGTAAGCAAAAAAACTAGGCTATCATTTTCATTTTAAATCACTGCTTTGAAATTGTGTGTTGGCAGAGATATTGTCCTAATTTGAAGTCGTAATGACAACAAAGTCTACTGTGATGGAAATGTGAATTTCCCTGTCCTGGAGAGTTTACAGGTTGGCCTTGGGCAGGGAGTGAACGATGGGGTGGAGGCAGTAAGAGAGCCGTGGCACAGAGAGGAGTCTCAGAAACCTGTAACTATCAGGTTTCATGAGCATTATGATGAAGGAAAGCCACAGGCAAGATGGGAAGGGCAGGATAGGCAGTGGCTCTGCTGGGTGTGACCCAGCAGTGCAAAGCACAGCAGCTCTGCCCTGAGGTTGTACCCTTGGTCATAGGAAATCAGCATCCAGGGCTATGCATGTCGGGGTTTGCCCATCTGTGATGATTTGTTGATGGTTTTTCCCTCAGAGGAAGCAAATACAGCTTCTTTTTTACCCCCTCTCTGACTTCTTGGCCAGCCTCTTCAGTCCAGCATGTGAAAACTCATGTATTTTGGATGTCCTTACATGTACAGTCATGACTGTTTTCCAGTGTTCCTAAATCAATGAGATTCCACAAGTTTCCTGCACTTTCCTTCCATAACAAGCCATCTCCAGGAAAGATTGTGCTGATTAAAGCAGCTGAGCTCAGGAGGAAGCAATGTCCTGCTTATGCACTGGATTTATTGGATAACAATTGTTTTGTGAGTCCAGAGGACACAAGCCCTAGCTGTTATTCAGGTGCCAATATTACAAATGGGTCCTGTTTGTTCACACTGAGAGCTGCACCCAGGCTGAGCCTTTGGATACACACGGATCAGATCAAAGGGCTTAGGCAAGAATAACTATTATTTTCCACTTTCAAAATCTGACCAAAAATCTAAACTAGATATGTTTTAATTCATGATATATCTGTCGAGTTCCCCAATTCTGCAACAATACAATGGCCCACGGAATGCATTTAAGCATTCAAGTAGCGAGACTGAAAAAAAGTCTGACAGAAGTAATCAGTAAATGCCAGACTAACATTTACTGTATCCACCGACTTCTACTATTCATACTTTGAGTCAATTTTTATTCTTGAAGTGCTGTTGAAGAGAAATCAAAACCAGAAATAGAAAGGCATAGACATAACCTGAATTTTTCAATACAGCACCATCAAACAAAAGGGTAACAAAAGCTGTCACTCAGGGACTCTTCTGTTTGTTAAAGCATACTACATCTTGGAAAATACAGTACATTTTAGTGTCAGACTCTTAGTTTGAAAAGCTCCCTTTCAGTAATGTTATACTTGTCTTGTACAGCTAGATCAAGTCTTCATGCAATCACTGTAACAAGCAACTTGCTATGACAAGTGAGATCCTTGCTTCCAGAAAACACTGCGGGAGAGGCTAAAGCAGTGTACAATTATAGGTCTCCATTTCATTTTTATGCAATTACCTTCAGTTCAGCTGTGGGTCCATCTACATTATGTCTTTTATCAATTTAATGTTTGCACAAAGTGTCTGAAGAAATAAAGATTGTGCTAGACCAGCAGGAAAAAAAAAAAGGTGGTTAGCACTTTTTTTTTTTTTTTCCTATTATAGTTTGTTGCTGGATGGAACAGTAGTAGGTTGAGAGTTTGGAACAAATAGATATAGCCAAATAAGCTTTAAAAATATATTACATTGCACTGATACTATTTATGATTACAGTTAAATGAGAATATAAAAAAACCCTAAATTACAATTAGAGAAGGGAAGAGGGTCAAATTTTGCGACTCTCTTTTAAGAGCCTGTGTTCAGCTTCAAATGTCCACATATGTCTGTGTTTTTAACATATAGAAATCAATGACTGAAGTGAACTTAAAGAGAAAAATAAGTGTATCATGATGAAGAAATCTCAGATTATTCAGTGTTAGACTGTTAGGCAGAGGCTGCTAAAGGTACACCCCCACAATGTGCCATTTTTAAATAGTATGAAGTAGCAACTTTCTTCCTCACATGGGGAAGCTGGGACTCGCCTTGGCTGTTGCAGTAGAAGCCTGGGATCGTTCACCCATGTTTGTATTAAAGACAGTCTCAATACTCCCATGGAATTTCTTTTTTCTTTTTCTTTTTGGAGTTGGGCGATTCAGATGGCTGACTATGGAGTCTAAATTCATGAAAGCACAAAGTAAATCACTTACTTTCCACTGATGCCAGCCCCAGATCCCACTGGTTAATAGGGAGGAGCAGTGATACCAAGACTGGCATTTGCAGTATGTCCCCTGACCTCTATTTCTCTTCACTGGCTTTAGGCACAAACCAGCATCTTTCAGTCCTGGAGGAGTCTGCAGATTCCCTGTGTCCTTCTGAAATTAGATTTAGTACAGAGGCATAGGAGGGCTCCGAGTCTATTTGTGATAAGGGACAGAGGATTTAAGAGGTGGTCTGTTCTGCTGAACAGCGACTGCAGCAATGCAGGTGATCCAAAGCAGCTCTTGGAGCAGCTGTTTAGGAGGAGACTCCACTGAAGGAAAAGGAGAATTGATCTCTGACCCTTCTAGGGCTCATCCACATCTTACAACCAAAGGACGAGGGAGCCTGTGGCTCTACTCAGTGCTGACATTTGTTCCAAATCCATCCTGGCAGTGGCCCTTTGCCTCACACCCCTGCTGCAAGGAGTCCCAAAGGTTAATGCTAAACTGTGTGGAAAACTGCAGCAGTTTAGGACCTGTAACTTTTTAATTTTCCCCTGAGGCATGTTGGTGTATCAGCGCAGCAAAAACACCAAGGGAAGGCTGTTTTTTATCCCGTGCCCTGCTGTGCTACCTGTCCGTTTAATGTATCACATTCTCATCACTGAACAAGCCGTGTGCCATGTCCATTCAGTCCTGAGATGACACAGGCAGAGCTACACCAGACCTGATGGATGAAAACTTGTACGTATGAAGGCTTGATCTGAACTCACTTGGTCTGAAAGGACTCACAGAACGATGAAACCCAAACCTCAGGGTTTGACAGCAGTGCTTCAAAAAAGCAAAAGCCAAAGGAAAACAAAACACTTTTTCTTGATTTTTTTAAGGGATGTAATAGTCTGCCAAGGAGTATCTCTGCATGCATGTGCCAGCAGCTTACCTGGATGGTCCTCACTGCTCGGCGTCACCCCAGGGAGGGCCAGTAGAGGCAGGGAGCTGGTGCGACGGTCTTGGTGGAGAGAAGAAGACAAAATTGAAGAGGGATAAATGTCAAATAAATGTGGTCTGGCACAGCTATCACCCTCAGCTGCTTAGTGACAGTCATTGACCTCAGGCATTGTTGCTCTGAGGTCAAACAGAAGCAAGTGCATTTCCTTGCAGAGGGAGGTTAGCTGGCATGGTGTGCTGTTTGTGTTACCCTCTGTCTTTTTTCAAGAAAGGAAGCAAAAAATAAAACAAACTGCCAGGAGAGAAAGTTCCACCCAAGAAGAGGTGAAGAGGATCACCAGCAAACAGAGCAATTCAGGTAGGTACAGAAAATTTGGGAGCTGGAAGGTCTGAGATGAAATGTGGGGCATCATCCATGCCCAAACACCCCAGATACCTTAGATGAGGATCCCACATCATCACCAAAAGAGGAGAGAGGAAATTTAAGCCCAAACTCCAACCTTCATGGCTTGGCAGTCTTGGTGGACAAGATGCCCAAGGTCCCCACAGGTGGTGGCAAGCCCAGGTCCCCACACAGAACAATGCTGAGCTCCTCCACCTCGGCTGTGCCTGCCAGGCTGTTCACTCCATGCCTAAGCCTTGGAGGCTTAAATCATCTTTCTTTCTCTCTCCAAGTGTCAGGGAGGCAAAGTAGGAGGGGGTGTGGGACTATCCCAGCAGTGAGTGCAGCAGATGGAAAAAAACCCCATGGGAGCTGCTGCCGCCCACATGGGAGAGGCCGGAGGGAGCGCGGGCGCCGTGGCCCATCAGAGCAGAGCTGCTCTAGACCAATATATCACGGGGATTTCAGAGATCCGTGCCCATTACATTCTGCTGAGCTCAGGCAGAAGGATGCAGGGGATTTGGAGACTGTTTATTTTTGTCGTAAGGAAACAGGAAATAGTACACAAGGCTATAAATACATCCCAGGCTTCAGATGACATCATGAACTCGTGCAAGTGCTTCACTGCTGATTTACGATGATGGACTGGGAATTCACAGGAGCTTTGGGTTTGCTTTATTTTGCTGTTGCAGTAACAAAGCTAATGGTGCAATCCCGGGAGGGGGTATTCTATCAATAGTGAATTTTTGACCTCATTGCATACGTTTTAACTTCATGAATTAGTGACCCAGCTAACTGTAAAGCCTTCTATAGGCTTATTGTAAATCTATCACAGGACTGGCAAAAACTTTTGGCCCAGATCCTAAGCTCTGACAGGCATGTGTTGATGGACTGCATAGCAAGCACTTCCACTAATATTTCTCACTAATTATACCATATATTAAGAAAAAATGAATGAAGCCAATGTTTATATGCCGCTTTAACTGCTTTTCATATAAGAAAGCAACACAATCCCTAATAAATTTTCACCTTCAACATTTCTATTCATTATAATTTTTACCATGATGAATGAAGTTAGAACTGGAGAGGGAGGGGGTTCATCTTGAAATCTGTTCAGTGAATGACTGAATTTACTTCCCTTCCTCAACTTGTGTTGAGGAAGGAGGGAACAGATGGACACAGGAAGAAGAGGGAGGCGAGTGCGGAACGAAGGAGAAGGGTGAGGAACAGATGGAGTCAGGAGAAAGTGAAGAGGAGAGTCAGCAAGGATGGTAGAAAAGTTTTCCACTTGACCTTGAGTTGAAATGGAGATCTGCATGCAGCATGGGACAGCTAGATTTTCTGGGATGCATTCTTTTTTAAGGTCTTGTAGGCCGTCCCAGCAGCTCAGTGCATCCCAGGGGACCTGCAGAGCCAGGCCCTGGATTTTCCCCAGGGGTCACCTGCTGCAGAAGGGCACCTGCACTGTGTTCAAATAATGGTAACAGCAGGGGAAAACTGTGTGCCAGCACAGGAACAAAATTTGGTTGGGATGTTGTAATTCTCCCAAGCCAGAAATAGGAGTTTATAATTTTGAAGATGTGTACTACACCTAGTTTGTTAGGATCCAATGGCCAAAATACTTAGAGTAATTTATGATTTTACCTGTTTAAAGCAAGACATTTGAGATGGCCTGATTTTCAGAATATGCTGAGCATCTGCATTTTGATGTGTATTGAATTATATATCCCAAATCACTAGTAAGTCCTGGAAAATCTTGATTGTTTTCTTAATTCTGTTAAATTGCCTGCATATACTCCACTGGTTCTGGCTTTGCTAGCTAAAGAATGGAAGAGGTGAAAGCTAAATATTGGCCATGTGTGTCATTCCCTTTGAAGAAAATGGGAGCCATGTGCACTCACCTAACAGCAATGTTTGGCCCCAACTATGATTTCACAGCTGGGCCCTAACTTCAGGAATGCCAAAGCACTAAATGACTCAATTGGAGTAATCTGATCAATGCTGTATTTTCGCTGTGGATTTAAATTGCACACACAGCAAGAGCAGAGTTGGTTTTTCTTCTCTCTCAAAATCACTTTTCTCTGCAGATTTGATAGCATAAATATGAAGTATTGCTCTCATCACACAAATAAGTGAAATGGCAGAAAACGTATGTCAAATAAAATGCACAACATTACGTCCTTTTTACTTTTTGGAGACTGTTTAAGAAAACGGCTTCATTAATTTTGACTGAATAAAAGGTTCCTTTAAGGGATTTCAATAGGTGACATGAAAAATGTTAATATGAATGATCAAGACAATGGAGGTTAAAACTGTTTTGAAAATATGTTTCTTTTATAGATCTCGGCTGTTGGAAGAGTTACAGAATAAATATACGGTAGTGCTGACATTCAGTGCTGTTTCATCTTAGCAAAGAGTTTTTAATAAAGAAAATTCTTTTCAAGGAATGCTTTCTGCAGCCATTCTTCAAAAAGAGGTTTTCCCCCCTCCCAGTTTAATAAAATTAAAGTAATTTATGTCATATTGATATGTCGATATGTTTTTCAATAAACTTTTTCACAGAGGTTTTTTTTTTTTAAATTCTCTTCACTTTAAAAATTATAATTATATGTCTTCCTCCCACTTTGAAAATGGCACAAGGTGCTCATTTGCAGAGCTCTACTGTTCAAATCTTCACTGAGAATAGAAATGTCATGACTCAGTTAACAATGCTTTATTATTCACATTGATCTTTTTTTATAGTGTTCTTTATCTCAAAAACATTGTAAATCAGATATCTTCCTCCCACTCTTTTGTTCATTTGCAAATTTTTATTATTCTAGTTTAAAAAAGCAATGGAGTGTCAAGAGTCAGTGTATATTGTTTATGTTCTTTTTTGCTTTAAAATTACTTTTAACTATAAAAAGTAAGATGTATAGCAGAAAAAAAGAGCTGGATTTAAGGATGCTTAAAAAAGAATTGAAGAGATCAGTGTGAATTTTATGCTGTTCTCTTACACCTTGGAGTTGTAACAACTTTACAAGAAGGGGGACTGAGCAATTTATGGAAAGGTTTTTATGTCCACAGTCCCTGTTGCATCAGACATCATCATCTGTGTTAAAGGCTGGGCATAATTCATGCCCAAAATGACCACAATAGAAAAATTCAGAGTGTGTTCACTGGCTGGTTTACAGGGCCTGCCCAGAGCCCTCCTTGTCCATTGCTCCCTGTCTGGGAACTCCTCAGGAGCCCTTGGCTGATAAGCACCAGGATAAATCACTGAATTTTCACAGGAACCTCACAGCTTTGGTATCAAGTGTTAACTGCAGCAGAAACCCAACATCAGCTGGTCAACAGGCAAGGCAATCCCTGAAACCCATGGGGCTGGATGTGGGATACAGCTGTGCACTCTTCAGGAGAGCCTTATTGAAGCCCTAAGGACTTGTTTGTAGATTGGCTCTCCCAAATTCCCCTTCAGCCACTGTTTTCTTTCCCTGTCACATTTTTCTTTAGGTCCTTATTTCTATCCTGGCGGTCATGACTTTTTGAAATGGCATCCATGAGATAAATCTATTACAGGAATTGGAGTTACCCAGGGAGCAGCAGGATCTCGTGGCATTTCACATGCTTCTTGCTGTTAGGTAATTTTTTAAAATCTTTTCCCTGTTTTGAATTTCATGATCAGAGCATCCTGGCACCCTGTTGTTATTCCAGCAGGTCTTGAAAGAGATCATCCTCTCTGGGATTCACTGAGATGGAGTGGCTATACCTGAAGTTGTATTTAAGCCCAGAGTGGATTTTTTCGTTTTACTGAATTTTAGAGTGGTTTGGGTTGGAAGGGACTGAAAGGTCATCTAGTTCCAACCACCCACCATGGGCAGGGGCACTTTCCACTAGACCATGGTTGCCCCAAGCCCTGTGGAACCTGGCCTTCAACACTCCAGGGATGGGGAGGACCATGTGTGGTGGCCCTGTTATATGAAACAGCCCTAAGTAGTGTTGCAAATGAAGCTAAAGTCTGCTTTCCAGATTACTTTGTTTCTTTTTTTTTTTTTAAATCTGCACTCTGCAGACTTTTGCTAAAAGGGATAATTAAGAAACTCAGAACAAGTCACAAACTGAACCTGAACTGAAAACACAAACTGAAAGCCTTGTCCCTCCCCCTCCAAGTGGAGGGCTTAGCAATGTTTGCTTTTATTGACATCAGTAGGTGACTCCAGTCACCACATGGCTCTGCCAGTCCCTGTTCTCTTCCCCAGGCTGGGATTTGGGATGCACAGCACCACACAGAGCCCCTGATGGGGCTGCCTGCACACCCCTCTGTGGCTGCTGGGGCAGATCTATCCCAGTGCTCATGGACAGCTTCTTGTTTTGCAGGGCTAACTCAAACCTCTCAAATTCTCTTTATTCCTCACTGAAGAGAGTAAAACTGGAAGGTTTGATGTATTGTCTCATCTGAATTGACCTTGTTGTTTCCAAAGCAGAGAAAAAACAAGCTTCACAATTGTTGTTGTTGCCTCGATGCCACTGCTGCATTAATTCACTCTTCCTTCCTCTCATGGTTAATGACTCACCCCACAATGAGGTTAAGGTTGTCTGCCAATATGATCAAGTTTCAGAAACAAAATCCTAACCTGAGCTGAGCAGCCAGAAGTGGATGGAGTGTTATTTAATATGCTGGCACAGTAATTAAAGGTAGGTTTCACCCATGGATATCCTCATGTAATTGCTCACTCTTTAGCTGGGGAAATTTATAAGGCAATATAAAACAGAAAATGCTGAGTTTATTACAAAAGAAATTTTTTCCATGTAAAACTCTGTGTCATTAAATTTGGAAAGCACTTAAAATTCTCAGTTTTATTTTTGGTAAGCACTGTGTATTGAAAAGTGAAAATATCAGAGGGATCTCTAGGCAGAATTTGTGAACTTTCCAATGAAAAGACAGCATGTCTTCCTTTCATGTCCCAAGGTCCTTGACAACTGTGCCACTTTCTGAATGACACTGAAGTTATGTGCCAAGAGTTTATTCCCAAAGCAGGCATTACACACAGTTATGGTCACAAAGATATCCTTGCACAGCACTAATGCCAGAGCAGCTCTGAGACTGTCAGCATCTTCATGTGGTGCGGGGAAGCACCAACAAACCCACATATATGAACACCATCAAACCCATATATATTAAAATAAATCCAAACATTTTAAATGCTGTGAAAGAGAGGTGCAAATCACAGAAGATGCAGCATTTCTCACAGATAATCCTTAGAGCTCTACTGGTGATAAATTAACACATGATAATATATGACTACAACTCTCCATATCTTCTAATAAGTTATAAAAGCTTTTCTTTGATTTGAACCCAATGGTGAGTGGCAATCTGTGAGAGTCTTATGTTTTCTATGAGACTTTCCTAGCAAACACGTCCATTTGTTTCTCTCTTGCTTGCATGCCGTGCTGGAACACAACTGGGAGCTGGACTTGCACACTGTAATAAACATTATTAATCTTATTGCCATCTGAGCACCTCCCCAGGTGTTGCAGAACAGGCTGTGCTGGACCATGCTGGAAAACTACTTATTTATCTTCACAAGGGCTTGATCCTGTATCACCAGATGTCAGAGAAAACAAATCCAGGGAGGTCAGATCAGGCTCCAAACCAGCCTCCAGTATGGTGGCCTTCTCTGGGTTTCTTTGCTCTTCTCTTCAGAAAAAGCCACAGATAAAGCAATTAGCAATATCTGAAGCAGAAGTTGTATCATGCTGTGCATCTTTTCACAAATCCCTTTTTCCCCCTGCACCGAAGATGCAGAACATCTATTCTGGGGGCAGACAGATGACATCCACTGTTACTTATGTATGTAATAAGTACTCCTAAAACGGTGTAGTCTTGCCGGCTCTGGCAAAGGCAAACATGGTAAGTGTTCTGCTCACAGCATTAAACACACTTCTCTCACTGTGCAGTGGAAGAATGTGTTTAAACTCGCAGTCTATCACTATTCCTGGATAGTGTAGGAGAGTCAGGAACACTCAAGATGTCTTTTCCTGTGTATATTAACTTGTTCTGAAGAAAATAGTGTTCTTAGAAAACACAAATCTTATGGCAGAAGAAAGTTTCCTTCATGATTGTGATACAAAAGTTCCCGAACAGCTGCTTGTTCTTTTGGGTGCATGAAATATGAGGTTCAGCCTGCTCAGAAGTGCAAACACATAATTTCTTCTCACTGTGGCTCCTTCACCGCGGTCATTTCCACCTGGCTTTGTGATGCTGGCAAGTGCAGTAGTAGCACAATGTCTCCATTGTGTGAGCTCTTGGAGGAGGGCTGCAGAGCTGCACAGCCCCAGGAAAATGCCCATCTCCCCAAAGCTGTCTGTTTGTCCTGCTTCACCAGGAGCTGCATTCACAGGGAGTTTTGTTAGCCTGATACAGGCACTGAACACCAGAGTTTCAGGTGCTGCTGGAGGGTAGCACAGCTCCCACCTGCCTGTGCACCACACACAAGGATTGCAGGATTTGGGCAGCCTTCAGCAGGCTGGGCTTGCCAAGGCCACAGGAGTGGCACCCCTTGTCCACCTCCTGCCCAGGCACAGGGGCAGGTGAGAGCACAAGTGCTCTCCTCAACACTTCCTGACATCAAAATCATCACTGAAGTCTTGCACAGGGCTCAGGTGTACAACCCCTTCCAAGTGAGGAGGTCACAGCCCAGGCCCTGAGAGGAAGAAGTGGGTGTCAAACAAATGGCAGTGTCACTATTTTAACACAGATTAGGCAAAATCTAACCCCCATTAATCCTTCAGAGCAGGACCACTGGTTTATTCTTTTTTCAGTCTGTTCTGTATTCAAAGCAAGTACAGTTTTTTTCTGTCGCTGTACCGCTATTGTTAACAACTATAAATGTATTAAAAACACAGGGGCATTTTAGTATGTGTATTGTGCATAAGAAATATTGTTACATGACAAGCTCCAATTGGCAAGTGAAAAGAGGTTTTATTGAAGGAAATAGCAGTAGCAAACAGTGAACTATGCAGAATAATGGTAATTGTTCCTTTAACATTGGCAGCGCGCGTTCACTTAATATGACTGCTCCTCTGTCTCTGCCTCATCCAGACCCAGAGGACCTGTTAGACAAGCAGGCAGCCACCTCTCTCTGGGATCAAGCTGTCAATGCAAACTTGCTTTCTTTCTATTTCTCCGAGCTAAGCTATACCCCCAGAGCTCCTGAAGCTTTTCCTGAGTGAAAGCTTTAAAAAAGCTCCATTCTAAATTACATCACACGAGCTGTTCTCTTCAGACTGACAGAACAAAAGCAGGAGGGGGGGGAATGCCAAAAGTACCATCTGAATGACTTGAGTTGCACAGGATGATTTACCTCCTCATGCTTTATCAGAGCAGGTAAACATCTTGACCTTGCCTACCAAAGCCTCATCAGTGTCCTCTAAGTAGCAGAGAAAGTTTGCATCATGTGTGTTTCCAGCACAACTAGAGTCATAGAATGGTTTGGGTTGCAGAGAACCTTAAAGACCATTCCAAGCCCTCTGCCATGGGATGGGACACCTTCCACCAGACAAGCTCCACCCAGCCTGGTCTTGAACATTTCCAGGGATAGGGCATCCACAACTTCTCTGGGTAACCAGTGCCAGCTCCTTGCTGTTTTCACAGTAAAACATTTCTTCCTAATATCAAGTCTAAGCCTACCCTTCTTCAGTTGTAAGCCATTCCCCCTTATCTATCACTTCATGCCTTTGTCAGAATACCCCTCCCAGCTCTCTCCTAGGCCCTCATGAGGTACTGAATCCATTTGGTGTAGGCTTTTTTGATTGCAACAATACAATCTTGGGTGCCCATTCCTAATGGGGCCATGGTTCTTTCTAAAATTTTTGGATGATGTGGTTTCAAACACAGCCAGCTCACTGCTGCTGGAAGAGCCCAGCCTGTGGGTGCTTCCCAGCCTGGTGTGCCCATCCTTTAATCAGGAACACCCCAATTAATGGTCATGGTGAGCACTGCTGAGGGCCACTGCCAAAATCTGGAAGATGTCTTGGGTTGGCTCCAGCTGGGATGCTCCAAATGCCATTTTCAGAAGTAATTGGAGCAAATAAGCATTACCCACTTCTGGAGTGGCTGGGTAGAAAGCAGATAAATTGGCATATCTCCCCATTCTAAAGGCTTTCAGATGGTGTTAATTCTTATGAGAAGCCTCAGTTAGGAAAACATCCTCAGCTGGGAGGGGATAGGACCACAGGCCTTGCTGCTCCTTTGGTAGATAAATAGAGGAAAGAGGGCAAACAACATCATGGCAGCTCTCCAGGTAATGTGCAGAATTAGTAGCCCTGGAAAGGAGGCAGCTTAAGGGTTTCCTGATAGCAAAGTAATAAACTGAGATCCTGCAAATGGGAATAAGCAGCCTTTTTGTGGCTTCTAAGCTGACCCTTTTGGGGTTCTTACTCAATTTTCATATAAAAATGTCAGTGAGGTTAAAAGCTTGTTCTCATGCACTAAAACTTTTTAGGCTTAGCCCCCTGCACAGAACTTTTGTGTTTCTTCTGTTTTGAGTAAACTTCAAAATGTTTCTTTAGCATCATTAACACAAAAAGTAATCTCAATTTAAAGATGTGCTGAAGGCTGAAACAGGTGAAAAATATTAAGGAAAAAGTGTTGCTTCCATCCCCCAATGGAATTAGACTTATTGAGCTAATTTTTTCATGGAAGGTGCTACTTCAGTACCTGAAATGATGTGATGCCATGCCCTATATGCTGTAGGGAGAAGGAGCTGAGAAGGTGAAGGGTTTACCTGAGTTTCTAAGGGGCTGCCCAGTTTGAGAAAATAATGGGGAAAGAAAGTTTCACTAATCAGGAAAAGCTCCTCAGCTGGTGATGTGCCTTTGTTATCCCACAAGGGTGTTTTGTGAACACCTCAAAACTGTGCTGTTATCAGAGGAAAGAGAAAAGTCAGGCTATGTCCCCTAATAGAATTCACAAATATGTTAAAGATGACTCCTAATAGAAGCTGGGAGCTACCCCTTCCCTTTAGTTAAGGTCCTGTGGCTTCTCACTGAGATGATCTTGGATGTGTTTTCCAACCAAAGTGATTCTGTAATTCTATGTTTTTCCCAGGGAACACAGCAATTTTCATATAGTCAAGACATCTTGTCTTACCCAAAAGAGTGAAGACTGCTTTAGGATCCTGGTTCACTGATGCAGCACTGAACCCTGAGTTTCTGAGTGAGTAAACTTTTTTTTTTGATGTCTTTTATTTGGTAGCTTGTGTCTGAGTTTTCTTTATGCACCTGGTCAATGAAATGACTCTACCTTGATCTTAGGGACCATCCTAATGCCCATTAAAGGTGATGGAAATGTTTGGCTGCAGGGCAAACCATATCAAGTGCTGTATCTGATTCCTACACCAAAATGAAAACCTTAATTCTGCAAAACCCTTCATTAAAATGATTGCAACTGAGGCAACTGCTGGTAATGAACTGTATGCTTTGTTACATCCCTGCTGCTACCAAGGATACAGATAAAGATGCTGGACTTTTGAAGGTAGTGGAATAAGTGGAACATAACCCTAGTCTAGTTTTCTGAACCATGGGTTTATGATAGGTTGGAAGGTTAAATTTAGCTCACCCGTTTTTATTTCTCTGTTTCAGCATAACAATGTTTCTTACCTTTTTAGGTATTTTAAGTTTTTGCATTGCCTTTCACCACCATGGCCTCTGAGAATCACTAAATTTCTAACTGGCAGAGCTGAAAACTTGGTGATGTCTGTAGCACTTTCTCCTCTCTTTGGAGGAGAAGATGTAGTTCTTATCTAAATGACTGAGTACTTGGGTGGCACTGTGATCCTGATGGATATGGGATTTTGTGCCACAGAGGTCACTAAAATAATGTTTTGCAGTTTCTTTGGTAAATCTTGATCTGGACACAAATTGTGTCTCAGGTTACGTTTCTAGTAGTGCTAACCAGTAGCTTACTTTGTTATAAAATGAGGAAAATGTTATCTGGAAATAATTTTTGGATAACAGGCAGGATGCCATGGTTCTATTCCCAGACTCAATTCCAGCTCAGCTGGCCTTTCTGCTGGACAGCAGTGAAGCTTCTTGTGGCTTGGAAATGAGTGTGCTTGTAGGCAAAGGCTTGTGAGTCTCTGACACTTGTGAGTCTCTGACACTTAGCCACAGGCAGGACATGGGGTCCCTGGGGAGCTGTGTGTCTGAGAAGGGATTAATTTGCTTATGCCACTGGGCAGACCACACTGCCCTCTGCTCCCACCCTGCTTGATTCACAGCCTGGGTTGCTCTGTCTGGTCCCCTGCTGGCTGCAGCCTCTGGGGTGGGTGGAGGGAATTATTTATTCCCATCTGGATTGAGGTCCAGAAAATTTACTTAGAAATCTGTAGATATTTCTCCCTTTTATTCTCCAAGAAAGTGTAAGACAAGCTTTATGCTGTCTTTGAGCTTGCTAAAAAGGGAACAGAAATTCATGCCTTTTTCCATGTGTGTATTTTGAGTCACGATTCTTCTGGGAAGGGTTATTTGTTTGTCTTTCCATGACAAATGACAATGGTTTAAGTTGCATCTCTGCCAACCTCTTTCTAAGTGGTTTCAAGTAGTTTACTTACAGGGATTATTTCATCTGCCACAGAACATGAGGCAGCTCTGAGGTAGTGTCTAACTTGCACTGAACAAGACCATGGAAAGTTAGCTTGAGGCAGGAAATTTAAGGTTCAGTAGACAGTAGGATCACAGGAGCATGCAGTGATGGTTTGCAAGTGTTTTGTGCTTTGAGAAAAAAGAAATTGTTTGACTTTTCCTCTCTGCTGGTACCAGGGAAGACCAGGAAAGTCTTGTAACATTGGATGTGCTGACTGCTTAAATTCTGACTGTCCCTCAATAAGAGCTTGTGCTATTTAACCCCCTGTAAAGTGGGAACATACAGTACCTAAGCATATATAATTTGGTGCTGAAGTCATTGCTGTAAGCTAATATAGGCTTTGCAAATGTCATTGTCCATGTCTTGTGGCTGCCTTGCTGAGCCTCAGAGTCTGAAATCTCTGCAGCAAACTTCCCCAGCTCTCACAGCTTAGGGTCACTCGTTATCTGCAGCAGGAGGGTCGGACTTCGGAGACTGCAGCTTCTTTCCAGCCTGCAGGTCTCCTCCCCCTTCAAGTCTGTTTTTTACTCTTGCCAGTACCCTGCCTTCTGTTTAAAAGCATTAGTAATACCAAATAAAGCTAAAGACGCTTGTTATAACAACTAAGTTGTTTCCTTTTTAATCAGAGCACATGCTTATGCCAGGTTTGGCATGAAGAATCTGTGTAAGTGTTTGGTTCAGGGCACAGTAAGCTGATCATTTGTTAGAAGTAGTGCCTTACATATCATTTTGCTTTTAGTGGTACTATTTACTGGGAGGTTGGTACAAGTATTGGTAATATAATTTTTGCTTGGTTGGAGGTGGTTAAAGCATAAAGACTGGGAGATAATTCTATTGCCATGTGTGCTGAATTGTGGTTTGGTCACAGCAGTTGTCTGTAGCTAAGTGGCCATCAAAACCTTTCTTGGGGTGGCAATAAATTATAAAAAAATCTTCTGAAAAATATCAGTTTTCAAAGAGCAAAAGATGCAGCAATTATTGTGACACAGGTTTGCAGTCTGGTTCTGATTATCTTTTTGGCTGGAGAGTTGGGGTTTCTAATTGTAAGGTTAAGGAATCCTTTTTATCTATCTCTTGCCTCCTAATCCTATGCTAGACAGTATTGATTTCTGTGCCTTTTGTCTTCTGGGGAAGGAGACAATCTCTGGCTCATGCGAACATCTTGTTAGAGTCTGCTGAGGATTAGGGGGTGTGACAGTTTTCTTGCTGAGCCTTTTTATTGGGGATTTTTATGCCTGCTTTTCTGGGAGGTCTTTGAAATGTCTTTTATGTAGCAATCATTTCACTCTTTCTTTGTTGTCTCAAACGTTGAGGCTGTATTCTTCTCATCTGTTCCTGTTTATATTCCATACTAGCTGGTCATAACAGTTTAGCTTGAAACTATCATCACACCGTGTGCTTCTGAATCATAGGAGTGTTGCTAACAGCTCTAGGACGACTGCAAATTTGAGGGGTTTTTTTTTAGTGCATCTGAAGATTTCGCATGGTAGTTTAGCATGAAATACTGATAAAGAGGTTCCAGATGAAAAACAGTCTGGGAATTGGATTTTTCAAGCATTCTCAGCCAGGTATAGGCACTTAAAAATGCTCCTGCTCTAAAGAGAAAGGTCCCCCTTGGTGGTGTTCATCATTCCAGCTCTACCTGATAGGTAGGATAGTTGTTCAATCTTGCCTAAACTCCTACAGAAATCAATGAAAGACAAGCCTATCCTGCTGCAAGTCACCTTACCTTGACTGAAGAGATTAAGCCAGGAAAAAACTGCTTTTTTGAAAGTCTGGTTTTGTCCCTACTCCATGCCTTCCCCCTAGAGCTGGCTACAGATAATTATCCCAACCAAAACCCAAAATTCTCTGAAGTCAGATGATTGACTAATCCTGGCCAAAGAAATGAGAGAAACTTAGCTTTTCATAAGGTTCTTCATCTCAGTTTCAGGAAGTAATGGGTTCAGTCAATATACTTCAATTCAGGTAAAGCAGTAGATTTTGTTTCCTAAAATTTTTATTAAATCAATGTTTCTATATCTTGAGTAGCTACTTTAAAACATATGGACTTCTCATATCTTTTAAGATGAGATGGTATTTCTGACACTATGTAAGTTCAGGTACCAGCTGGGCAGATCCTAGATTTAAGGTTAGGCAGGGAGCCAGGGTTACATAACCTTGCTGATAATGAAGATATGAGAGACAGGCTTCTGAGACACTCATAAGGAAAAACTGGTTGCATCACCTTCCCTTTTGAAAAGATTGAGGTAAAAATTTTGGTATTGTGACTTCATTACCAAAATGGAGTGACTGATGTGCACAAGATGCTGGTTCAAAATATTAATCTAGCTAAACTCTTTATTTCATTAAACAGTGTATAACACCTTTGTGGAGGAAGAAGCTACCTGCACACATGCTTACTTTTTGCTGCAGTAAATACTTTCCTGCAAGCTGGCTTTCCTTTTTTCTTACCCTACCAAAAATTTGCCCCATATTATAACAGCACTTCCACCTCCCTTTCCTTACTGCCTCTCCAGCCTAATTTTTAGTGTCAAAAGCCATATTTAATATAGTTCAATTTCACACATAACCACAAACCCCATTCTTCCAGATATGACCTCAGTTTATTTTATATCACACATCTTTTTGTTAAGATATTTTATACATAGCATAATATGCAATGATACGGCACTGATGTTTATCAAAATTGTTTTACACTGTACTTATTTCTGTTCCTGTCTTTTGGATCAAGCACAATGCAGCTGCAGATTAATACCACCTTTTAAAACAGGCTTAATGTGTTTATTTTCTTACCACATTCACTTCATCCACTAACTTGTTATATGGATTATATTTAATGGGAATCTAGTGGGACTATCAAAGGGCATTTATTTTCTATTGAAATAACAATTAAGATAACACTCTGCTAATATAGTAATCAAATAAACCTGACAAATAACAAACTTTTTTAAAGCTGCAGAGGCATGCTAACAAATCTATTTGATCAATATATGGGATGTGAAAAAAGAGGAGACAAGATTGACTGATGAATAAAATGGAACTGACACAAATAGGCTGACAGCCAGTCGCAAGTCTCTTTAGGGCAAATGCAATTAACTTAGAATAATAGACTCAAATTTGATGGTTAGAAATGCATTTTTATTAACAATCACAGCCTGAATCATTATGCACTCTTATGAATAAAATTGTAGTTATACTGAAAGTCTGTGTATACATGTATGCATGTACGTACAAAAAAGCCTTGTTGAAGGAGAGCTTTATTTTTATGACAGAATGGTTGTGTGGGATTTAAAATATAAAGCATACACAAGTATAAATCTAAATATTCAAACCAGTGATATAAAAATCACATATGTAGTGTGCTAGTATTAATGATAAAGGCAATAAGCACCGGTCCCAGGACTGCTTGTTCTTTTGGGATGTGAAATTGCAATCAGGGATTTACAGATTTCATTCTGAGGCAGAGAAGTCATTACTAGAAACATAAGCTCATTCTCTTTACTTTAATAGCTATTTTAAATCATTCATTTAGAAAATACATTAACTATTTATTGTATAGGCAGTACGTTTCCATTGCCTTTTCATTTTCATGCTTTTTTATAATCCTTTTTAGCAAATTATTTTATTAAAAGAAGATTAGAATTAGCAAAAGGATCCTACCAATTTTTGAAAATGCTACTCTTGAAGAAGAATATTTCCCATTATTAACAGGTATGCAGCATTAAAACTTTAAAGGAAGGGAAGAGATTCAATTGCTAATGTGTCCTTTTTCTTTTGACCTTCATTGCAGTGGCTGATTGCTATTTGTAAATTGCTTTTCAAAATTATTAATCTCATTTAATTTCTGAATAAATACATAATCTTATTTTTTTTTCCCTACCCAAAAATCCTAGGGTTTTAGATATGAATAGAGCTGCCCAAAGGTTATGCAGTGGTGCAGACATCTCTTATTTGTGGGAAAAGAGAAAAAACACCACGTAATGCAGACAAACACTACAAGGTACCAGCAAAATATAACATGAATATGAAACCATGATACTTGCAATGCTTGGTGCCTAAATATCTTGAGAAAAAGGTGGAATAGTAGGAAGTAAAACTGCACTGGGGATTATTTAAATCCAGTGTTCTCCAGGGTCATGTTTGTGGTGGACTTCTGGCTGGGCAGGGACAGGAGAGCAGCAAGACACGATGCTCTGGCTGCCTGCAGCATGAAAAACCTCACTCTGGTTCTCAGCCAGCTCCTGGGGCTGCTGAGATGGATCCAAGCAACATCCACGCTTGGTTTTCTCCACCTTGGAGGTGATTTTAAGCCTTCCCAATTCTCCAAAGTGAGAAGTGCACAGACATACCAGGGAGGCAGAACACCTCCTGTCTGGTAGGGGAGAGGCTCATGGAAACCATTGAGAGCAGGGATGGTGTCTGGCTGGGGAAGAGATTTTTCCAGTAAACACCTGGTGTCTGGGGAATTTGCCGTTTTGGTTTTCTGCCTCTAATTAGCCTTAAAGTCATCACTGTGAGGGGAAAAAACTTCTTGGGAACTCCAACAGTTGCTGGAGATGTTCCAGCCATTTCTTTCTCTCATAATCTATTCTAGATAGTCACAGCAGCCCACCACAACACTTTGTGAGCTGGCTTCTTGAATAGCTGGCATTGCTCGTTCTTAGAGATAAGACAAATGGATCACATATTGTTCTAGCACCACCAAACCTGGTGTGTACCAAAAATCCTGTTGGTTCTGGCATAGTTGTTTTGCCCAAATATCATTGCAAAATACTCCAGGACTTGGATTGCTGAAGATGTCTCACAGATCTGCATTTAGTGTAAAAAGGAGTCTGAGTAGTTCAACTTGTGTAATCTATTTAATGCCTCCTTTGTAGACATGTTGCTGTAGACTGATGGAAGAAAAGCTACTTTTTTGAATGTGTTGCTAGAAAAAGAATGTTCTTTGACCACAGTTTTTTTTTAAAGGAGAAACAGGACTTACTAAATTTGGTAAGTTACTTTAGGTAAACAGGATGCTTAGAAGGAAGACCAGATGATCTCCTGATTTTGATGGGGCAGCTGCTTTTGAGTCAGTGCAGAACTGCTGTGGAACTGGGGCTGTGGGCTCAGTTCTACCAACTTGTTGGTTTTAGGCCACTGAAATATTTACTTCACCCGGTGTTTCCTGATGTATGGTGATGTAAGAGAAAGGAGGCTCAGGCCCTGCATGATGATAGACTAATTCTCCACTGATGCAATCATCCAACCAGAACAGGAATGACTCATTCTATCCATAAATATCTTGAGGCCTTTGTGTGATCGTTTAAACTCGTTCACACCAACCTCATCTCATTTGCCTGAATGGCCTTTCTCCTGAGTTAGAATGATACATGTAAGAGTAAATCCAGGCCCTTAAAAATAAAATCATAATTAGTTTCTCTTAATAGCTGCTCTATTAAAAAAAGTCAGATCTTCAAAAAGTATATTAGTGAAAGACAATGTATCTAAGTACACTGGGTTTTTTTTTCCTAACTCAGCAGTCACAGGCTTGTTGCTGATGTTTCATACTTGCAGTAGGTTTCTATTGCCATTTGTGTTCCACATTTTTTATATTGCCTTCTCAGAAATTATTTTGTTTAAAGATTAGAACTACCAAAATGTAACTCTCAGATCTTGAAAACACTTGCCCTGAAAAAGGTATTTCTCCCCAGCACCTTCCACTTTTGTTCCACTGCATCTTAAACCTGCTCTAGTTATGAACTCTGATTTCATCGTTTCATCCTCCCAAAATATTAAAAGATTACATTTCCCATCGGTTTACACCTTCCTCAGTTTTTATCTTCTACAAATATGGCTTGGCCAAAACGTTCTTGATGAAATAAAAATACTTTTGCTTTGCTTTCTGTTCACCTCATCCTCGAGCAGGTGCCAGGCAATCTGCGGCAGCTCTTCTGCTACCTGAGAAATCTTCAGATATAGAAACACCAGGCCAGCCTCTGTTGTCACAGCATGGAAAGCCAAAAATAGATGACATGAGAACATATTTCTTCCAATGAAAATTTTTGCAGCTACGTGAATTCATCAGATAAGCAGGTTTCAGTGTTGGAAGAGAATAGTGTTGGAGTGAAGAATCCAGAATGTACATTTACAATACAAAAATAGTCTGTATAATATAGGCTTAATTAGACAGGGATAGGCATATCTGGATATTCCTCCTTCCAGTGGTGAAGAATTGTGGCAACAGCTGGTCTTCCATGTCAGGTGCATGTTTCCTCCTATTAGTGTGATTGGAAAGCCACAAAGTACATAAGTTTCTTCAAAAAGCCACATTTGTGACATATTTGGTTTGCCCTTCCCTGGTTTGCTGCATGGTTCAGGACTATCCTGAAGGCTGGGTTGCACCAGACATCATCTTGTGTTATGGGCACCAGCATGGGGGAATGATGGAATATTTGAAAGCTGAGGAATGCTGCCAAAAAGAATTACAGGTGGTGCAGATCTCAGTTCAGCTAGACCCAGACTTCATGACATCAAAGTCTCTGTGGGCTAATCCCTTAGGTGTTTTCCCTCTTATTTCTCCTTAAGCATCATTAAGTGACAGTGCCAGAAACACTTCCTAGGGCAGAGCATTGCCTAATCATCCTTGCTTGGAAAATATTTCCCTAACATTCAGGCTATGTTCATTCTTTTCCCCAAATAAGTATAAGGGCAGGTGTCCTACTGTGAAAGTGGAAACTTATAAAATGGGTAAGTAATTCCAAGTGGAGGAAAGAAGTCAGCACTGCAGATTCGTCAAAACTTGGTATTTCTGGAATAATTTGTTTCCTCCTGCTCTTGGTGGTGCAGCTTACTTGTGCTTTTCTTCCCAGCAAAGGGTCACATTTTGTTCTCTCATGTGGTTTTCTTTAATATCAAATTACCCTTAAAGACACCCAAGGCAATTGCCATTTCAGTTAGGGTCTAAGTATGCTTGATGGATATCTTATTTATAATAGGCAGTGTCAGTGGTGCTAGGACAAGGGGTTGATTCTGCCTTAGCTTTTATGACAGGGCTAATAAAGTTCTCTGCTTCCCAGATAACATGTAACAGCCCCGTTACTGCAGTGCAAAATTATGGTTAAGACTCAGCTGGTGGTTATTGTCCTGTAAATGTTCAGCATATTTCAGTGGTGCATTAGCACAAAGTTCTTCAAGTGACTGGTGATTTCTGCCATGGCCAGAAATCTGTCACACTAAATGCTCAGTGCAGACACAGGTGAAACGTTTCTGTCCCTGAAAACTTGAGGTCTGCATAGACAGCTGAATTATGGTGATTTTACAGATGATAAGCTGCAATGTGGGCACAGATTTATTTTTTCTGAAAACACAAAAGCAGCTCAGGTAAAGTCGGGTATAAAACTGTGTTCACTTGAGTGCTAAATGGATAATGAAAAGTCTATTTTTTCACCAGTTTTAAATAGTGTCAGCTATAGCCTTTATCCTCTATATGTCTGAAAAATCCTTGCTTCATTTTCTGCTGTCATCAGGGAAAGAGCTACATTGATTCACCTTCTAGGTGGCTTTCCAGTTGTGCATGGTGTGTATTTTTAATTCCTTTAGGTTCAGTTTGAATTGTTCATAGAACACTTACATAATTTCAGTGAAAGTTCTAATATTCTCCCAAGAGAAGGTGAATTTGTGAGGGTTGTCACTATGCTTCTTTTCAAACAATCTCTCCCAAAATTTTAAGGAAGGAAAACCACAAAATTGCACTAAAATGGCAAAGAACACCTATATAAATGTTGCTTTCTTATGAAAATAAGCAAAAGAACTGTAACTGCCTTGGAATTCAGAGTAGTCTATGGAGCTCAGTGATTTTTGGGAACAGGCTAGCCCAGTGCAATTATCCTCTCTGTCTGGAGCTCACAGAAGCCTCCTCAGTAATTTTTCTTTCAGAGGGATTTATTCTTTGCTGCATTAGTGAATGCAGTCAAACCCCAACACATCAGCAGAGAGCCCTGTCTCTAAATCTAGGTGCTGCTCCCTGAAAGCCAAAGGCAGTTTTGCCATCGACTTTGATGAAAGTAGGAACAAGCCCTTTATTTGCAACTTAAAGCAAGTAGGTTAGAATTATGAAGAATGATTATTTAAAATAGCAATGATGTAATATCAGTGTCAATTCCATTATTTTAACAGATGTAAATTTGCTCTGCTCTTGAACTCTGGTGAATTTTAATGGCAATATTAAAGAGATACTATTAAGACTACTTAAAAGAACTATTTGTAAAAAGTGTCTCTAGTTAGGGGGGGGAAAAAGTTTAAATTGCTTTTTTATTCAGTCTGCACAATTATTTATTGAAGGGTTTTGTATATTACAAATTAATATGCATTAGGAGCTGAAAAGATCACACAATAATTCCAGTAGTCATTGAATATGGGAGAGCTTGCACTGTTTAGACAAAGCAAATAGAGTCTTTATCCAGCTGGAGTTTAGGCAGTCTTCACCACAGTGAAAATAAGGATTTTATAATGTATGTTATGGGCAATGTAGATGAAGAAAGCAGTTTAAAATCAGCTGCTTAAATAACTGTAGTGTAAATTTACATGCATTCCAAGGCAAGAGCCATGCCAACAACTGCAGCGTTGTACCAGGCTATTGGTGACTGCTGTCTCTGCCCTGGCAGTCCAAGGGAATCCAGGATTTGGAGGTACTTACAGGATTCAGATCTAATTTTTAACAAAATCTACATTCCAGTGGGGACACTGATGGGAGAAGAAGGTCAGAGTGACCAGACCTGGAGTGAGACCACTTAAAATTTATGTACAAAGCTCTGAGCATTTGCCTCAAAAATGTTTATTTTCTGGAATGAAAGTTTAGTTTTAAAACCAATTCTAAGGCTTCAGTTCAGAGCTGATAAAATGAAATGTAATATTTTGAACAGGCTGGTATTGCACAAACAAGGTTATCACTGGCCAGAAAAGTGGATGTTGCCACTTTTTTTTTATTTTTTCATTTTATTTTTTTTAACATGATAAAACAAATAACAGAAAATGAGTCTGAGAATCAGGGAGAGCCAGATTATAACAATTGGGTGCTGGCATTTTTATTAAGGCTTATTTCTCTCACTAATGTGATTTTTACCTCATCTACAGCTATTCATTTGGGGTGCTAAAATTATTTCTGTTTATTTCTTGGTTACGTGCAGAGTTCATCTTCATTAAGAGATGCTGGGCACTGTAAACTGCAGTCAAGGGTCTCAGCTACCCATAAAGCTGGATATTTAGGATATCTAAGTATTACATATACCTAAAGCAATCATACTTCTAAGTAATTGCTTCACCTCCAGTCCTATTAATCACCTTCATGGAGGAAATAGGCTGCTGTAGTGGTTAAGTGCTGAAAAGGATTTGAGATCCTCAAAAGAAAAGCAAAAATTTGTCAAGTTTTTTACCTCATAGGGGAAAACAAGGTGCCTGAGCAGAGCTGGACTTTGTGAATTATTTGACCTCACAACTGTTTCTTCTGAGTAAAGTCTGGGAATGCATTCTAGGAAAAATTCAGCTTTGATCCTAGAGGAAATGTCTCTTTCCATTAGTTTTTATTTCCTTTTCTTGCTTCACACAAACTTGAATATTACAGAGGGCAAATCCATCTAAATCCATCTAAAATCAAACTTTCTCTAATTTTCCATTGGGAGGTGAATCAAGCTTCATCTTCAAGTGGCAGTCTCTCAGTTGTGCAAAAAAAATGTCTTTAATTCTGTAAAAGCCACCAAAGTGAGAATTCTAGGCTGACCTACTGAGGCAGGAGAGGTGGAGGGTGTATTTGACTGCAGCATCTGGTGTAAACTCACATACAGATAGCTTTAGACATCACTGCATATAAACACAGTCTCCAAGGGTGGAAAGAGCTTTTTCCTGTCAATAGAAACACACCACAACTAATATTTTCCTTCTGTTTTCTCTGCATATAACAATGTTCTCTGTATTATGCAGCAAACCACAATGATCAGCTGCTCAAAGAGCATCTCCTTGGCCACCTGGCCACCCTGGCTGAGACATGACTGACCCAGAGGGGTCAGTGCAGCCTGTTTGCATCCCAGTTGACTCAAGCAGCTCTAGCTCAGCACAAAGTTTTAAACAGGCAAGGCTTGGAAGAGTTTCCCTGCCAGAACTCAAACCCTGTGCTGCCAGTTTGCTTGTAACTCATTGGTATGGGCTACACAGTGCTCTTGAGATTAATAAATATATAATCCCATATCCCATTACTACACTGTGTTTGAAACATTTCCTATTAAGAAAATACAGTACAAACAGGTAAAAATATCAATGCATCTCATTAGTGGGGGGAAAATGGAAAATATGTATTATATTAATGCCAAGTTTTGGGCTCGTGGGAGAAGTTTAAGGGGGTGGGGTGGGGAATGTATTTTTCCAGGTGGTCTCAAGTGGAAGGATAGAGTTTCTTGACTATACCAACAATTAGAAACAGAGCAACACTATAGCCAAGATGTGGCCTCTAATCAAAACCAAGGCATTCTTCATCTCCTATCAGAAGCAGATTCAGCCTAAGCACAAGCCTAACTTCAGGCATATGAGTAGTTCTGGTGACTTTGCTCTTGAAATCTTGGCCTAAAGAACCATATCTGATGTTTTCATTTTGTCAGTATGTGCTTGGGTTGTTTTGTGTTGCACAGCAACCTGCAGTGTCCTGTGCTCTGATTTTCTTCAGCAGTAATAGAGAACTTGAGTGTGACAGAAATGAAGGTGGGGCTAAAGTATGGGGGGATTAAAACCTTGGGAAAAATAATAGAGGAAAACTGTGTGTGATGAATACATGCATTGCAGACCCATGGCCTGAAAACCAAACAGACAAAACCACTCAAATCTTTGAGTGGCAAAATATTTTTCTCTCATTTTATAAGAATGCTGGAGACTGAAATTAGCACTGCTAAATACTAGAAGGGGAAGACTGACATTATTCATTTCAGTGACCATCTTCTGTTCTCTAGGTCTTCATGGCTGACACTGTTAAATTATCTAAGCATGGACACAGGAAAGCAGATGTTTAATTTGTGTTTTGGGTCTGGGAGGGACCCTGGTAGCTGCTGGACTCTGCCTGAAAGATGAGGTTCAGATGGACCAAAGTCCTTCCATCTTTGTAAGGTTCTGCCATAGCAGGGGGTGGGAGCAAGGTGGTCTTTTTAAGGTCACTTCCATCCCAAAATATTCTATGACTCTAAGTAGATAAGCAGCTCTTATCTGCTTTTTTTTTTTTTTTTACTTTTTGAGTTGAAACAATCAAACTCATAATTCAGTGGGTGGGGTTTTTTTAGGGAAGCAGTTCTCCTTGGTGTAGATTTAAAGGATATAATACACTGCTTCTTGAATAAACACAAGTGGCTAGTAAATCCTAACAGGTTTCCAACCACGGTTTAGGATGCCTTTGGCAAAACCTGGAGTACCAGTTTTTACCTGGGATCTTTCTAACTCACTCCTAATGTAGTGTTTCTGGAAAGTTCTTCATGGGGGAAAAAAAAAACCCAACAAACCCAGCTAAAGAAATTGGAAGCTTGGAATGGGAGGTCTGTTGGTTTTCTGCTCTCATAAATTGCTTGCAAAACACACGTGGCTGTTGAAGGGCCGTGTTGGGGGGATAATTCCCCTGTCAGAGCAGCACCACATGTTCCTGCCTGTCCATGTGCTCCATGCAGCTGGATGGGGGATCACATAACGCAGTCAATGCCAGCTGGCCACCCCTGGGGACCCCCAAAACTGTAAATAGAGTGGGCAAAAAACCTCCCAGAGGCACAGCACTACCTGTGGGAGCAGGAATGCTTGAGCCAGCTGCCCAAGCCACACATGATAGGTGGCCATGCCTAGCCCAGGGCTCTTAGTTTGTCCCAGGCTCTTGGCCATGGTCTCATTCTCAGAGCCTGGATGTCTGCCAGAGTAGTTAAGAGGTCACTGAGGGTGTCTTGGGGGCTGAGGGGAGGCTGAGGAAGTGCTGTGTCCTGCAGATCTAAGGGCAGCTCCTCGTAAGGTGCTCAGTAAAACTGGGGCTCCCAAATGCTCTTGCTGCCATTGCACTGAAAAATCATTCTGTGAGCAGAAGGGGCACGTGGTGTGTGCACAGCTAAGATTTTACAGTCATTTTCTTAACACTAGTTATTAGTTTAATTTGTTTATGTAGTAACAGCTTTTGTTTAATTGAGAAAAGTCTGGACTATATAGTCAAACTCTTGTACAATCCATGGCCAGCTTTTCTGATACCTACACTCCTATGTGGTGTTGTGCTCACCCTTCCCACATATGATGTCCTGAAGCTCCTGCTGTGTTTCCACCTTGCCCATCTCCCTCCCTGTCTCTAGGTAGCTCAGGCAGTGCCTGCCCAGGGGGATTCAATAAGGATTGAGGGCATTACAGAGGCAGCCAGCAGGGATATCTGCCTGTGGGAGGTGTGACCTTGAGAGACCACCCCTGTAAGGTTCATCAGCAGAACATGGAGAAGAAATTTTTGGCAGGCAGGATGATAGTGGAAGCAAGATTAGGTTAGATGTAGCCCAAAGGACACTGCCTAGACACATGTACCATTTGTTCTCCCAGGGCTGATGAGGAAGCATCATTGTAGTCCAATCATCCATTGCTCAGTGTTCTGACAAGTTCTTGTTTTATGAAAATGTACAGAGATAAAAAAATCCCAACTTGGGAAAACTATGGCATTTTACATATAAATCTGTTTTATTCTGTGTGGAATTTAACTGTAATGATCTTAATGATTTATGTAAAGTGAAATATTGGGTTTTCCTGTTTCTTTCTCTTTTAGCCCTGGTCTCACACAGGCATATTAATGATTATTTGTCAAAGTCTCACTGTTTGCTTACAAGGTACGAAGGCTTTTTAGACACTATAATGACAGCTTTTGATTCACTTGATAATATTTAGAATAAGCCATAAAAGCCAATCTCTGAAAGAACAGACCGCTTTTATTGGCTTTTAGTGCTATTACTGCTATCATAAGTGGTAAATTGGCCTAATGCAAGTAATACTGCTGTGTCATACTGTAAAAACCACTGCTGAGTTTTTATATTTTATTTATTTTTCATGAAAAATTTCAAGGCATGGGGGCTGTACTATCCTTCTGAAAGTATTGGTGATTCCCTCCAAGCCAGAGCTGGGGAAGCTTCCACTGCTGTTTGGAGTTTCTTTGCTCATGGTTACCATTTCTGATGGAACAGGGCTGATCATAAAGCTGGGGACCAAGAGTGTGAAGTGAATATCTCCCTAAAGCTCATGGGCTATTTATTTATTTAAATCATAAATAAACTTGGAAAAGAAAAAAAAAAAAAAAGATTGCTTAGCTGGAAGCTGAATTTGGATATAGTTCAAGTACTTTATGCTAGATTTTATATGACTTGTTTTATAATAGCAATAGTATTTTTTAAATAGTAAGCACTTAAAATATCTGCTGACAATAAATTTGGTCACCACGTCATCTAGCCAGAATGACTACCAGGGGCCATAATTGCTTTTTCCTATGATTCTCTTGGCTTTCTTCCCCTAATCTCGTCATCTCTTATATTGTTTTATCCACTCCTGGAATATAAACATGGACTTCTGAGCTTCAAAATTAACCTACAACTACTCTTCCTTTTAATAAGGAAATTTGTTTTTTTCGTATTTATAGATGTGGGAAACTGTTGAGAAAGTGAAACCGAAGAGACTTGAATTGACTTTTGAGTTTCCATTCTTTTATCTCCCCTCTTCTTCCCCTTTGCCCATGAACTTTCATAGTGGGTACTTTTCAGTGTTTCTTGTTTGAGGGGAAAAGTGTAGTGCATTTTAAGTTTACTTAAAACTTGAATATTCTGAAGGCAAATTAAACTTCATCATGGTATTCTGTGTGGTTATTAAAAAACTAGTCTTGTGACAGAGAAGTCTGAGTAATAATCACCAACTTAACTTGGATGCATGCTTGAAATAATTATTCATATTCAATATGCTCTAGGAACAGGAAGAATCATATTCCAATTTAAATTCTGGCATCCAAGCATTTGTGGATACATGAAAGCATTTTGGCACAAGTTTTAGTTGCCATGGGCATGTAACTAAACACAATTTTTGGTGCTAAAAGGGTTTATCTTCTATTTAAGACAACTATATTTACAGACATCACAAAGTAGAAAGTTCTCTAAGTCTGATATCTGAATTTTCTTCAGTTAGAAGATACTGAATTGACCTGTATCTTACTCTGAAGAACTCAAGCAGTCCTATTTGCCCAAAATCTACACTTCCTTTAAATTGCAGGTGCAAAAATATAGGCAGAGTGTTCCTAGTTGCATCTCTGCTGCAGTAGCATCTTCTTCATTTGAAACAGTTTGCAGACATATTTCAGCAAGAAGAATATAATCTGTCAGTAATCAGTTCTCTCATGTCTCAACAATATCATGGCAATGTTTGTTTTTCTGCAGAGCACTGCAGTGAGTGGTGCATCTAATTCTCTGTATCTGGAGCCCACTGATGTATTCAGGAAGAAGTTTTTCTTCCTGGGGATATTTCTGTGCTGTGTGTATTCATTTATATGTGAGAGAAGACAACATTATCATGTTTAACTGCTGCAATCATAAGCACATTAAGTAGACAGATAATAAACAATCCATCTGAATTTATGATTAAGTTAATTGTGTCTGTGTTTTTCTAATGTGTTTATTCAGATTAAAGACTGAAATTAGAATGAAACTACATAATCAAGAGACCCTAAGAGACTGTTTGACTCCTATAAAATAAAAATTAATTTAGTTTAGGGGAATAACAAAGATCTCTGCAACACTGAAATATCACTTAGGGGGTAAAGAGGCCTTGTGCAATTCTCTTCAAAGAGATGAATTTCAGGAATAGTTGGAGTTAAGGAACTCAGCTGACACTGAGGGCTTCAGCACCTCATTTTTGCATGAGCCCTTCTGTCCAGCAGGCAGCAGACTCCCTGGTTGTCAGGCTCCTGAGATCACTAAGCTGAGGGGATAGGTGAGGAAACATGGAATTAAAGTTGGATAGCCTGTTGAATCTCAAAGCTTTTCCACTTTTTACTGATAGCTGAATGCTGTCCCTGACAGGAGCCCATCTCCTGTCCTTCACTCAGGTGTCCCTCCCTCTCTCTGCAGCAACGAGCTTTAAGGGCCTGCCCAGACAGAGCCACTTGGGAACCTTCAAACCACGATATTACACAGAGTATCTGATTGCTGGGGATGAGAGTCTTCTGGAAGGAGTGAATCTGAGTACTCTCATATGTTCATGTGCTCTGAGCCCAGATCTGAAGTCACAGATCTAATCACCAAGCTGTTCTGAGAGCGGCTTGTGTCCAGGATTTTATTACTGGTCATTTAAAGCAGTCACTTTTAATGTCTCTTTCCATTTGGACTTAGTTCTAAGTACTTATTTAAAAAATAGTCACATCTATTTAAACTAGGACAAGATGGAAAATAATTTTGTTGAATCTCAGCTAACAAGAAATGTTTAAACTAATTTCACTTCTGATTTTTTTCCTGTAATATCTTCCAAAAGCAATAGGCCACCAGCCTGCCCAGTCTTTAGCCCATCCACACAGTACTTGAGTACTTGGAGGCAGTTGTATTTTAGAGAATGATTGGAAATTTTCAGTCAGATGAGGGGAAGTCTATTTTTTTTCATAACCTAATTATATTTAATCTGAATATTTCATTGAACTGCTCCAATAATAAGGATTTTGCTACCTCTGTATGACTGTGACTGTCAGTTTGGCTCCACATACCCCTCCCAGGCCTATAAAACACTTCCTCAAAACAGGCTCTGAATAATCCATGATCATTCTGCCTTCTAACTCCGAGTAAATCAGGCCAGCATAGTTTTTGTTGTTATGGGCTTGCACTGCCTCAGATCTAGCAGACCAGTTTGGCATTTGACCTTTTCCTTTATGAACTGAGGTGGTAAAATGAACCATGGCTTTGTTCCTCCTGCTGCAGTGGTGCCCTGGGATGATTTCTGGTATCTATTCTTAAACATATTGGAACAAATCAGAATTTTTGCAAGCCAGTGCAGCTCTGTTGCTTTAATGGAATTATTCATCTATTTGACACTGACCCCTAGGCTAAGATTTTCCATGCACCAGTTTGCCATCTTAAGTAGGAAGTGCTATGGAGGTACTTGGACATGAGGGTTCTGCTTTAATGTTTATGTTGCTGAGATACTCAACAACTAAAGAGTGTCTGTAGTGTTATTTCATGTTTTGTTCTACTGACAATGATGGGCAAAATTCTGAATATTTTGCCCAAGTACAGCAAAGAATAGAATTGGTCTGGAAAACTTCCAGTAGTGAATGGAACAATACATTCAGGTCCTCCCCAGCACTGGCAGTTGAATGATATAAACTTTTCCTTTATAAAACAAATTTATTTCAGGCAATCAAACCTAAATAAACATTCACACATATTTTTATAATAGATATCCAGGATATCCACCAGAGCATGACTTTAAACCTTTAAAACTTTAACACTGTCACCCAGAGAAGTACCTCTGTTTTTACTGTACATACAAAGTCTTACATCTTCAGGGATCTTCCAGCTCAAAGGTCAAGGACCCCTCAGTTTATAACATTGTAATTAGGAGTGGTGAGCTGGGACCATTGCAGATTTCATATACTCCCTCTCCATTGGAAGAGTCTTTAAATCTGCTGTTTTACAACTTAAAGGAAGGGTTGTCTTCATTAATTCATTTGGTCATAGTCCTGAAGCTGACAAGGCATCTTCCAGGAATTTGAGCCCCCTGGGATCCTTGTCATCAGTTTTTAAATGCGCTCTTTTTTTGTGTGTGTGGTGCTCATATCTGGAAACAGTCTGCTTGGATTAGAATATTCATCTGAGAAGCATTTGGCATTTTCTGTTACATGAAACTGAGAAGCCTTTCTTTGCTATCAGTCTTCTATAAAGCTTTTCAATGCAATGACTTAATTCAGGCTGAAAGAAGAGAGTGAAAAAAGCTTCTGGACCCAAGTCAGCAAAATTCAGGAAACAAGTGTCCAAGCTTGTATGTAAAATTCCATTCAGTGGCTTGTGAAATTTTAGGAAGAAATTCTAAAAATGCCATTTAACTCCCTAAATGAAGGGATGCAAGTCGGATCAAAACACTCTGCTGAGAATAGTCTCAGCAAAAGTACAAGATTTGTTCTTTTACTCCGGTCCTCCCAAACCAGGGATAAAACTGGAAGGTTGTAAAAACTGAGAAACTCCTTGAGTGTCTCTAGGACTATTCTTCTTCTGCAATACCAGTCTCATGGCATTGTGTCCTTCCCACTTTACTGATGCTTATAAAAGTCTCTTCAAGTCCTGGGTAAATGGGATAGGAGTGTTTTTGGAAAAAGGCATTTTTGAGTGCTGCCCTATAGAATGGTTTTCCTCTTATCCCAGGACCAGGCTGTGGGAAGTTTTGGTGAAGTCAGGAATAGTCTGCTCCTGTGCTGGGATGTATCAGAATTGTGGCCCAGTCTCACCCAGTGGGATTAATACTGGAATAAGACATTATTTGAATAATGTCACTGCATCCAGGTCTATGATATGAGTAAATCTCTCTTTTCATATGAAATGTAGTCCTTTTAAGGGGTGAAATATAATCCTGAACAGAGGCTCTATTTACCACTTAAGCCTTATTTTATGGTTTAAGTGCTGACCTTTCAGTGACCCTCAGTACTGGGCTGAATTTCACCCTACAGCGAAAATCTGCTGGCTGGAGCAGTGGATTAAAGAAATTGGGGCTAGACTTTTTACTATTTGCAAGACAATGAAAACAGGCTTATTTTAGACAAAAATGTTTCTGATTTATGGGAATTTTAGTGCAAAAAGGGGCTATTTTGGAGAAAGTCTTGAGATTAGATTTTCAGTTATATTTTTGGCAAGAGAGCAAGGAAGCCATTTCATTAACTTTTCACTGGAAGTTATATATGGAGGGCATTTGTGTACACAGCTGGGCAGCATAAAACAGGAGGGCTTTGTGTGAAAATATCCTGAAATGAAATTTCATTTCTCTGTGACTTGGATCTGCATTCCTGGGCTGCTGTGGCCAGTTTGGGATGAAACCATGGGAGGGCAGTGTGAGGCCCTCAAACTTTTTTTTTTTTTTTTTCCCTTGCACTTGCAATGGATGCAGAAATAGTGAACAGACCACTGTGGTCCCTGTGCAAAATCAGTGTCACCTTTTATAGCTTTATGTCCATCAGATAAGCTCCCGCCTGCTCCCACGTATCCATATGGCTGTAATCATCGAGGGATACCAAGAGATTTGTTTGGAAGGAGCTCCAAAAGCCACATGCTGGGGATGGTGTGAATTTAGCTTTGCTTTGACCTCCCTCCTTTCCCAGCAGATGGCTGCTAATCTGGCACTAAATCACTGCCATGGTGAAGGAGTCACTGGCCCGTGTGGAAGAGGCAGGGCTGTGGCTGTGCTGGACAAGGTGGAACCATCCCAGAGTCAGTTCCTGGCAGTGCTGCCCATCCTTGAGTGCTGCTTTTATAAAGTACTGTCTTGTGTAGCTTCCAGATTTTGCAGGACCCTCTAATGGCCATGTTGAGTTAGGGGCCCAGAGATGCTTCTTGTTTGGGTGTGATGATCTGCTTGTTGCTCATCAAATCATAGAATCATGGAATGGTTTGGGTTGGAAGGGACCTCTAAGGTTATCCAGTTCCATCCCCTGCCATGGGAAGGGACACATTTCAAATCCCAGGCTGCTCCAAGCCCTGGCCTTGGACACTTCCAGGGATCCAGAGGCAGCCCCAGCTTCTCGGAGCACCCTGTGCCTGGGCCTCCCAACCCTCACAGGGAAGAATTTCTTCCTAACATCTAATTTAAATATCTCTCTTTTTTTTATTATTTATTTTTAAACACTTCCCACTTTCCCTGTCACTCTCTCTCCATGGAATCTTGTAAGTGCATGAAGCAGGTGGGGATGCAAGGCCTTGCAGAGGACATTTCTCAAATATTATCTTCAAGTTATATTGGCTCTATTTATACATGTCATATTCTAGGCACTGCCATTTATGTTATTTTGTGCATGTCAGGGCAAAACGTGCATAAGTGGGGATAGCACATGCACTGAGGATTCCAGCTCCAGTTTTTTCCATGGCAGATAACTTTTGAAGTGTTTCTTTGCTAATGAACCCATGTTTCACTCTGCCCTGATATTTTGTAAGCCCTGACACGGGGATCTCTATATCTCCATCTGAAACCAGCTCCCATCTCCAGCAGCTCCAATCTTCTTCTCATGGGAGGAAGAAAGTACCAATAAATGTCTCCATTCCTACACAAAATAGGAGTAATTGTCTGGGGTTTTTTGCTATATCCCAGGCTTTCCTTGGCTTGGTTCACACCAGTGTTAATGTCAGACAAGCAGAACTGCCTTTTCTCTGTGCTCATTCATACAGGTTCTTGTTGATTTGCATGTGATGGTCTTATGCATACTGTCCAGATGCAAGGTTTCTCCTCTGTTGTGTGATCTTTAGAAAGAAACAGTCCTGAAGAGTATTCCATACTATCAGAAAACATTGCTGGTATAAATATTCCTTACCCTGAGACATGTTGGAATAGGACTGTAAACATTTCACCATCCTTGTTCTCACTTTCAGCCCTGGGAGTCTTTCATGTAATCCACATCTAGACTTCAGTGCTAAATGCCTCAAGAGATAGAGATGTTTTGGGACTTTTTAAAGTCTAAGCTAACCTAGAAAACACATTTAACACTCTTCTCCCCTGTTTACATTTTGATTACTATTTCATTATGGTTCTACATTCTGCAGGTGCTGTAGAGGACCCTTCACCAGAAAAAAGCTTGTAGCACAAGCAAAAAAGAAAGGGAAAGGATAAATTTGTCATTATCCTCTAAGAAAAACACAAACCAGATCAAGGCCATGATTATGTACATGTTTCTGTCCCAGACTGTGCTGACTTGAGCAGCATTTTTGTCCCTTTGTCATCTTTAACTGCCATCAGTTTCCTGGTGCACCCATGGCAGGGGTGTAAGGGCACATCAGTGAGTAAAAATGACTTTTTTAGAGGCAGAGCCATGAGCTGAACTGTTTATACTCTTCCTGCTGATAAGACACAACCCTAGAAGCCTAGCCTACTGTTTTTCTGTAATACTTTTGACCAGGCTGGTTTAGTTTCTGTTTTGCTTTGGGAAAGTTCTCCCTCAAAATGAGGCTTTGATTTCTGCTCTTAGAGGATTCAAGACAGAATTAAATTATCTCTTTCCAAGAAAAAGTAGAAGATAAATAACTGGCAGCCAGATCAACACCCCTCCCCCTACCCTGATTAAACAGTTTCTAATGCTGAAAGACAACAAAAATTTGTAGATACCTTATTTTGCTGCTGACCCACTGTACAACCAGTCCATGAGTTTTTAGTTTGCAAAGCATTAGGAAAAACTAAAGTTTAGAAAAGACACTAAAACCACAGCCTAGTTGTTTATTTCTGATACTATGTGGTTCATGATTGTTTCTTTTAGAAGGAACAAATAATCAATACAAAACCATGAATAAAAATAACTTTTCTTTAACACTGGATGCTAAAAGAACATATAGTCTTCTTACTGTGCCTGATGGAAACAGTACAAGTCTGTTCTCCACAATTCTTTGTTTATTGGAATGCCTGAAATCTATACATGAGGTATTTTTAAAACATTTAAACATAGAAGTTAAGCTTCTGCTCCAGACAATTTGTTTCACCATATTCTAAAATCCCAGTGCATACCACAGAAGTGCTTAAAGCAAAGAAACAACAACAAATTTTTTTTTAAAAAACAAACTTCAATTTAAGATAAAATAATTTCCATATTCTTATTTCAAGGAAAATTTGCTTTCTTCATGAGACACATTCAGTTATTCACTCAGCTGCTGTAGATCTTCAAGGCCCAATTCTGCTCAGTGGCACTTTGGAAAGGAGAAGTGCCAATAGTCAACATTTGGCTCTTTCTGAGAGATTGTAGCTCCTCCAAGCACAGAACAATCAAAATGTTGCTAATGATCCTGAAATTCTGCATGGGGTTTCTCCTTAGGAGCTGGAGAAATAAAACCTTGTGAAGTAGTGTCACTAATTGAAATGAGCTCAGGTGGCTCTGAGCTGTTCCTGGCTCCTGGAGGAGGTCTGGACCAGAGGATAAATATCAATATGAGACTCTGAGGACCCTGCCATCAGTCTTACCCTGTTCAGAGACATGCTAAAGTCCTTTAGACTTCTATATCCCTTTCCAAAGTAGCAAATACCTTGTGTTCTACTCTCTAGTGATGGAATAAATACTCAATTCAGTTAAATGTTTGCTGTCTGCTCACTCAGCTTTATCCCACTCTGGGACACTCAAACAACAAAGTTTCTGCTTGCTGGGTTGTTGTTAAAGTTTACTTTCAAGCAGGAATTTGGGTGTCCATTCAAGGCAAGTCTACATGTTGGTCAGTGCTCCAGTGGGAGTTTTTCATTCTGTGCAAATGCTGCACAAACATGGGAGGCTGCAGGGCAGGAACATTAATTCAGGCCTTCTTTGCTGCAAACTCCTTTACAACTAAAAGATCTAATGTACAGCTAATGACATGAGCTTAAAATAGTGATGCACATCTTAGAGATGACATAAAGTGGCTATAAATGTGCCTTTTGCCCAATACCCCTGTAGCTGGTGTTTTCAAAATATGAGGTCACTTGTTGAGTCTTCCCAAAATATGTTTTTTTAGGATTAGAATACAACTGTTCTCATTAAAAACCATAATTTTCACCCAGCCATGGACATTTAATTTCTCTCTTGTGCATCATGGAAGCCTACACTTGGAACTTCTATTTAATTCAAATCCTACTTGTCTGTATTAAATGCAATAAAGGGACTCTGCTATGACCAACAAATTTGCATAAAGATGTAATAAGATGTGTTCTAACATGGCAAATCAATTTTTTTCAGTGAGAAATATATCCTAAGAACCTTTCTTCATTACTTGTACAAACAATAAGGAAACATTTCAAAATTTTTCTTTGTTTTTTTAAAAATTAGCTTAACAAATGGAACGTAGTATTTGAAATACTGGTATTTGTTTCAAATTAATTACTTAACAGGTTTTCTTTTTCATCCTTTTAAATCTGAAAGGTCCCCATACTTGTCCTGTATGACTTCTCTACATTTGAGGGTTGTACAGATGTTTCTGTACATCCAAAGCGCTGACAACTGATGTAACTTTATTCTAAGATAAAACACTGCAAAATCCAAAGATTCAGGCTTGATCTTTACTCATGCTTGAGAAAGTAATTGTTTATAATAATTAATAATATTAATCCAATTCATTAACAATTTCAGTTACTAAAAATTTTTCATCAGAAGTAAGACAATCGTCCATACTTATAGTTCAGGTCAAATTAAACTTTCCCAGGAATGCAAGGACATTAGAAAAATGAGCTTTCAGGTTACTTTTAAATTTGGTAATTTAGGCTTTTCTGTACCAAAAGAAATTGCATGTGCATGTTGCACAGAAGTCAAGCTATGGAATTTTTATGGTAGAAATTTCAGGCCTAAATATTCAAGCCTACAGGCTATTTTCTGCCTTTGTTTTTAGAAAAAGAGAAATATCTGAACACAGTAAGTAATAATTCAAAGTAACTTACCTTTTTTCAGCCAAGAAATGTTTTGCTTGTCATGTTCAAAACTTTCAGCTGCTTTGATTTTTACCTTGTCTGTCTTGTCCTCTGACATCTGTGGGAGAGAAAAGAATTTGGGGATGTCAAGTTCTCTTAAGGAAAGTTTGACAGAGAAAGATGTTCTCTGTTTAGGTTCCTGCCATAATAAATTGTGCATACTTATACAGACACTTTTTTTCCCTGCAGATTATTGATACTACATAATATCTGAGCCGTTGAATTTATGTTCTGTTCCTAAATGCTTTATCAATATTACATGGTTGCTGTTTGTAGAGGGATGCTTTTCTAATGTAACTATAAATTACATTCTGAAATAAATTATAAGCTCAAAGCAGGGTGGTAATAGATAAACATATAACACATAGAATAGGTAGGGTCAGGCTGAGGAGGAGGCATCCAGCCTGTTTATTGTGGCTCAAAGTTGCTGTAAAGCCTGCTGTCAGAGAGCTATAATTATATAAATAGTAATAAATATTTATAAAGGCAACTTGAACAAAGTGTACCCCCCCAAAATAAAATCCATACTGCCACTTGCACCGATTTATTTGCTGTAATGCGAAGAATCCCGAACAAGTCCCGGTACCTGAGGGCATTGCACAGCCCCTGCGCTGTGGTTTACTGCTAGGAATAAGATTAGGCAGTCTGGGCTTCTCCTAACTGCTTTCTATTGCCACTGAATGCAGTTAGCTCAAGCATTTCTCTATTTTTACCTGTATCTCCCAGCCGGGGCAGAGAGCAGCAGGGTTCAGGCGCCGAGGAGAGGAGCTTTTGGCCGAGTCCCTCGCTGGCTGTTGGTGTCCAGCATTCCCACACACCGGCAAAGCGAAAGGATGAGCAGTGCACTCTCTGCCTGCCTGCTGTGTGGTGCCAGATTTGTCTTGCTGCCAGCATCAGCCAACTTACTGCTGAGGGTTTGGGGGTTTTTCTTTTCCCCCCCTCGTTGTTGTTTGCATGCACTTCTAGAGCTGGGGAGAGCATGGAAGGAGGAGGGTGATCAGCATCCCAGCACTGGTGGAGTGATAAAAAAAAAATAAAATATATTTTTATATATATATATATATATATCAGAAGCTTTTCAAATATAAAAAAATTGGTTTGGAAATGTTATTACTGCAGTTCATAACCCAGTGAATCTGTGAGAGGAGGGAGAAAATAGAAAGAGGACCAGGAAATTAATAGCAACAAATCAGATAAATGTGTCATGGTTTTGGCTAAATATAAGTTAAGATACCGAAGGATATAGAAATTAGACACTAAATATCTATTTACAGCTGTCACTTTGGCAAAGAAATGGTCTCAGCCTGAGCTGAGTGCTGTGACCCTCCCCAGCTCTGGAGGGTGAAGGGCAGCTCAGCCCTTCCCTCCAGTGCCATGGGGCTGAGTGGTCCCTGCTGGGGACACCACAAGGCTGGGTGGGCTTGGCAGCAGCAAAAGGGGGCAGGGGACCACCTGGGTGGGCTGTGCCAAACCCTGAAGGCACCACAAAGTTGAGTTTGTTAGCTGGTTTTGAAAATTCTCTTGCCATAGTTACCAGCAATATTGCACTCATGGTAGTAGGAGTAGGGTGAAACCTAAAGAGAACAAGATTTTAGGGTGCTTTGGCGTTTTGTCCTTTCATATAGGACAAAAAAAGTCACTCTGCTTCCCAGAACTGAATTTTGAAAGGGTTGGTTGTGGAGTAGGTGCAGAATTACTCATTTATCATACTTTTTAAGTGATATTTACAAAATTTCAAGCAGCATTTGTCACCAGATACTATAATCCAGGATTCCAGTGCTTAAGTGTGGCCAATAAATAATAACATATTCCCTTTGTTATGACAATTATCTTCCTCTATTCTCCCATCACATGTCATTCTTGCTAGAAAAAAAATGTTTTCTTTTTTTTTTTAAATCTCCTGTGCCAACCTGACTGAGATTCTTCTACCATCTTTAGCTAATTGTGAACTGCATGCTAAGTGCCTACTTACCTCTCCAAATTGCAATGATTAGTCTTGCATGGTTTGAAAACCTATTTTAAGCAGGGTACTTCAGAAACAATTGCAACCACAGTGGGGGGGAAAAACTCTAGTAGTATTTTAAGATCTTTGTTCCATTCTCTTTGGATGCAGCTTTGAGAATCATATATTTTCAACTGCAATTCCTCATTCTCCCAGAAACACCTATTTCTCCATGTTGTTGCATCTGCAATGTTTTAAAGTTATCAGTGGTGCTGGCTCTTCAGCTGGATTTGTCAGGCTGTGGAGCTCCTGGTGGGTCCCAATAAAATCATCTGGGCTCCACAAGGAGCAGTCTGAACCTCTCTGATTGTAACAGATCTGGTGCTACTCTGCATTTCAGAAGCCACTGTTTAAAATGAAGATATGGGTGTTTTCCAAAATAAACTGGAGTGGAAGTTCTCCAGTTCATCTGGCACATCCTCACTGTTTTTCTAGAGGTTTTGTCAAAATCCTAATGCCTTTCCCCAAGAAAGTAAAACAGATGAGGAGAAAGCCCTTCTAAAACCACAGACCTGGAAACTGCTGTGCCTGAGACAACAGCCCCTCAAGTCCTGTCCTTCAGGGCTTTTGTCACTTCAACTCTCTTTGAAGCCAGCAGGAGCCAGGATGGAGCCTGGGCTCAGCCTCCAGGAATGTCAGCAGCCAGTTGTGCTTGAAGAGAAGCTCTTTTGCTGACTGTATCCCCCAAACCATGACAAATACCAGTCTGACAACACCAAAAAAACCTGATTTTTCATCGGGTTTTATCCCTTTGTATCTGAGCCTCAACAAAGGTAATGCAGATTAGTGCTCTGAGATGTTCTCCTCACCTGCTGTCCTGAGATGCCCTGCAGGACATTTTGGTGGCTTGTAAACCCACAGAAGTTACTGAACATGAAATATCCCACCAGTGTGTTAAGGAAACATTAAATAACATTCTTACTCTTTGTATTCATTACTGATATTCAATTAATGGTCCTAATGTTTTCAGTCCAGGAATATTAAATGTAACCTTTCATAATCTTTACCAGCTCCAGTTTTCTACTGAGACATGTTCCTGTGAGCTATTTTTTGCTTCATTTAATTAAGTTATTTTGGATAAATGCATCAATATTTCTGGTTCCTAATCAATCTTAAAGTAGTTAGAGGAAAGGCAACCTTGCCATACATCCTCAGTAATGCCAGGCTTTGCAAAGGAAGAAAAAAACATTATGAGAGGTTATTAAAATATTGAGTAAACTTGTTTCTGTTAAAGCTGTAATTGAATTTTTAAAGCCCTGGCCCATTTTAAACACCGAACTTTAGTTTATGGTTTGATAATTCATTTCACTTTCATTTTATAGGTTTTATTTTATAGCTACTAAATATCTATGGGCCATCCCATGTTCATTTTCCTTCTAGGTTGTGAAATAGGGTATTTAAATGGAGGTTTAAAAATAAAAATCATAATGCCAAAATAGATGTGGTATCAATCAGTTCCCAGATAAATGTACTGTATCAAGTGCTTGTTGAGATTCAAGAGTATATTTTTCTGGTCTGCTCAGCTGGGACTGCAGTAAAGTCTTTGCAGAATTTGAGAATAGGAAACTTTAATTGGTTGTAATAACCATCAAAACCGAGGGAAAATCTCACTGTTGATTTTAGCAAGCATCAGAACTGTTCAAGTTTCCATAATGTTAAGGCCAGGGGTCCAGTACTGGATCCTGTCCTGAGTACAAGTGAGGATGTGTAGCCATAGTGAGGAGGGTTTTTGGTTGCATCTATGAGTACAGCATTTAAAATAAGTAAAAAGTAATTTTAGATAATGATATTAAATGAGGATATGAACTGTGTGGCTAAAACTTGAATTTTCCAGCGTGAATTTTACACAGCTCAGCATTAAATTAAGCAGTTACTTCTTTCTTCCACAATCCAGGTAAAATACAGCCACTTGTCCACTGGCAAGTGGCGCTCTGTAGCTTTGGAATACCCCACACTGCAGTAAATGTGGTTTATTAAAAAAAAAAAAAGGTATGATGAAACTATGTCTTTGCTCCCTTTTGCACCCTGGGGTGATCATTTCCAATAATAAAGTGAGTATAATGTGATGTGCCCTGTCAAAGTTAAGGAATCTCTTCTTGATCATGCATCTGTAAGGTAGAATATTAAGTTGTGGGAACACGATATACAGCCAAATTATCCTGGTGATTTCATGTAAAATGCATGGTTTTTTAGCCGAACCATCATGTCCTGTGAGTGCTTCAAATGCAAAACAGGCTGTTTAGAGAGTCTACCTCAAACTGGCACTGACAAATGATCTATATGCTGCAGAGACCCAGAACAGTACAAAGACAGGATTTTACTCCTCATCACTCTGTCTTGTAGACACTCCAGATAATTTTTCAGCAATTGTGTCCTGCAAGAGGAGACACAGGTCTTTATTTCACTTTTATACCCAGTGCCACTGTAGGTCAGTGAAAGTCTGGGAATGTGTTCAGGCTGGAGGATGGAATAAAACCTTGAAAAAGATTGCAAAGGCAGGTTAGCACAGAGGTCACTAATACCATGGAGAAAGCCCAAACAAGTGAAATTAAGAAGTGGTCTGATTTCCACTGAGTAAGGAAAAGAGAGAGACTGCACATCTTTTGTTGTCCAGGAAGGCAAGGTGTCTGTGTGAAAAAGTGACAATTGGACACACCTAGGAAAAGAGGATGAAGCTCCAGGGTGAAATAAATCTGAGGATGACTGGGGTGCTGGGATGGGGAAGGCAGAAAGACCCAGTCATGAGCCCTGGAGCCACGAAAGCCCCATCTTAGCTGGGAGAGGATCTCTAAATGCAACAATGGCCTGGGCCATTTTCTCTCCCACCAGTCAATTTATGAGTTTGCAGTACCACACAAGCTATGTGTGCCTCTGTATATCCTGGGCTGTAGCAGGAAATCCTCCCAATCTGTCTCATGCTTTGCACATTATGGGTCACGTTCTCCATGACCTCTGTGTGTACTGTCTTTACCCTTCTGCTTGGCCCTGCCATTTGGGTGGCAAGTATCTTAAATCCAAGAGGTTTTCAAAACATGGGTGTGTAGCATGTTACAGAGTGATCTGACATTTTAGAGACTCAGTTTGGTGCTTTTGGAAAGGCAGGTGAAGCAGACCCCTCATGTCCCTTGACCTGGAGGCATCTATCCCAGCTACAGGACACTTCTGGACAAATAATTGAAAACTTCTTGGGCATCACAGCAAAAATTGGGACAGATTTCTTATGATGAGATGGAAAACAAGCTGAATAATTGCTGCTGTATCCCAGTATGTACTGGGATAAGTGAGACAGGAATGTGACCATCTCATGGAGGTGTAGCCTTTGGCAGATGGGTGCAACCAACCATAGTCACAGGACTTTTATGGCAGTTTGCAGGTGTAAACTGAAAAATGAAGGTAATGTCTTCATTGAAACAATTTTTTTACTGCTGTCTATGAGCTGGATATCTTGGATTATTGCAAAGCCACTAGCTGAATATTTTCACCATCACCTCCTTGTTTAGCTCAGTGTGGGATTGTCTTGCCAGTGCTCAGACAAGCTGTCCTTGAAGGCCCATGAAGACACTCAGGCACATGCCTTTTCCAGGCAGTCCAGTGCTTTTCAGTCCTGGTAACAAATACATAAACTTCTCATGATGTCTATCCTAACTCTTCCTACACTGTAGATTTAACCCATAACTCTTATCCTTTCTAAAATGCTCATGCAAAGCCTGGCTTCCTGTCCCTTTGCAACAATACTTAGAGCAGATGAAGGAATTTTATCACACATTCCCTCAGTTTTTATCAGTACTTATATTTAGATCACATTCTTTAGCCTGTGGCTAAATTCCATGGCTGGAGTGTCACCTTGCTGGTAATGAGCTATCCAGAAGTGGTCGCATTCCTCCACGTGGGATAGAGCAGGGAGGTTTCTGGAATGTTCTACAAGTTTTCTTCCTGTTTGCAGGTCCTGGAGTGACATTTGTCTTTTTCATGACAGCATGAAATTGTTGAATTATGTTTGGTTTATAATCCTTGCTGCTCCCCAGATTGGGTTCTGCAGCACAGCAATGTAACCAGGTGTTTTCCTTTTCAATGCTGCTGTTTTCTCCTACCTAAGCATAGGATTGTGCAGCAGTGCTTCCAGAATTTCACTCTAATCTTCCTCACACTGTTTTCTTGGTTTGTGAAGGTCATTTTGAACTCTCATCCTGTTCTCCAAAGTGCTTGTTAGCCCTGACCTGTTGTGGTCCCACCATCATCTGGTGGACATTTGTAGAATTTCTGTGGAAATCCCTTGCCTCTGCAATATAGGTGCCTGGAGTAGGTCAGAAACAGAGCTCTGTGCTTCCCAAACCACACATGTGCCCCCACAGTATATTCCCTTTCAGGAATCCATTAATATTCAATTTCTGACTCTTCATTGTCTGATAAACTGCAGAGGTATCTTCTAGAGCATCAGTTTGACCCATGTGGGGACACAAAGGAAAATCCCTCTTGTTTTCAGCCGTGCACACTGGGAGCACTGACAGGCAGATCACACCGTCTTTAACATTATTTGTGAGCCAGGTAAGCACAAGAGTGATTTGTTACATCTTCCATCAAATGTAAAAAGCTGGTGGCAAGTATTTTCTAATGAAGAGGAACCTGAGCACTTACGGACTCCTTTGCTGACTGGCAAAGCTTGACAGCAGCTCCCTAAACAGCACTATCCCAGAAAAGATGTCAGTGAAATCACTGTGCTTTTTAAACAGAGAGAAAACTGACTTGAGTGTTTTCCCCTCATGCTTTTAAATAAGCTGCTTCCCAACAGTGGTTGAAATGTGGTCGCTTCTCGGAGGTGCTGAGTAGAGCTGAGAAGGAGGGGTTTTGTCTAAATTACTCTTTTAAGAAAAAGACAAAATTAGATCTCTACATTATTTCAGGAAGGTGTCAAAGGAATCTGTAGTTGTCTTGAAGTCAGCACTATTATTTCTTAGCTAACCACTACTGAAATGAGTTTTTTGCATTTTTGCTAAGTTTGTTTGGCTTGTTTAAGTCCTGATCAGGCCAGATACAAGGCAGCAGAGATGACAAATCAGCAACTTGGTGAACTCTCATGTAGGCTCTCCTTGGGGTATAAGAAACTTCAGGTCAAACTCCTGGATGATTAGATTTCCTTCCAGCTAGAGGGAAACAGCTCTGGCAGGAGAGATTAAGAAATTGTCCCAAAGGAGAGAATAGGTGGTCAAGGGGGTTACCAGGAATCTTTCTTGCTAATTCATTTGTGAGATTCTTTGTAAAGATCTGTGATTTGGACTAATGAAAAGTTGGCCTGGAAGTGATAAAGGCTGGTTGGATGGTTGGGTTGGGTTCTGAGCATCTTGGTCTCAGGGAAGTTGTCACTGGCCATGGAAGAGGGGTTGGAACAAGATGATCTTTAATATTGCTTCTGACCCAAACCATCCTATGATTTTATGGAATGGTAAAAATTGTGAAGTCTCTAAGTTTTGTTTAGGCAGTAATATGTTTCATGCCTGAGCACATGCAACTGCAACTGAAGAAAATGTGAGCTCCAGGAGTTCAGAACCCTGAAAATAAGTCCTGATGTCTAAATGAAATTGAACTTCAAAAGGAAAAGTAGTTTTCTGGCCCTTTTGGAGCCAAAACAAAGAAGTATTTATTCTATTTGATCAGCTATTCACAAATGATGTCTTTGTATCTTTAAAATAACTACAAACCAAATTTAAAACTGAAAGCTCTCATCTTTGATGTTATCTACAGATAAGACAGAGCTTTGAAGCACTAGCAGAGGCTAATTGGAACAGAATACCAATACAACCAAAAATTAATAGAAAACACAAGAATTGTTTGGAGTACTGTCATTCTAAACTGGGACCGTTTCTTTTCAAACCCTACAGAATTTGTGGGGAAAAGTGCAGTTCTATGGACTGTAGATAAAAGGGGAGAATTGTCTGATTCTATGTACCATGATACTTCAAACACAATCATTACATTAGTTAGTTGTTAGATTGTATTTGTTGTATTGTACTTTTAAGTATCAAAATCTTTCTGGTGTTTAGCAGGCTGAAATGAGGTGGAGGAAGGTGTGCCACAGGTGAAATAGTATCCAATCCATATTTGCATTTGAAACAGGCTCTTTATTTCCCTGTTTTGTTTTGAGGATGGCCTCACTTTCCATCCTGAACTTGAAAACAATTTTTTAAAGTTGGAGGTTCGGTTGGCTCCTGGTGAGAGAAGCCATGGAAGGGCAGAGCAGAGTGAAAATGTGTTTTATTTTGGGGAACAACTTGCCTGTGTATGAGTTCAGGCAGCACTTGGATGTGCTGCTTTGCCCTGTGGACAACCTCAGACTCTAAACTGAGATGAGGTAGTGGAAGTGAGATGTGTATGTTTGTATCCTCATTCCCAGCAGTGTTTGTAGGCAATTTGCTCTCTAGACTTGTCCAAGAAACCCCCTCGGTAGTAAAAGGAAATTATTACTGTTGCTTAGCCAAATACTCTGATATTAAGCAGTGCCAGAACTGAGGTTGCTCAGGCAACCTTATTTCTACTCCCTCATTCATTAACATATGAGGTGATCATATGATTGAAACTGCTAATTCTTATTTCATGCTGTATCTTGGGTTCAGACGAGGACTTGTTTGCTATGGAAAGCCTGAGGACAGGGTCTCAGAGTTTTTCAAATACTTCACCTGCTTTTCTGGAAGTGTGAGGAGCAAGCAAGAGGTCTGTGGCCATTCTGAAAAACATCTGTCAAGTGTGAATAAAATCTTTGAGGAGAACTGTGTTTCTATGAGGTCCTGGCATAGAGACCCTCTATCTTCTTGGGGACAGCACTTCACCCTCTGCTCTCTTACCCAAAGGTAGCCCAGCCCCTGTATCCACATTTCTCTTAGCTGTGGTTCTCACATTAGGAAGCATCTTTCTGTCCAGACAGGTATCCATGGACTTCTGGGGACCAGGCAGCTCTTTATCTCTTGTAAAGCACCACCTCTCCTTGCCAAAACTGCAACTGAAAATGCTGTTGATGTCACTGCCTGCAGTGCTTCAAACCACTCACCATGCCTGTTCTATTTTCACAACTGGTTTGCTACCTCAGTAGTCATTAGTCCTTAGCTAAACCAACAGTGACTCTATTTTCAAATATTACCTGGGTGGTAAAACATAGGATTTATACATTTTTGCAAAGGTCTCCTTCTGCTGTGCAGAATGGATGACAAGCACTCTAACACTTATTCAGCTATGCTTAGTCTTCTTCTTGAAAGCAGATGATGTGTCTTATCTGTAGAAGTGAAAAGTTGTACAGTATCAGCAGCTTTTGTTTTAATGCCTACTGCTTTTCCTTCTTGAGAACTTGGAATTTTGCAATCCTGTTAAGTGCTTGTATTCTCCGATAAATATTCTGCACTGTTGCTGTATTTCAGTTGTTAGGTTTCTCAGGGGAAAAAGGCAGTAAAGAAAGAAAATGAATAAATAAACAGCTCAAAGCCTTGAGTGTCCAAAAATATTGCAGTATCTTGATTTGAATAATCGAAAATTGCGACACTCTATTTGGGTACATTTCATCACATTGAAAGCTTTGCATGCAAATCCAAACCCTGCTATTCCCTACAATTCCTTGGAATATTTTCATTGCCAATCTTTTTCTATTTTGTTGGTTAAAAAAACCCCAAAAAAAAAAACCAAAAAGAAAGAACAAGCCTACTTTTCATTTACAAATGAAGTTAACTTGTATTTAATGCAAAAAAATTACCCACTAAATCTATTAGGAGGATTGTATTCCCACATATTTGCTATTACTAAAAAATCCTTGATCATCGTCTTCTATTTAACTGCAGAAGCACAAGAGATACCTACATAGGATGCAGATCTATTTCAGAATATGTAAAGCTGTATTTCTGTTAGTCATAGCTGGAATTACTGAAATTCTAAGTTAAAACAGCAACAAGACACTTGCTCCAATACTTCACTGGAAAGCTGCATTTAGAGAGGACTTAATGCCATTACCACAAATGAGAGCATTTTAGTGGACTTTTGTTTCTTTTTAAACTCCAGAAAAAAGCCATGGATCAGTTTAGTCTGAGTTCTCTCAGCTTTGGAGTTTGCCAGGAAGGTTTTCTCAAATTAAATCTTTGGTTCAGATCTGTTTCCTTCCATGCCTGATCACAAAAGCAAGGAAAATTAGTGAAAAATTTGAAGGATGAGGGGAAGAGCCTCATTCCCACCATCTAGCCAGGCTTTGGTTCTTCCCACAAGCTGCTCTCTGTGGTCCCCCTCTGCCTAATCCTTTATTCCACATCCCTTTTCCTTTAGTTTGTGCCATGATATAATGCCCTGCTGACCCAAAGCACTCAGAAGAACCAGGGAGCTCTTCTGAACATCCTCAATATGCCCAAACACAGGGAAAAGAACCCAAAAGGTTGGAGAGGGCAGTGGCACAGTGGAGCTTGACACATCCCTCAAAGATGGAATGAGTGACGTGAGTACATCGGGGCGGGGAGCTCCAGAGGCTCGCATTGCCTGGGCCAGCTTGTTTGACAGTACTTAATTTTTAACTTGTGGAAATTTCTGAAATATGCATCTTGAAATATCTGCTTAGCTTGCCTAGAAAGCTTTAATAATTAATGGAAATTCAGACTTGAGGTATAGTAATGATTTATATGGGGAGCTGTCTTTACACAATCTGCTCTCAAAGCTTTCTCGAGTATTACTCTTAGTGTCTAATTAGCTTCCGAAGAGTGATACTGCTCCTTTCACTGCACTGATTGATCAAGGGCTTAACTGCAAGTCATATTTTCCAAGTGATTCCCCAGTGTCTTCTCAGCTCTTATGAGTTCTTGCTGAGGAATAGAACTGTCTTGGACACCAAAACTACTTTCAAGTTTTCAGATACTACATCTTTTGCGTCAGGCTGTTGCTGTTTAGCCCCTGGAGCCATTGCACAGAAATTTCTGGTCCTTGGATATGGCTTTGAGTGATGTGATTGGAACATTTTTCTTCTCCCCAGTAGCAGTTCTTCATAACATATCTTTTGGAGCATGTTCCTTTCAATGTTTTGAGACTTCTGATGATAAAGATTACACAAAAATACAGTAAAAATTCAAGTTACTAATAATGATTTAGAGCTAAATTGTGGTATTGTAAGTCCCAGCTACCAGCAAAGGACTCTGGAAAGACAGAGTCACTCCCTTGTTTAACCATTTGCATGCTGAGGCATCTGTGTAAATCACCTGTAGAAACCTTGGGATGATCATAACTAGCACCATGTATATTTTCAGGCTGTTGAGTATTTAATTTAAATTAAAAATATATGAGAATGAAAAGAGAAGCTGACAGGACTGTGAACAGGGAAGGTCTTATGAATTTCAGGGTCTGTTCTTCTGTCAGTAAATTTGCTGTCCCAAGTAATACAAACCCTTAGAGATCCATGGATATGGGAAAGACAAAGTGCAGACAGCTCTTTGATTGACTCTCCTTTTAAGAAAAGATCAGGTCCCTCTGCAGAATAATTTTTAGGATCACCAGAGGATGGTGGGGAAAAAATGTGCATTTTCTCAGTAGTTAATTATCTGTTTAAGGCTTTTTAGTCCCCCCAGTTCCCTGTTCCTTGCTCATGGTCTCAGTGGATGTCTCAGCTCTTGGCACAAGTTGCCTTGTTACCCACAACCAGTGTGTTTTATAAGTATTTTTTTACCCATAGCTACATTAACATTCAATATTGTCAGCTCATGGTCGGCTGATGTAAACCTTCAGGAGGGGCAGTTCTCTCTGGGCCACAGATAAGCTGTCCTGACCCCAAAAATCACACCCCTGAAACTCTTTTCAAATATATCAAGTTCTACAACCTGCTATTTTTCTTAACCACTTCCCTCCCCGATTATGATAAGTCTTGTCCAGTAAAGGCTGTTCTTACAGTATTGGGTGTGCCATATTTTCCCTGGATACATTTTTTAAAATCTATTTTATCTTTTTAAAATTATTTTCACAAAATCAGTCCCTTCACCTTGCACCCGAGGGCTGTGTGGTGATGGAACTGGCTTCAGGGACTGTGTGCTCAGGCTCATCTAAAACTGAGAGCCACCAGCTTGAGAGGATCAAATATTCTTCTGAAAGGATTAATGGCCCCACCTTTTAAGAAATTATCTATACCTCCATTTCCTCTTTCCATCCAAACAGCATTTCTGGTACTAATAACACCAGCCAGAGCAAAAGAGAGGATAAAAGCTCTGGTGGCAGAGTTCCATGTGTGAAGGAAGGTGTCATAAAGCCTTGGAGAGCTCATCCAAAGTTTGTGACATCCAAAATTAATGACTGGCTTTGTCATATAAATCACTCCAGAACCCCAATGTATTTATTGGGAAATTTCATCAGGCAAAAGCAAGTCTGAGAGCCCCACACTGGAACTTCTTGGGGTATTTCATTTCTCTGGAGCTAGAATGAGGATGTTTAATGAATCTTCATAAGTTACAAGCTGATAACTGAATTCAGGTACTTCATGTTTTTTTTTTCTCTTTCCTATATGCAATTTTGTTGTCCAATTTTCAGCTCATTCTGTTCAGGTGTGAGTGAGTTTGGCTTCTTATGCTGGAATTCCCCAAGGAGAGCTACAAAGGGACAGATGGACATTGCTGTTCCAGCATTTTTTCCAAACTGAAGCATTTGCGTTAGATGCAAATTATATTAGAGATAGTATGATCTTGCTTCAGCTGGATTCTGACATACTTTACCAACAGGAGGGAATGCACATGAAGCATGTGATAAGGAAATGAGGATCTTGTCCAATCAGCTGTCTAATTTAAAAAAATTTGAAAATAAATAATTTTGACATCTGGATGGTGAAGCTTCAGTCTCCTGTTTGTATTATTATTTTCAGAACAAAGCGTTCTGACATGATTAAAGAAGTGCTTGGTACAGGTGGAATATAAATATAATTCATTGCAGATGGCAACACTTTGTTCAAATAGGAAAATGTAACACTGGGTTTGTCCAGTGCTTTGTGCTGGTCTAGTACTGCTCCTAAAGGATAAACCCAGTGTTAAATTTTCTGCTGGTTTTGTAAGGCTAATCTCTTATGAAAACCTCACCCCAAATCAGTTACACAATTAGTGAAATGTACTCAAAGAATTGTAGGTATGGTTCTCATGTCTCAGCAGCATTGGTAGAAACCCTCTAAATGTCCTAAGCCATAAGTTTCCAAAATCTGGCATGGCAGCAGTGCCAAATAGTTTGGTATGTTCCCCTTTTCTGTTTCTGGTGTTACCTTCTACTTCTGAGCAGCTACTGATAAAAAATTTTTGACCCCTGTGCAAAAAGAAGTGGAGTTTGGGTAACAGAAAGTGTTAAATCCTGTAAGAAATGGATGTCTCAACACAAATACCTGTATCTTCTGCTAAGATGTCTTGTTTATCAGCCTGCCTTCCCTCCTTGTGGTACAGGATAGAACTGCCTTGGCTTAAAAACAAAAAAGGTGGGTGGAAAACCCTTGCAAATGAAGGCACACAGTTGTCTTAGTGCACTTATGAATCACTTTGAAAAGCTCACATTCCTATTGCAGCAATTTTAATAACAAAACACATTGCCCAGACAGCCTGATGTTAAGTGTGTGCAGCTCTTTAGAGAAGAAGGGCTGCAGACAGCAACATTTAAATTGTGGGGCTTCTCCAGGGTGAAGCTGCACAAGAGCTGATCAGTAAAGCAAGAAATCACTGCTGTAGTGTGTGCAAGGGAAGGAGGTAATAGGGATGCTGCTACCTGAGGAAAAGGGCAAGTCCTCTCACAGATAAAGGAAGAGAGAGCTGTAAGAGGAGAAAACCATGTAAGGAAAGATTAGAATTTTTTAAAATGTGGAAAATTGTTTAACATTGAAGTTGTATCTCAAGCCAGTCCCGTCTATCCCAAGACCACTGCACGTTTGTAACCTCAACTTTGCAGACCACACTGTTTCTCCTAGATAACAGGGATATGCAGATAGTAAGAGGCACAAAAAATAAATTAGAAAAGGATTTCTTTAATGCTTCTAATAATGTATTTGGACATGATTATCATAATGAATCTTGTAAAAGGAATTTACTGTTTCCCCTTTTATATGATGTATTTCTGACCTTCACCCGCTTGATATGCGATTCCTATTCAGCGAAGGTGCCCATAATAGAGGGGCAAGAAGGATGATCAGAGTTCAAACAATAGGGTAAGAAATGCAGAGTAGTGGGAAAAAGCTTCCATTTTCCCATAAGCTGGGGCATAGAAGATACTGCAGCCTCAGCTCTACAGTATCTTATGAACAAACAAATTATGCATGAGTTTGCTCAGGGGACTACTCAGCTACTCAACAATAATGGGTAATTGCCCTCACAAACTTATCCTCATATCACTCATACACACCAACACTTATACTGAAAAGAAAAGACGCGAAGAACAAATTTCAATATAAAACACATTATTATTATGAAAATGACACATTTCCATTTAACCCTTTTCTAACAAAAAGAACTCGCTGCGTTTCAAAGAAAATGGGGCTGGGGAATTTTAAACGTTAGTCTCGGTATTTTCCCTTGGAAGGCACACTCAAGATTGTTTTACTTGGCACATTCTGTACTCTTCATTGTAGCAAAGGCTTGCGGGTATCTAATGACACAATCACAGAATGCCATAGAAATTTGGAACAAAATCCCCATCTTCGATACAATTCAGCAGATTCACGCCATATGGAAATCCTGCTGTTTAATGTAACACCATTAAAAGCCACATATTGCTAAATTCATCTCTCAAAGATTTTTGCAAAAGTTGCAGGAACAATATTATTTCTGAGTTTTTAACCTTTATTCAGCCTCCAGCATTCTTAGGAGTCAAACGTGTGTTTCATAACTGGAAATCCAACTACTTCATATGCTGGTGATATTTTGATTTCTCAAACATACGTAGTAGTATAATGGTCTTTTCTCCTTCATAAAGAACTAGTAAGTTACAACTTGATCAATAACTGGGAAAGAGATGAACCATAGCTAGCACTCAGGGTCCTAAAATATAGATTAATTTAAATTTATTCTCTACATCTTCACCCTGAATATCTTATTCATTCCTTTTCTCTTTCGTATACTTTCAGTTCTAAGTGGCAAGCTCCCTGGGTCTGAGATTGTGTTAACATTTTGAATTGCAAAGCTCTTTGGTATTTCTGGACTGCAAATGAAATAATTGATAAAGCTATTTGCTGCACAGCCACCCATTCGCATTTTCAGTCCTTCCCTTTAGGAAAATCTTCTCCTGAAGGCAGTGCTAAGGATATGGAATTTGAGTGGAAGGAAGGTGGTTCTGGCTGCTGTGTAGATGCTTTACCAAAGCCTTACCCATCACCTTCAATGTCTGCATAGATCTCAGCTCTTCTTACTAGACTGCTCATAGGTACAAGGATTTCCCAGCTTTATCTGCTTGCAGGAATTGCATCAGAAAGGGTGCAGAAAATGGTAAAGAATCCCTTTTTACAGGATGTTTTCCCAAAATCCTGTTGAAATCTGAAGCAGTGTTTATACCCAAGATTGAGACTGTGACTAGAGGGACACCATAAAAATGAAATGTGGTGCAGTTTGCCATGTTAAAAGGAGTATCTTTAAACTCAGAAGTACCTTGTGTAAGATGTGTATACCAGGGATCTCAAAGGCTCTTGGGAAGAGTCCTACACAAGCTGTAAGCTGCTTTTTCAATCTGAATTTATTTCAGGTGTATCCACTTCCTTTTCCAAGTCTAAAGCTGGGGTAGAGATCATCAAAAGGGCCAGCATCTCCAGGAGTGGCAGGTTCAACCACACTCCCAAAGAGCCAACATTTCCAGATGCCCGAGCCCTCCTGAACATATGGAGATCACAGGTGTCTAGAGAAGGGTCAACATCTTTCTGAAAATACAATTCAGGGAGAATCCAAAATCTCTTCCAAGTCAGCAAGAATAATGGCAGGTGACTAAGAGCCTGAGAGATTATGCAGATACTTCTGTTATTTATATAATTGTGTCAGGGATGAGCAAGATGAGCTGGGTCCAACACCTCCAGGAGATGACAGAAGAGTTTAGAGAGGAGGAGTGAGTGGACCTAAACTAGGAAGAGAGAGGAAACATGGGTTGCTGTCTTTTGTCTGCAAAGTCATGGTTTACAAGACTGTTGTCCTTGATCTAGGTGGCCAAACTTCTGGTAAGTTTTCAGAAGTTGTTGGCAGCCCTGTAAGTCCAAGATTTCCACCCCAGAATTTCAACAAGGTAATTACTCTTGCTTTGTCAATACGAGCAAAACAGGCTTTAGATCTCTTTAGGGAGAACTATCAGAGCAGCAAAGAGTTGTAAAGGAAGGAATAGCTCTTTTAATAAGATCAAAACACACTGAGTAAGAAATTACCTGGGTGAGAGAGAAGCACCAGTCCTAGGAACATTCCCAGATTTTGGCTGGTGCATTTCCAGCAAGTAACAATGTGTCTCTGTAGTGGGAGCCCGTGAAGCTGCATTTGAGGGCTCTGATGACATTTGTATATCCCTAATATATTTATAACTTAGGACAGAGTACCTGTGTGTATGTCTCTCATTTTTTCCCTAGTAGATATGCAGAGATTTAAACAGGTGAAAATGTGTCCACAAAGGACCATAAAGAAGAAAAGGAGTTATAAGGTAATGCAGCAAGAGCGCTGGTGCATGGTTATTGAAAGTAAAAATGGTTAACATGTGGAAAGAGGTATATAAATGACTGCAAGCCACTTTTTCAAATGTCTTTCCCTGTTGCTTTCAGCAATATCACTGAATGTGATCAAATCGTTTTTCCGCTCCTTTGGCACAGTACCTTCCCCAAGTTAACAGCCACCTTAAAAAGAGGGCACAGGGGCCATGGCAGATAATGCACGTTCTGTTGTGTGATTCTCAAATGCTGTTAGGGCTCTTCATGTGGGAGATTAAAGCCACTCACCACTGGTTTGCCTCTGCTCCCACCGGTGTCGGTGTGAGCTCCCTGGGGGCTGTGCACAGCTCCCAGCCCTGCTCCTGTGGAGGCTGCAGGATGAGGCCCTTGGCTGCAGGTTTGGTAGCTCCCAGCCTCAGTCAGATCCCCATGTGTAAGCATTGGTATAGTTTTAATTTATTTTTAAGAACACAAAGATCCATGATTTAAATATTGTGAAATCCTGTATATATTTTGGCTCAGTCAGTCATATGCCTGTTTACTCACAGATTCCCCAAAATCTGCATTTCCTCAGGCATTCATGTCTTTCAGATTCTTTTTGCTGCTTTTTCTGCCTCAGTTATTTCTTAACACCATGCTGCCTGCTTTCCCTTCGATCCAGTAGAATGTGGCCTTTCTGGTAAGGCTTGGATTTATCACCCATGGTCAAGTGACCACTGCTTGATTCCTTCACTCAACAGACAACAACTTTTTATCAAGGTGGAAAACACCTTTCTGCCCCCTTCTTGCACCCATCCTTCTCTGTGCAAAAATTAATTAATAAATCTAATTATGAACAACCCCATAACCACAAAATGAGGAACAACAGAGGAGTCCTGTTGGGTACCTGGCTACAGAGGAGCAATGTCTGCTGTGTTCTCCCAGGAGCAGGGCCAGAGCTTTTTCACTTTCTGGACAAAAAACTGTTTAACTGAATTATGTGTTTAAATTTAAAAGTGGATTGTGACATGCCTCCCTTCTTGGGTCTTTGTGTAGGACAGGTTTAGGTTGCTGGATAATGAAAGGGTTAATTTTGGGGTGTGTATGGCTTGCAAGTACCAGACCCAGGAGCACAGGCAGGCTGATGAAGGATTGGGTTTCCCTTCCAGGGGACAGGCACCCACCTCCCTACCTGGGTCTCAGTTTCTTTGCACTTTGATTTCCTCACTACAAAATGGGAAAATCTCTTCCTTTCCTTTCTCTTTGAAGGTGCCATCCTAGGGGTAGGGCCATGTGCTTGTGCTGCACCCCATGTAACAGGATTCTGCTTTGGGTTGGAAGATCTTGATGTTAATAAATTAAATTAAGACTGTTAAAGGCTTTTGTTTCCCTGGGCAACACGAGCTGCAGGAACAAGCACACCTGCAAACTTCAGTGAATGTGGCCTTTGCTGTCATTGAGAAATCTGTCATTGAATTCCCCTTTCCCTCTCTTACCAGAAAGAGTTTTGTTTTTGTAAAAGTTTAGGGTACTTGCATTATCAAAGAGTTTGCAGTCCTGATTAGAAAATCTATTTAACCTGGTGTCAATTGGCCTCCTTGATGTGAAAATACACCCAAATCCTGGGAGAGAGGGTAGGCAGTGCCCCAGCCAAGCTTTCCCTAAGTTTTAGGAAGAAGCAAAGGAAAGCAAAGGCATGCCAAACAGTCAAAAAATGAAGGGAATGTCTCAGTGGAGCATTGAAGGGAATAGATGCTCATGCTGGTGATGAGATTTTGTTTTAATCATAGTGATAAACCTTTTAATTTTGGTGTGCAGTAACAGCAGCTTTAAAAATGAAATAAAGGGTTTGTGACTAGCAAGAATCCTTAGTGTTGCTTCCAGAGCATTGCTTGGGCTGTTATTAAAGCCCTGCCAATGGTTTCAAGTGGAACAGCTAATGTTTCAAGTGTTCATAAATAATTGTTTAATGTTCCAAGCACTTTAGAAGCAGGTTTTAAAAACTAGCCTTGCACTGATTATTTCCACTACTGTAAAAACATTCTTTTGACAGCAGCTTTTCCTGCTGCTTACAAAAAGGGGAGAAGAAAACAACCACTGTCCTTTGTGAGCTGATAGAGGGATGCACCCAGTGATGAACCTGTAAAATAACCTAAAACTAATGCAAATTCTCTCCAAAATTAACCAAAATTTGGAATAACTTTGTGGTGTTACAAGACCAGGACCACATCCATGGCTGGTATTTGAGGGGTGATGATGGCCCATCTCTGCATCTGCAGGTGTGGGGGTCCCTCCTTGTGGCCACAAGATCCCAGAGAGGTGGTGAATACCTCAATTTACCCATCCCAATAGGTGACACTTTAGACCAGGGTTAGAGGTGAGGTCTTGCTGCTGTTCCCAAAGCACCCTTAGTGCCCTCAAGCGCAACCCAAACAGAACCAAGGACTGGGCTTGCTTGACTAAAGGAAAAATGACATAACAGAACCACAGGGCCAGAAACCTGGGGAGGAAAAAGCTTGGGAGGAGGCAGAAGTTTTCTTGCTGAGGCTGTACCCAAGCCAGAGCAGCTCGTCACAGGACAAATCGTGGTCCTGCTCTGTTTCTGGGGTGAGGAAGGGGAGCAGGCCTTGGAGAACAGGAGATCCAGCAGCATCCCTGTTGTCACCCCCATGCTCTCAAGGTTTGACAGCAGGAGGAATTTGTGGTCGTGAGAGAGCAAAATGCCCAACTTAAAGTGAGCATCTTGGTCATGATTGCATTTTTAGTTAATTGGTAGCTCAAACCATGATTTTTTAAAAACCTTTATTTATTTTCTTTTCAAGCTGGAGCAAAGAGCAAGGAATTTTCATAAGCAATCATCCTGTTAAAGTGAAATGGGTTGGAATACACATTGGCTCCTAACTATGCTGAAAATTCCCAGTAGTTTAGAGCCTTTCAGCTTCATCCCTGTAACTTCCTAGGAGTAGTCTGAATGCTTTTCCCTAACACAGATGATGTTTTAGTGCTATTTTGCTGTTGTGTATGTCATATTCTTTTCTGATGTCTGAAATTTTATTTAAAATATGATTTTTCCTTCAAAAAAAGGGAAAATTTTCTTTAAAAGATCCAAGCAATTACAAATATATATGCACACACGAATTTTAAGGAATTAGAAGTATTTATTTAGTAACAAAGATTAAGAAATTGTGTTTACATATATTTTATATGTACATTGGAATTTAGAAATATCTGTAGAAGACATCCATGTGTAAGCTCATGAAGGATAGTCATACAAGCCTCAAGCTTTCCATGAATGAATGATTTTAAGATAGAGCCCTAGGTCTTAGCCCTCCTGCAAGGATTTAGCTGCCAGTTCTTCCACTGCAAAAACACATTCCCCTTTGTTTGCTGTTATAATTTGAAGATTAAAAGCCTGACTTTATTCGTGCTGTTCCTTAGAACTGGCTCGACCATTAAGACTGGAAGCTTGTGCAAACATCGCTTACCACTCTGGTGGTCACTTTTTCAGGATGGTTTTTCTTATATACCTCTAGTAAACATGTCTTTTTAAAAATCTCACCAGTTATCTGGGCAGTGCAATGACTTTTTCAGGTGGAGAGAGCTGGGTGAGGAAGCAGCGAGCTGCCCTGCCAGGGATGCGGGGAAGGGAGGGAAAAAAGGGGGAGAATGGGATAGAAAAAAAAAAAAAGGAAAAAAAAAGGAAAAAAAAAGGGTTTTGAGGCCAATTGTTTGATGTGAGGAATACCTGGAGCTGTATCCCTGCTCGGCTGGGATTATTCCTGCTTGGCTGCCCTCTGCCGGCATCCCCGCACGGTGCAAAGCCGGGATGCGGCTCCGCACCCCGCGCAGCGCCCCGGGACCGGCCGCGGAAAAACACCCCCGGCCCCCAGGGACCAGAGACAACAATACCCAGAGTGCCTGACCAGAAAACAACTGCTTGTTATTGAGTGAGGGGATTGCGCTAATTAATCCAAAAGATATCCCCACTGCTAAATGAGGTGAGGAAAGAGCGCAAGGATAGATTGAACTCCGGAGCCGAATACAGCTGAGGCAAGGGGGCAGTTTGTGACTCAACACAGTAGAATTTCTGCTTGTAAATGGGATTGTTAGCGTTTTTTTTTTCTTTTCCCAGCCGCAATTTTCCTAACTTGCAAATGAATCTGAAATATCTAGAAATAATAGTGTCTGTCGGGTAAAATGAATGCAGGTTTTTCTTCTTTAAGGTTTTATTTTTAACTGTCTCTAGTAAAAGTGCTTTAGTCATATTTATCTCACTCATGAAAGAGCCTCTTTCTGTAACTCGTTTTGGATTTAACCCCTTTAGGATTAGCTACAGTGTCAGCACACTGTCCTCTTTAGGCCACCACTGTCCCTAATTCTTCATGGGTGTTTTATTGACATTAAGGAGGCCATCCTGTGTTAAGAAATAGCAGAATATCACCACTGTCCTCTTTGTGGTCAAGCAGCCTTTTCAATGCAGAGGGAAAATAAAGTGAGGGAGTGCTGTTTCCACCTCCTTTCTCCAGCATTTCCTTTCCCCTCCTCACTGTTTCCATTTCCTCTTACATTTCCCACTTTAAAAGATGGACGATCAGTACCTGTGACCCTTAAATATCTTATTCTCTGCTACATTTACACGGAGAAGATTATTAAATCTGCAGATAGAATTAGAAGCCAAACTAAATTCTTTTGTATTGATATAATCACGGGGGTTATTTTCAATGTGATGGATGTAACCCGAGAGCAGAGAACGTCCAGGATGTCTAAAAGGCAGACACTGTATAAGTATTTATGAAAAAATCTGTGTGCTCTTAAGATGTCACGCATAATCCACACTGTGTGTCTCTTCAGTGTCACAAGCACATTTACATAGATTGTCATGAATTTCAAATTGCACCTCAAATCAATGCCAGAGTAAAATTACCTTGGAGCACAATGCAGCCTTCCTTTAAGAGTTAATCATGCAGGTGCCTCTCCGTTCGGAGGCAGTGCTGGCCCTGCAGTGACACTCACAGCTTGCTGCCAGTGTCAGGTGCCCTGACACATTTGTGGTGCCTCTGTGGGACCGAATGCCACCAGACTCTGGTGCCACCTCACACACTCCACAGAACACCAAGTGTGAAAATCGTGTATTACAAAAGCAGCCATTGCCTTCACTGGTGCCAGCGGTGTCTCCAAAGGGTGCCATGTGCATGCTTAGGGCTCTGCTTTGACAAACCATTTGTAAACATCCCGTGGGGACTTTGCTCCAACAGGTACCAGAGCTCTGATCGAGCATTTTCCCAATGCTGTAATGCTGGTGCCGTCATCTAATTGCATGTGCCTCAACTGTGGGGAAAGATGCCTTAAGTAGGCTGTTCTCTGGTTCAGTCTGACCATAAAAGGCTAAATACAGCCTTGCTCCAGCTCCATTGGTTGCCCACATCCAAATGGGATTAAGGCTTAGGCAGCAAGACCTTCTGGTTGTGGGGAGACAGGAGGAACCGGGGGTTTGACAAGGACCAACCAGCTCAGGGTGATACCACTCGGTGGGAACAGCTGGGTCATCTGATCCCAGGCTTCTTGCCACGTCCCGAGGCATGTTGCATCTTTCCAGAGAGGATAAATGCTTCCACTATGCCCAGAAACAGTATTTATCTGGTGTAATGAGTTTATTTCTGGAGCGAGACCATATGGCTGAAGCAGTTTCTCGTGGCAGATCACCAGTTTGCCAGTGCTGTAAATCATGGTGCATCCCGTATTTTTGCCACTGCTCTCTCTGCTACAGGCCACCCTTCTACTCTGCAAATCCCTGTATCCAGAAGCAGGCTTCCAGCAAGCCTGGCCATTCAATCCCAGGGCTGGAATTGCCACGTGGGGCTGGGGCAGGATGCTCCTCATGTGCTCCTGCTGCTTGGGTAGCCGGTGGGAAGGGAAAAGGGAAGGAGGAGTGTTTGGGCCGATGGCAGAGCAGCAATGAGACATGTAAATGCCAGCAATGCTTTTTAGCATTTCTCAAGCAAGGGAATGGGCCAGCAGATACGTCGTGGAGCCTCGCCAAGCATGTAGGGGGACATGTTGTTAACTTGCTGGTGGCTGCTGTAGCCAAGAAACCGAGTAGCCATGTAGGAACTGTGGCGGGCGGGAGAGAGAGAGAGAGAAGAGCACATGTAGAAATAAGGCTTCTCACTCAACAAATTCTGCTGTTTGCATGCAGAAAAAGAGGTATTTTTGCAAGCAGGGACTTAGGAACAAGATGAAATCTTCCCACTTTTATCAGCTAGGCAGTTAGTGACAAGCACATGGTGAAAGGCTCAAATTTTGGTGCAAATTACCATGAAAATAACTGAACACATAGAAAATTTGGAATTGCAAATATCGGGAAGCCATGGCTTTCTGGACTGACAAGATGGAAAAGACATTCATTCTAAGGGCTTTGAGGTGTAATTTAGTCTCCTGGGAGCTATCCTCCCTTCTCGGGTTTGGGGCAGGTTGAGACATTCCCACTGAGAGACACAGCAGGTATTTTATGTACATAGAAAACACAAATATCCCAGGCACTTGGGACATCTAACCAAGTATGGAAACACTGCCCAGGACTGGGGAGAGCTGTCCTGTGAATGTTCTCCTGGAGATCAGCCCTCTGTGTACTTAACTGCTTACCTGAATTCTGATAGAGAATTTATTTTTCTTTTCCAATCCTGTTTTAAAAGATGCTGGAAGTGAGTGCTTTGTTCCATCTTAAGGTAGCCGCAGTTTGGTGGTAGGTGAAGTAATGACTATATATAGTCACTAAAGTGCCTTTGGATAGTTCTGGAGAACAACTGATGTATAAAATTAAGGTATTATTATTATTAAGGTATTATTATCCCAAGTTTGCTGCAAGTTAGAACGAGACTGCAAGAATTACCTTGGAGCAGCTAATACTGGCACAGCTGTGGAGTTTAAAGTTCTCTTTCTGTCAATATTGTGTTAATTTTATCTGGTGCTTTTGATTAAACAAACTAACCTGGAACAATTTTGGCAACTGATTTTCTAAATAGAAAAAGCACTAATAAATGAACATCAAGTTGCACCCCCCTGGCATCCAGAGAAAGGAAAATCCTTTATGAACAAATCAGATGTGGTCATACTGAGTCCTAAACACTACTCAGCTACCATCATGCTGATTTAATCAATCCACACGAGGTAAAAGAGGTAGAAAGTGGAGAATAATACCTCTGATGATGAGATATTTTAATGAAATGCATTGGGATAATTTAGTGGGGAATGAAAGTACTATGGATAAAAGTGAATCAGAAAGCATGAAAAAACATTGAACAGATCAGAACATGTATAATATCAAACAGAGGCTGAACATCCCAAATCTGTGCTTCACAGGTCAGGGGATGAATTGGAGGTGATTTGGCTGTGAGCCAGCAGGGTCAAAGAGAAGCTGATGCAGGAATTAAATGGTGGCTGTAGTCTGGGAATGAATGGGAATAGGTCTTTTGGGATTCTGCAGTTGCTGTATCTTGCTGGTTCATTAGAAATCATCCAGGGAGAGCTCCTGGAGTGGGGAGATGTGAGGAGTTGGTGTCCTGTTAAGTGTGAGCCCACAGACTTGTACTATTGGCTGTGAAACAGGGTCCTCAGTGAATTCATAGGAACCACCGTGGACTGAGCAAAAATAAGATTTCCTGGGCTCTGTGGCCATGCAGTGCCCTCCTGCATGATCACCCTCCTTCATGCATGACCTTATCAGTGTGAGGGATGCAGAGGGGTGCTGATGCCCAGGGAGTAGGTGCATGTTTGGACCATGACCTAAAAGTAGAGGAGCTCACTGCAATTTGTTCCTCAATATTTTTGTCCATAAGACTGGTTTTGGGACTGAATAAAGGTGCAGCCAAGATACATGGTCAGGTAATAAGATTTCAAGCAGAATTTGGGTAAAATCCCCATGTGAGTCTGAGCACTTTGGGTGCTGGAAGGCACAAGAGATGCTCCTTAGCTTGCTATGTGATATTGGATGTGTGTGAAATGTAATTGTCCCATCCCTCCTGCACCATCAGATGTGCTGTTGACAGCTGTAAACAGAAACTTGTAAAAGGACAAAACCAAACCAACAAAAGGCAAAATTAAAATTTAGAGAAAGATTAAAACATGCATCTCTATGTCTGTTATGTGGCCTAACAAATTACAAAGCGGGAAAACCAAGGTCTTGAACGGATGTTGGTTCCCATACCTTGATTATCCATCTGGAGATTGGGTCCATAGTTTTTCAGAAGCAGCTTTATTTTTTTTTTCTCAGAATACATAGAAGGAGCAGATCTTTTGAGTAGGAAGGTGCCATTTTTACACAGTCACTGTTCAGACCATAGCCACACTTGAAGCCAAAAATAGAAAATATATTTTAGAACTTGTTAAATTAAAGGAAAAAAAAAAAAGAAAAAAAAGAAAGAGGAAAGAAAAGCCTCCAGCAGAACTTTGCATTCTCTGACTTTTCAGACTTTCAGGTCTGCTCTCCTGATTACACATTTTCTAGTTGATGACATGCCATCAGCTAAAGATGGATTTTAAACACAAGTCATGTCAAAAGTTTCTTTTAACCTCTTCAATATAACAAGCTGCTGATGGTTTACATTTCTGACAGTAGAGGTAAATTAATCTCTGATGGATGTTTGGAAGGCGGAGAGAAGATTTGCAAAGAGTGAGGAAGAAGTAAGATGGTAACTGGTAAAGGCAGTGGACATCTTCTGGAATGTAGTGAGTGGTGGGTGGGATGTGGGTGTGGTGATATTTCTAGATCTGCATCTATAAGTATAGATGCATCACACTTGCTATGTGTATGTATGTGTGGTCTTTAAATAAAAATAGTTTTCCATTATACTGTGCAAGTCTGACATTTGATGAGGTAGAATATTTCCAGATGGGTTGGATTTTGGAGAATAGGGAGTAGGTTATGATTTGTCTAATGAAATGTTAATTTTTTGGCAGTCAGAGGGGTTTAGGGTATATCAGTTAAACCCAAAGATGATTAAAAAGGGATTTGTGAAAGTTTGGAGTAGTAATTAGTATTAATTGAGGCCATCATTATTTTATATGATAAAGGTAGAATGCACGTGTAGTTGGACAACAAAAAGAACGCCAGGCTCGTCTTCCTTATTTCTGGGGTTTGTAAAAGTTTGGGAGGGAGTTCTTGTTAGTAAGTAATCCCAAGAGACATAACACAGTAAAACCTTGACACAAGGAAATTCAGCCAGGAGACAGTTGATTTCTCAGCTGGGAGGTACTTCAGGAAGAGATGGCATCTTGCCGTCTCCACCAGGACTTGGTAATAATTCTCACTATTCATGAACAGATGTCTTTGGTTGGATTCCCTAGGTGCATTTGAATTCATTAAAGGATCTAGGGAATCAAGATATTAATTCTAAATTATTACATATTATAGATTTTATTTTCTGGAAGAATGGGAACATGGCAAAGAAAAAAAGAGGTTGTAGGAGAAGTGGTAAATTATGTCAAGGTAGCATAATCACAGAATACTATTATGCCACTCTAGGCTACATTGGGTCTTTTTTTGTTGTTTTAACAGTGGCTATCTAAAATAGAATGACTTAAATTTTGTGTGCTATGAGACCACAGTGGGGATGTTCATAAGTGATATTTGTCCTGGAATTCCTGAACTGGAATAAAGTATTAGAACCCTGTTGAAATCAGTGAGGATGCCAATTTACAGCAGATGAGGATGTGACCAACAAACTTAAAGCATTCTGTAATTCCAAGCTCATCTATTTAATATTTAACAAGTAAGGACTGAATTAAAGGGCCATTAGGTCTGTGTCATGTAGTTATTCTCACTGATCAGTACTTCTTTTATTGGGACACTGGAGGATAGATAAAAACTCTCTGCAGAATTAAAATGTATGTGTTAAGAGCAGCCTGCAAACTTTCCCTTCCCAGGCCAGCTACTTAAGAAAACTTTAGAGATGACATTTTGAAACAGAACATCCAAAAGCTTTTCAAATCTTCATGACCAAAACTATATTCCATTACTTAGTTGCATTAACAGATGTGATTTTTTTGTCAATGGGAACTTGGCTGAAGAACAAATTTCATCAGTTAATATTTGTAAACTGCTTTGAGATCCACTGATGGAAGGAAACCTGGACTGAGAATAAGAGACGCCAACTACTGAAGTTTGTTTGCTGAATTTCCCATCTTTGAATCTATATTTATAGAGTTTCTTAACATCTCTTTAATTATCGCCTTCCAATTTTATTCCTCTTTATTTCTTCCCCATTTCCTGTGTATAGATTGTTCTTTAGTCATTTTTTCTCTTCACCCAAGGTTTTTTTTAACACAAAGAAGGGCCAAGTCACTCCAATTGGTCTTACAGGTGTACTCAGTTGGAGTTTGCTCCCTCCTCTACCTCTTTCTAAATACAATTGAACCCATTATAGCAAACACCCAGGACATCTATCCTGCTTGATATTAAAATATTAAATATAAAATATTAAAAATAAAATACCACACAGTATGTCCTATTTTAGAGTCCACTTCAAAGGAAGGGGTTTTTTTTCCAGTTTTATAATTTCTCTGCTTTGATTTAATTTTCTTTATTCTTCTATCTCCATTTTTCACAATGGACTTATATGAAAGGAGTTCTGGGCAAATGGCAGTGCCAGTGGGAGAGTCTGAGAATGATGCAGATGATGAGCTGTCTTGGCCTGCCCATCTGCCCTAGTGATGGCTGCTCAAGCTGCAGCACATCTTGCAAAAGACCCTTTGATCATCCTCTTTTGATGAATTCATCACCATGGTCATGACTACCTTCATCAGGAAAATCTTCAAGGCTGCGTTTCTTCTACTTGCACTTGAAAAATTTCTAACTGGACCCATTTTCTTACTAACTATTGGTAATACTAGTAACATTTGATACTAAAGATCTTAAAGAAAAGTAGTTATTGCAGCACAAGATTTTTAGTTTAATTTTTTATTGTGTGTGTGTTTTCTTTGCACAGGCTGCAGAAATGTGGAATTTTTAAACATATTTATTGCCTGGACAGGCATTTCTTCCAAAGTTGGTGTATGTTTTATTTTCCCCCCAGCGCTAGTGCAACATATGTTTCAAGCCAGTCCTGATAATGGTTTTCAGTGGTATTCATCTGTGATATTTCTAGTGAGTTTCCTGGTGTAATTGTAATTCAGAAGTTGTCTGTAGCCCTGTGATATGTGCATAATTGTCCCTGTCCACTGCAACCACCAGCACCTCTTGTCAGCAGGATTGATGGTAACGTTTTGGTTCCTTTTTTGATAATTAATTGCTGCTCCTTCCAACAACAGGGGACTCAAGCAGAGCTTTTGTTGTTCTAAATTTGAAATCTTAAGTCTGTGGAGATGTTTCTGGGAGGTATTTTCTCCGGTTCAACATACATTGTAACCACAGGTGTTGTATCATCAAAGAAAGAACCCATATGCTAATATAGAAATAACAGGCCTGTTTATTGTTGCAGTGCATCACCATCAAAGCAAACAACAACAACCACCTGTCTTTAGCTGTATAATTAAACTGATGGGTCTTTATTCTGTGCTAAATGATATGGTAATATATGGAGAATAAGAAGAATCATCCTTTTAAACTTTTGAGGTGTTTGCAGCACTGTTGAAAATGGGTTTTTAAAATAGTTTGGGTTTGTTTTTTTTTTAACAAATATGTTTCTAATAAAATGTTTCTCCTGGTGTAGTTGTGCTTTGTTTAACACTTTCTTCCATGCTGGAAATTCATCTTTCCATGGCTTTGGGAGGCCACCTGCTCTGGTATCGTTTTCTATGAGGTCTTCAGTGATTCATCTTGTTTCATTTTAATCACCTTTTACTTTATTGCTCTCAGGGGCCCATTTTTTTGTTTCTTTCTGCAATCAAAGGCAAGCTAAACCCCAAAGGTGGTCCATATCCTGACTGGATATCTGGCACATGCTTTTCTTCCTCTCTGTCACACAACAGAGATGCAGCAGTGGTGGTTCCATTCTGCACACAGCAAAAATCTGTTGATTCTTTTAAAACCAGCACAGCTCTGATGTTCCCCTGTGCTGAGCGCTGGAAAACACCTCAGGATCTGAATGTTGACTTCTCAGTGCAGGAATCAGTCAGGAATGTGTATAAAAGTTTTCTTTGTATAGAAGTTGGACCATTTGCACATTATACCAGCTCTGGAATGGCTTGGTCAGACCTTCGTGGCCAAATCTTCTGCTAGCTGACCATGTTTCCTACCAAAACCCAGCTCTAACAGAACATGCCTACTCCTACAGTTACTTTAATTGGAGAACAAATTATAATGTTGTTTTCACAGATCACTCTTCCTCCAGAAACTCTTTTGACACAGAAACTTGCATAACTGGTGCTCTTAGATGAGTAATCCGAATCGTGTTTTCTTTTAAAAGGCCAATCTTAAGTCCCTTCTCCTATCCACTAGACCTGTTAGTGCAGGCAGAAGGCTGTGCTGGCCTGCAGGGATGTGTCATATTGAACCTGTCATATAGGACATGGCTCACAAAGGATTTGGAGCACTAGGAATTTAAGGTTTTTGACAAACTGGGAACTTTCGTTATGAATTATGTATTTCTGTTCAAGAATTAGTGTGCCCTGCTTTTTTAATGATGCCTTTTTGCTATGCCCTTATTTAAATATTTCGGTCTGATTAAAGAGGAAAGGTAGGGCAGGTCAGTTGGGGAGCTGTGCACCTTTCCTGTTCTTCAAGGGATAGAGAAGGGGGACACCCAGCTTTCTGAAATCCCCTCTTCCAGAATTCAGCCTTATTCCTCTTGGCATGTTATCACTTAAGCACCTTCCTGTTGTTTGGGACTCTTAAGAAAAATGTGCCTGTCTAAAGAGTGTGCCCCTTGGGCAGAAATACTGCCATGAGGCAGGGGGCTGGGATCTTCACCTTGGCTCTTCTAGGTTTATTACTCTGAGGGCAGTGGTTTGGTTTTGAGCAGATGTTCTTTACTTCAAGGTGGTAGAAAGATTTTCTTCAACAGGCTACTGTGAATGAGGTAATTCCAGGCAGGAGTGCTGCTTTTGGGGATGTTTTGTGGCCAAGGGTAAAGATTTGTTTATGAAGCTGGCAGAGTGAATTTTGTGTCTGTTTATATCATATTAGTTCAGTTGTTATAATCGAACAATAAAAACGATTTTGTGTAAAGAAATCAATGTATGCTCAGTGCTTTCTGCACAGGCAGGAGTGGTGGTCTGCAGAAGCCACGCCAGACACTGCTCTTGCTTAATGAGGATTGCAGTAAATCTGACAGTCTTTTCCATGTGGATGTTCAAGCCACAAATTAGCCTCACTAGCCCGTTTAGGATTCTTTGATCATTTACACATAAAGTGTAAACTGTTTTACACTTTTATCTCAAATACCATCCTGCAAAATGCTTCATTTTGCAGCACAGGTCCCCTCCAGACGACGTTCTGCACCTGTTTGCACTGGCAAATCTCTCCTCTACTTTTTTCTAGGACTCTGTTCTGTAGATTTATTTCTAATCATCCATAAATAGACTCATCTGTGTTAGGTCTGTATGTCTGAGTAAGGGAAGCCACATGACAGCACGCCTCACTTGTTGGAGCAACAGCAGATCTGGGGAGAAAACTTGGTTTCATGGGAGTGGATGGAAAATTCTCATTGAATTAAACACATCCAAAATCTCTGACAGCTTCTTCTCCAGACTTGGCTTCCTTGTGTGGGACAGGGTGAGCTGCACAGGCTTGGTTTATCCTTCAAAAATATGACTAGTAATACTCAGCTCTGAAACAGCTCTGGAATGGGGGAGAAAAAGAAGCTGAAAAAGTAGTTTATTTTTTTTTTTCTTTAAACAAAAGCAGCACAGTTTGGTTTGCCTTTTCCAGACAGTGGTTTGCCCACTTTATTTTGTCAAATATGCATGTTATAGAAAGTTTAGGGATAGGGCATTATGACCAGATAATCATGGTTGTCATGGACGTAGGCATGTGTTGAAGGGTTTACAGGATGTGTATTTACATCTCATGGTAGAGCTGGGCTAAAAGACAGTTTTTCAGTTATCAACTGTAGTTGATAAACTGCATTTTATCAACCATAATTTGGTAGTTTCAGCTTGTTTTTCTATTTTATGACTTCAGTGAATGAAGTATGTAACTGGTGTTTATTGAAGATAATTGAGGGGAAGCATGAAAAAAAAAATAACATCTTTCCAGTAGTATTAGTCAATGAAATGATTTCTTTTCTGATGCTTTTATTTATAGGAAAAATAATAATGAAAATGTTCCCATTATAAGTGGGAATCTTTCAAAATTACCTCTTTATAGCTTTGAGAAAATCCCAATGATTTCATCAGAGCATGACTGATGATACAGAAACCTAAACCAGTGAAGACTAAAATAAGGGCTGTGATACAATTAGAAGAGCATTATAAGTAAAAATATATGTGATGTTTGGGGTTTTTTTTCCCCAGGAGGGCTACAATTTTGACTACCTTTTAGTACTTTTAAAATGTTATTTAAAATAGTTTTGCAGTTTGGGATCTGATAGATAGGATTCGTGTGCTGCCTGTTTCTCCAGGCTGCAGGACAGGTATCAGTCCCATCCCCCTCTCTCCACCTCAAGGCAAGACCACCTGTACTTGTCATATCTGATGGACACTTGTCTAATCTATTTTTTAAGACCTCCAGGTCAGACTCTCCATCTTCCCCAAGCAATCTATTCTAGTGCTTCCTTAGCCTCATTGTTCAGTAATTTTCCCTAATGTTTAACCTTAATCTTTCTTCCTTCAATTTAATCCTATTACTGCCTCTCCTCTCTGCCATGGGCATGGAAAATAGATTCCTCTCAACGTCTTTGCAGCATCTTTTTATGTGTTTGACTCTGCTCTCCAATGCCCTGTCTTGTTTTCTTAAAGCTAAGCCACCCCAGTCCTCATTTCCTTGGAGGTCCCTGTGGTCTGCACCCTGCAGGGACTCTCCAGATTGCACATGGGTGGTTTTCTTCTTTCTCCAAACATACTTCTCAAGATTTAGTGCTGCATTTTGTTAGCTGGGGAAGCCTTGGTGCTACAAGGTCTTGCAGAGTGGGAGAGCATTAAAGTGAGTGGGATGGTTGGTTAAAAAGCCCCACCTTTGTGCAAGTCTGTGGATGGGTGTCACAAACCGATCGCTCAGGCCAGTTGCTCCTTGTCTGGAGTGGGGTGTGGGGGGGGATGTTTTACATTTTTCCCCTTTGCAAAATAGGTTTTAGCTCCTGGGGTTCCTGAAGCAGATCTAAAAGGGCAGCCAGAGACATTCTGCACCTTCCTGCTCCCTTTTCTCCCCACCCTCCACACACGTACCTGCCTCATGCCACGAGGTGTTATTTTTCTGCCCTCTCCTACAGCCTGGGCATATGGACCTGGAGCAGAAACTTACGGGTATATGCAAATGTTTTAATGATGCTATTTGCATATCTGGAAGTGATTTACAAAACGCTGCACATGGAGTTGCTTAAAACTTGGCACCAATAGTTCGTGGAGGATCATGGCACAACACAACAGAAACGGAATTTCAGCTGGTTTTTGCCAGCTCTCGCACTGCACTTTTGGCGACGGCTGAAGCGAGTCTGTCAATGAAGGAAACGCCTGAGTCCTCATACGAGCTTCAGTCCTGCCCAAGGGCAAAACATCCCATCATGGACTGCCTTTCTCTGCTTTCTTGTCACTTTGGGAGGAGCAGCCAACTGCAGTTGGTCCTGGCGGTGGGAAATGTTCTCTTGAACACCCTCAGGGGTGCAGGCAGGAGGGTCCTGGGGGTCGAGCAGCCCAGGGAAGAAAATTCTGTCATAGAGCTACAGAACGGTTTGCAGTGGAAGGGACATTAAAGATCATCTTGTTTCACCCCCTGCTATGGCCAGGGAGACTTTCTACTGTCCCAGGCTGCTCCAAGCCTTGTCCAACCTGGCCTTGGACACTTCCAGAAATCCAGGGGCAGCCAAAGCTTCTCTGAGCACCTGTGCCAGGGAAGAATCTCTTTCTCTCATTAGAGGAATCAAAATTCCTCTTCTTTCAGTTTAAACCCATTTCCCCTTGTCTTTGATGCTGAAATCTACACTGCTTCTACAGATTTTGTTTATTTATTTGTTTTCCCCTCCTGCGATATGCATTTCTATGACTTGAAATGCACTAAATTTAAATATTTGAGTTTAAATCCTTTTTAGAAACAAGTAACATTTTAAATTGATCAATTTGGTTCTAACTGGATCCCTTTTTTTTGGAGCCCCCACATTGTGAACCAAATGCACCTTTCCCATTTCTATTTGTAAGAGCTGATAATGTCAAATATACATGCATTCCCTATGGAAATGTTTTGTGTGGTGGGCAGATGGCACAAATGGGCAGGGGCTCCTAAACTCTACAGCATCATTTTTCCTATAGGAAGCCAGTTTGCACTTTTTTGTGTTCACCTTTACATTTGTCACTTCTATTTCCTTTACTTTCCTTTTTTTCTGGATTCTATGTTAGCAGCAATAAGAGTGAGGGCACTGGAACTTCTGGAGAGTGCCTGGAAAACATGTGCTCTAGTCAAAAGAAAATCTCTCAAGTCTCTGTAGGCAAGTGCATCATAGGTGAAGCTCAAAATAATTTAGCAGACCTTAGTTCAAGCACACAAAATTTTTTGGAGGTTATTTTGCATATGAGAAGCTCCATGTGGAAAGGGCTTCCATGGGTTCAGATGAAGACTGGACACGTTCTTGGAGTAGGAATCCACAGATTGTTGTTAAAAGAAGGAAATTGCACATGACTGAAACCAGAGTTAAGTAGCATTTAAGGGAAGAAGTTATATTTAAGTTTGATCTGTTTGCTGCCCAGGTATCCACTTGTGTCTGGAGGTGGAGGCAGACCCAGGGTGAGAAGGACTTTTGCCCAGTGCAGCCATTTTTATGGTTGTTTGACTTCTTTGCCATCAGGTAGAAAATTTTGTGCCACCTCAGATGAAAAGGAAGGAGAAATCCAGCATCATTCTGAATAGCCTATTTAGGTTCTCTGAGGGTAAACAAATCCTGTCTGCACATGATGAAAATATCCCTTTCCCAAATGCCCTTCATTGTGAGAGTGAAGGGCGTAGCTGAGGGCCCCTGCATATTAAATCACAGGTTTCTCACCTACTTATGTCAAGAAACAAGTGGTTACAGCAGATGAGGGAAGTGCAAGGAAACAGCAAGGCAGGATATCTTGCAGTGCACCAGCCTCTGAGCCACTGCCAAGCATTTTGTCAGCTTGGTAAGGAAAAAAATCCTAGAGGAATTTTAAAGAGAGAGAGCCCAGTTCAGGGCTGATTCCTCCAGCTGCTCAAGGCTGTTCTTCATAGAAATATTTACCTACTTCATCCTACTTACAGGGCTCAAAGTACTTCATGTAACTCTGTGTCCATGGGATGGGGTGCTATGGTGGGATACTAAAAGCCTAATATCTTCTCCACAAGGAAATAAAAATGTCCTGTTTCAAAAGACAAAATCATTCCTGAGATTGTCCCTGCTGCAGACAATGCACAGCTCCCATACCACTCACAGCATGTTTTGTTGCCATTCTGCTAACATTGCATGTACTTTATATTTTCTCTGCAATTGTATAAATAGCATATAGGAAGAGGGAGACTATTTAGGGAAAATACTAATTAAAATGAACAATAGAAAATAGGAGACCTTATGTTTCTAAAATTAGAGGCTGGTTATTCAGTAATAAATAGCCCTGTCATTATTAGTTTGTAGTCCCTCCTTTCTCTTGCCTGACACACACAATATCGCTGTTATCCATGGTTTGCCTGTCTAAACATGGTTTCTTTCCAAAGCTCTACATTGTTTTCTAGCCCTTGTTAAAAAAGCTCCCCAGTTGTGGGCTTATCTGGCAAAAGAAAATAAGGAGAAATATTCTTTCTAAACAAAATGAATTTGATGAAGGAATAAAAAGAACGTTAACAAAGGTACTTTCATGCGCTTCCTGCTGGATCTCACTATTGGTCTCTGGTAATTTCAGAGTCCTGGGAGCATGGGCCATGGTTTTATTTCCTAATAATTAGCAAGCATGTTGATGGGTTTGATGGCTTTGTTAAGAATGTGCTTGCTTAGCTTAAAGGGAAAGTTTGATTTGAATCTTGGAGCACAGTGAGTAATTGCTCTGTGCAGGCATGGCTGTGGTTGGGGCTGTGCTTGTGGGAAAGGCAACGAGGTTTGTGCCTGTGTCAGGAATGACCTCGATGTGTTTTTATAGCCAGACCTCGTCCCAAGCCCATGAGCAGCTTCAGAACTTGTACATCCCATTCAAAGACATGGAGACAGGTGAAATTTATGGTGTTTTAGTGTACATAATGGATGGCATCTTTTGGCTGATAGATGCTGGATCCCTGGCAACAAGGATTGACAGCAGAGGTGCCCATTTGAGGGTGCAGTTAGGGCAGCTTTGGATTACCTGAGCTTCTCACTTCATGGAAAATCAGCTCCTGCAGGAGGACCCCCAAGGTTCACAAACTTATCCTCATGCTGGGCTTTTGAATACTCAGGAATGAGTCTTACCCCCATCAGGCCAATCTTATCTTGTTTCTTAGTGCTGAAATTGTGTTGCTCATCACTGGACTGTGTTTTGAATCTGTTTGAAAGATGCTGGACTGAGTGAAGACAACTTTTGCTGTCATTGCCTCATTTCTATTTTATCTGGAACAAAAAACAACCTTTGTGAAAAGTGAAAAAGGGATGTAGAAGGTGTAGGAATCTGTGTTGGCTCAAGGGACAGTAATAGGGGAAATAGAGAAAGGAAGAGAATAAATTTCCCAGGGAAAATGATAAATACAAAGGAGGAGCAGGAGAGGAAAAGACATGAACGGCCATAAAAATCCAGTGCTGTCAGCTGAAAACTGGAGTGATTCTCTCATATTAATGATGGGAAACCACTGCTATAGTATACCCCTACTGGCTTTCAGTGACAGAGCTGCAAGCAGCTGCTGTGGAAGAAAAGTGACTTGAGCAAGAGTGAAACTAAGACACTGTATACTTATTTTTTTAGAGTGAGAGTGCAGTGAGGATTCATCTGTCATAATCATATCCTCTGTTGGATGTATTGCCCTTGGCAATGGGTACTCAATAGCTAATTTAGCTTTTTTGTTGTTCAGTAGCAAGATTTTTGTGCTTAGATTCCTTAGCTGTGATTTTTCATCAGCAAAGAACAAACAAATCCCTGAATTAAAAACTAGAATTTAAGAAATGCATATTTTGGTTTCCAATGCTACTCATCTGCTGGCATTTAATGAATCAATTGTAATTAGACTGCTTGCTAATTGTTTTTCTGGATCTCCTATTTTCAACCATAACTGCACATTAAGAGGAGGTGGTGACAGTAGTCAGAGCTTTCCATTCTGCTAAATGAGAAGAAACTGAGCAAAACTTCTACAAACCCTGAGGATGAAGTATAGGAAATATCAGTAGACTTTACAACCCACTTGATTCTCAGCACAGGGCTTGCTCTATGTCAAGGTGCCAAGCCCAGGTCTGTAGCAGTCCAGATAAAGGGAAACCTACAGCTTTCCACAAAATAACGTATGCCTGTGACACTTGAAGCAAGAGCACTAAGCTAAATTTTTCTCTTGCAAAAAAAAAAGTGGTAATAGCTTTGGCCATATGAACAAGTTCTTTCCAAAGACAAGTGTGAAAAACCCCTTCTAATAGTTTACGTTTGGCTTAATTTATTTAGGTTGAGGGAGAAGAACTGGCTTGACACTGCTCCTGTGGATCTGGCAGTTTAGGTAGTCCCAGCCCAGTACTTTGGTCACTCAGTCATGCCTTGCTTTGCATTTATCATTTCACCAGTGTAATACTCTATAATAAAATGGAGAAGTTAAGATACTGTGCACAGCGGCCATCAGCTCATATTTAAAGCCCTAAGTGAAGGAGCAGTAAAATCTTCTAGGAGTGTAAAACCCAGACAGCTTCCCCTAAACCTGTCTGTGGCAGCTCAGAGGGTGAACTTGAAACAAACAGCACATGGTGTGATATTGAACATTTCATGATCACGTGCTGAGTTTTGTAGACTTTAAAAACTCCACAACAGTTTAGAAAAGAGGCACCAGTCTGAGATAAGAGTTTCTGGGAATGGAATCCCCTCCCTTCACAGCACAGATTTCAAACCTGTGCCTGAGCAGAAGCTGTTGAACTGGGGGGAAAATACTGATTTTGCATGGGTTTAGCTTAAATCCATCTGCTGAAAGTGTGTATCACTGTCTTCTTACGATGCACTGGCCAGAAGACTTGACCTTCTCCCTCCAGCAGGGCTCCAGGGTGGCCTTGTTGGTTGTTTGTCCATGTGGATTATAGTCCCCTTGGGCAAGGGCTGTCCCACACCATGTCTGGGGCCTTTCTGCTAAATACTGTACGGATCCTGGGGGTCTGGCAGTGGTGCTGAGCAGCCCCAGCCTCCCTGGGGCTGGCTGAGTGGTGGCAGGGTTGGTGTCCCCTGGTCTCTGGGCACCTGGTGCCCTCCCTTGCACCAGTCCTCCTCTTCACCTTGTCTGACTCATGGCATTAAGCCCTTTTCAGGCTGTTTCTGCCTTTCCCTCCTCTTCCCACTTATTCTTTATTCCTTTATTCCTCCTCCCCTTCTGACTAATTTAAAAAAAAAAAGAAAGAAGGGGGGTGTGAATTAAAGTTGTTGGGGAGATTGTGGTGGTTTTCAGAGTTAAACAACACTGAAAAAAATACTTTCCCTTCATTTAGTATTTTAAAGAAGTAATGAATAACACTGCAGGATACAATTGTAATAATATGAAAAACTCTGAGGTATCTGAAGCTTTATTCTGTTGCCTCCTGCCTCTCCTGATCACTATAAGTCATGCATGAGCTATTACTTTTACTGTACATAATTTCTGTTATCCTTTGAGATCCAATCACTCCCCTGATAAAGTGATTTTCTTACTTTTTCAGCCATGCTTACCTAGCTGTTTGTGTATGTGTGGATGTAATTTATCTGTTTATTATAATTCCAATAATGAAAAGAAGGTGAAATGCTATTATGAAGCTCAGCATGGTAATCAGTTTGTTGTTATTGCTGGCCATGACAATCATTCTTAAGTCTCCATTTTGTTAATGACACACCTTAGATTTTTTCCAAGCTGAATGTGATTTTGCCATAACTTTAATGAAGATATGTGATGGTAGAACAGGACACTTGAGTTTGTGAATAAGTTTACTCACGTGAGTAATCTACATATTTTAAGTGGACATTTCCCTCATAATGTAAGAATAGTAGCTTTTAAGGCATGGAGTTAGGGCTCTTATGCTACCTTACAAAATCTAAACTTGTGGGATCTTCCTGAATAAGGTCATTAAAACTTGTCTCAATGAGAAATAAATGTATATTTAGAGTAGCTTTCAGAAGAGAAAGAAGATGTATTACTAAATTGTACATCTATACCAAACTAAATTAAACAGAACAATACACAGTTTAAGGATAATGGATATTTGCTGTTTGTAGTAAATACTTCCAAGAGAACCATCATAAAATTAGTTTTGTGACTTGTATGGTAAAATCAGGGGAAACAATTCTTCAGTCATTGGATAAACAGGTTTTCTAACATTGATGGACACAAGCTAGGAAAAGTATTGAATTTTTGTTCTAATTAGCCTTTTTTCCCTGCAAAATTTCCTCTTCATAATCTCCCTCCATGTCCAGTGCATTAAGGTATCTGTGTATATGAATTCAATTGATATGCCAATGATGTTTTATACATTGTCTTGTCTGCATCTCATTACTGTCATTAATAAGCACTCCAATACATCTCGTCACAAGGTTAATTGGGACAAATCTAAAATATGTCCCCTTTTATATTTTAAATATGATATCTCCTGGCAGCACATTCCTGGTGGATGGGCACAAAAGTTAGGATGTCTTATTAAAGGTTCTTATAAAGTATCATAGCTGCATTCATCAACTACACTTTGCTGTAAATACAACTGTGCAGAAAAATTGACTGCATGCAACAGAATCAAGGTGAAACATGCACTTTCCTAGGACAGGATGGAATACAATTTTTTATAGCTACTCTGCTTTTGTTTTGGTTTTTGACAACACTTGTGGGACAAATTTTTTTTATATTATGTTATTTGTGCTGGTCTTTCTAACAGCTGATTTCTGGTTTTGAGTGGATGGTTTGAAAAGAGTATTCTTTCACAAAGCTTGGCTGTACCCAGGTATGGCAAATAAAAAAAAAGGGTGTTTTTCAAGAAAAAGGTGTTTTCTTTGGGCAACAGATAGGAGCCTTGGTGTTTTCATATCAAAATTAATCTCATGTCAATACCTGCCAATGTCAGCCAAGATAACACACTGGAACAAGTACATGGGTCCCATATATGGCTTTACTGCACAGGACCAAAGGTTAAAACTCAGGGAAAGTGGGACTGAAATGTTCTCTCCTGTAGATGTGCATCACACTGCCAGACCCTGGATGCTTCACCTGATGAGCCCAGTTCACCTCACAGCTTTTGGGACTTGAGTTTTGTCCATTGACTACATTGAGTGTGAAGGGTTAAAAATTTCCATAGCACCTATAAATGGTGTTAGTGATGTTCCTCACAGAGATTTATGTCCTGTACCGCAGATTAAATGAATTCCTCTCCATAGATCTGGGCTAAGGCTAAATCCCTCCAAAAGAGGGCTGTCCTGGCCTTTGTTTCCTCTTTGCAGAGTTGAACTTCAGTGATTCTGCATCCCTTAGTCAGGGGATCATCCTGCCACAAATTTTTGATTATAAGCACTACCAAACTTGAGACAGGATCAGGAATCCTAAGGAAAGGGCTTTAGGCAATGGCCTGGAACTGTGCAGCTCCAGCCTTTCCTGTAATGTTAGAACACAGTGATTTATGCTTGTCTTAAGTGGAGACAAAATTTAATTTAATCCACTATATACCTGAAAGAAAAATAGACTTCCATAATGCTGCTTCTATGGGAGGCACAGAAATATTGTTCATGTTCCAAGCTGAGGAGGGAAACAAGAGTGCAAAACACTGGACAAGAAAGTGAGTATGTATTTCAGAAAATGGTAAATTCCAGCTCCTCATTAGTGCACAGTAAGTGGATCTTTTTTTTTTCCCTGACACAGAATGTAAAGTTTCACATCCTCAAGCATGAGCTAAATAGCTTAGGCAGGCTGTGTACCATAGCCCCAGTTTAATTGATACAGTACTGTCACTTCAAACAAGCCATATTAGTGGCATGTTATCTCTACTGTTGTTTGTTCCAGACCCTAGGCAACAATTAATTTTGTCATGCCAACAAATACTTCATTTGATTTCTAATGTACCATTGCCATAACAACTTGGATAAATATACCCTATAAAATCTATAGATAAGCTTTTAAAAAGGTGGCTAGCTGATAAGAATCTGAATAAAAACCCAACCAACCACCAAACAAAACCTCAAAAAACACCCCACCACAGCCCCACCATCCTGTAATTTCAGGTTGCTCAGTGGATCCCTATATGTCACAACAGGAAAGGTTGTGACAGATATTATTTGGTTGATGCCATTGGATACTGGGCTGTCCATGTATTTCAGTGACCAGTTTTGCAATGCAAAGCCACAGAATTCAACTAAGACCTGACCTGTTCTGGTCCTGCTGTGTATTGGACCTAAATAAAATCCTAGTGATACTGATGCAGAGATGATTAGCTAAATAACTTTCTTATAATTTTTTTTGTCTAAAGAGCCTAATGAAACTTATATGAGTCTTATAGGAAATATCATATACTTTTGCATTAGAATCAGCCTTCAGTAACACTCTGTATTGCTAATATTAAGTAAATGTTTTAACAGATTAAACAGTTGTTATTGTGCTTGAAGCTTCTCTAACTTGGCAAGAGCAAAATAAATAATGGGTATCAGAGATCTCATCCTGTGGAAAGTATGCCTCAAACCAAACCCCTCACATGTGCTTTTATCTCTCAAAATCATCCAATGTACACATGCATCTGCCAGCCCTGTCCAGTGGTGAGGCACTCCATAGTGCATAGAGAATAACTTATTGCCTAAATTTACTCTTGCTCTGCAAGTTTCTGGAAAAGTAAGTTTGACTTTACTAATGTCCAAATGTACTAATGTACAAAGTAGCACATAAAAAACTTATTCCTGTTACTTTAAGAAAAAAAACATTTTCTACGCATTAAAAATCCACTATCATGTTTTCATGTTCAAAATGCCATACCTGGTTTTTGGCAGGATAAATTCTTAAGAATCTGTTATAGATGCTGAGATGCTTATAGTTCTTTCTCCAAAACATTTTGAAAAACAAAGAGGAATTCCATTGTTGACTTCATATCTGCAATGGTTAGTCTGGGGAAAATGTTAGTAATGGGGAAAATCTGGGAATATTCATTTTCCTAAGAAGCAAGGGTATTGTTTCTACTTACCCAGAGAAAGCAGTGAGGTGTCAACTAACTTCAGGGCTTTTCAGTCATTAATATAAGGTATTATCTCCATAAGAATAATTTATAAGGCTTCTACCATGTGTGAAGATAACAAAGCATATTTTAATAACCCAAACACAGTGGCTGAAAAGCCCATAAGTCTTTCTTTCATATAGTTTGTGAATTCCTTCCTAAAATTCCCCTTACCCCTAAAATATATCTGAAGACATGGAGATAGCAAGTATGGCTCTGTCCTAGCACTCCTCCCCAGCTGCTGTAAAATTGAACTATTCAAATGTGCTTCAAAAGATGAAACAAAATGAAAAGGGAAATAGATTTATCTCAGAGGCACCCACTTCTGATGGCTGAAGTGTTTGAAGTCCAAAGAGTTTCCATTGAGTATGTGCCAAGGAGCTCAGTTGTGTTCTCTGGGCGCCCGTTCCCCCGGCAGATGTGACATCCTTCATGTGAGCGAAGGATTCTTCTCTCATCAGAGCAAAGCTTTGAGGTGAATTGTTGGATGTTTCTAAATTCTCCTTGTTTGATCACCTGTGGCCAATGACACGGCCACTTGTGTGTTTTGTAAAGCAGCTTTGAGGTGTTTTGGTCTCTTCACACAAGTGAAGGTCGCGTCACCACGGAGAGCTGCGCAGCAGGCGGCTGCGACGCTGTGGGCTCTCCCTCACTCCTGTTTGCTGCACTGAGGGCTGCAATCCCCACTGACACAGGGAATCTGTGTGCAGAGCACATAGAACTTTCTAGTAAAATGGTAACGTTTGTTAAACTCCACCTGGTGCTTTTCTAATTCCTGCTGCTAGGAGGGAGCAGCGTGCCCTGTGCCTGGGATGTGGTAGGATGTCACCTTTTGTCACCAGGTAGCATCTCATTCCATCTCCAGATTGCTACCAAGCACAAGCAGGCATTGAATGTTTGATGAATCAGTGATGGTGTTTTGATTTCTCTCTCAGCCAGTACCACCAGGCAATCAGCAATGAAAAGGAAAAAAAACAAAAATAGGGAAAGCATGTTCTTTCAGCCCGTTTTAAAACATAAGTAATTGGCATTTTCCCTTCTGCTAACATGAGTTCCAGGTAAGCACATCTCAAACTCCCACTTGCAAACAACCCTCTGGGGAGGAGAGGATGGAAAAAAAGGGCTAAGCAGCTGTGACTTGTACTTGAGAACAAGAGAAAGCTCAGCTCAGCACCCTGCCTGCCCTAGCGTGTATCGGGAATGACTCAGCCTTGCTGCCACCTCAAATCCTGCATCCATTCTGGCCTGCCCAGTGAGAGCAGATGGGCAGTGCTGCAGCACAGGGAGCAGGAATACCTTCTGGCAGTGTGTCCCCAGAGAGAGCATCCCTTGGTAGCTCAGGGTAGCTCTGCATCCCTCCCCATTGCCTGAGCTGTCACTACAGTGCTTCTGAGCAGACCCTTCACCCAGGGGTGAGAACTTCACCACTGTCTCAACAAAGAAAGCTGGCACAAAGAAAACCTCTTTACTGATTTTCTTCAAGCTGCTGAAGCTCCAGGATGCCTTGTGGCATTATCTGGGCTGAATTTTGGTGGTAGATGGCTGGTGCTCGTCTTAAGACCCTACACTTCCTACTGTAGGAGAGGTGAGAATACCCACAGCAATGTGAGATCTGGGTAGTGATACAGTACTTAGATAGAAAAATTTTATGAAGCAAGTTCCTGAAAATGTTGGAGGGTGAAATAAATGAAAACAGAACGGGTGCAGGATCTTTCCACTGAAAATTTAATTCCTACCTTGGTTATGCTGCTGCTTTAATCAGGACCATGGTCCCATGGCCTCAATCTTCCTCAGAGTGGAGGTATTTGTTATAGATACTTAAAACTGGAAGAACAGGACCTTGCTGTTAGGATGAGTGTGGTGCTTTGGAAGCCAAAGGTGACCACGTTTGCTGCAGAGCAGGTGAGAAAAGATTGTATCCAAACAGATAGATTTATCTTTAGAAAATAAGTAAAAAAATTCATTTTGCTTTGGCAAAATGAAAACTTTATCTCTAATGTTTCTGCTAAGATTCTTCAACTGACTTTTTTTTAGATACTGTGTGACTCTGGTCCTCCCATTTCCCAGTGCAAACTGGAAGGAGATCCTAAGCTGCTGTAGCACTGGTGGAAGTGGGAAATGCAGTCAGACAGAAAGAAGGAGGTTTTTCTGTCACTCTCAGATGTACACTTCTGTTACTGAGGTTTCTTATCAGAAAATGCACAATAGCACTTGAGTGTACGAAAACGAGAGCTCCCACCGAATGTCAGTCACTGCTGATAACAGGAGCTGAGTAGCAAAAACAAGATATTGGAGCTTGTTTATCTCCTGGCTGTGTTGTAACCATCCCTTCTGAAACAGACCTCCAGCCAGCCAGGCTCGTGCAGCTGCCCTGTGAAACACAAGGGTGGTTGGGTTTGTGTTCCAGGGAAATGTGGGCATCCAGGAGAGCAGGGGAGGTGGCAGTGGCCCACCCAGGAGGAGTCAGAGATAACGGTGTTTCCTGTTCATCTGTCCAAGCACAAGTGTCTTTATCTGAGAGACTCTTCCCTGTCCATTCAAAGGACCAAAGGAACATTTTGGACCCAGTTGCACCATAAGGCAGTTTCTACTTTGAGAATTTTGAAAGCAATTTTAAAATAAAGTCTGTTTTCAAAGCACCCAAATGCTGGGCTGGAGGGAGCTGGACTGTTTGCATGGCCAGAGGTGGGAAAAGCACCATAAATGGGAACATCTGAGAGTTGCATCCAGTAATGGACTCAAGTACTTACAGGTGATAGAAGCAGCAGTTTAATGCATTATAACATAAAAATCCTACTCCCCATCTGTCTGATGCAGAAAGCTGGGTGCTGTGAAGAGCCAGTTTTGCTCCTGCAGATAGCAGGAGTTGACCTAACCTTGATGGACCTGACAATTTCCATGTGTGCTCCTGGCAGATGCCACAAGGACAGGCCAAGCACTGTCTGTGCCACCATCAGAAAGCCTTTCTTTGCTTAGTCTGGAATTGCATTGGATTTATCATCCTACCTGTGAGCATTTGTTTGCAAATGGTTTTACAGAGTCAGTGCTTTGGTTTGCAGGAGAGCAGAGCAGTGAGTCACAGCACAAGCTGGCACTGGCAAAACCTCTCTGTGCTAATGAGCTACACCCAGGAAACGTCTCCTGTGCCTGGGGGAACTGCACCCCAGCCATCCTCATCCTTGTCAGATCCTTGGTGTGCTGGCAGGGAGTGTCGGGGCCATGTGGGACAGGTCACACCTGGGCAGAGCTGGGGGTACTTCCCAAGTGTCATCCCCAGTGCAGGGAGGCAATGCCAGCATCCCTTCACCTTGCCTCGCATTTTTAGGGAGTGGGAGTGCTGCTCCATCCTCAGGAGGAGCTGGAGTGCCTCCAAGAGAAGCTCCAGAGGGGAGCACTGCTGGTTCCCCAGGTGAGGTGCTGGGTCAGTGTCCCTGGAGCAGTTTAGGGGTGCAGCAATGATGAGCAGTGTCCCTGACACTGCCCCATCCCTGGGGCTCAGTTCTCATGTGGACAACACAAAGCGTGGCTGCTGCTCTGCTCCCTCGTTGTGCTCAGTTTGCAGGTTGGCTCATAATGCTGTTAAAGAGAGGCTCACAATGCTATTTAAAAATCACTTTTCCAGGAAACAAATGTGCTTTCTGTGAACTGACTGCATGTGTTTATGTAGCAGATAGATTAATATGAGTGGGATCTTTTCACCACCCAGTGAATTACAATACTACGATAAGTGATGTTATCTTTTAAGGCAAATGTTTTTGTGTACTAATACCTTATCAGACATTATACCAGCAAAAAAAAAAAGTTCCTTTTCTGAGGCTGATAATACAAAGCCTTATGCATGTGCCTGTCTTGAGTGTTGCTTAAGAACAGTGAAACAATGAAGGCATTTGAAGACTATTAGCACAAAATGAGCTCAGCCATTGATTTTATTTCACTTAGTGTTTTAAAGCAGGTTGTATGCTTGCTTCCCACAGCACATATTTGATGTCCCTGATGCAAGTTTGCAAGTGGTTTGGTTTGAATCCTGAGGAAATAAATGCACTCGGGATCCCATCCTGTGACAGTTGTGTTCTCCCCAAGTGATCAGGCTGGGTTGGGTGAGGATGGGTTCCTAATTCTGCCTGAAACAGCATTTCAGCTTCATCAGTGAGCAAAATCCCACACTAGTCACTCAGAGGAGCAGCCTGAAAAATGTGGGATGTCTTCTCTTAGCTCAGTTCTAACAACCCCCTCTTGCAAGTGGAATTTGCACACTGGAATGGTGTTTGGAGATTCACGGTCTAAGGAGGTACCACAGTATGAAATACAAATCTACTGTATTTTAATTGTGAAAACAATAAGTAATATTAGATTTGTGCAAGTATCAGCTAGCTCAGGCTATGCTTATGTTGACATTTTTATGAAACACTTTAGAGGTATTTTTCTGTGAGTACCCATAATGGTTTTTGTACGTGTGAATTAATCATATGGGTTAGTACCATTATCACAAATTACTTGTGGAAGTCTGTAGTAAGGAAACTGAACTGAATATGGGCAGGCAATATTGATAATAGCATTTAAATTTATGTGGCAAATTTACTAACATGATGTTGAAAAAATATACAGTATCTAATTAGAGAAGAAAATCCTTCACTTCACAAGCATTTTATTTTATGCAGCAAGGACTGTCATTCCTCCTGTGAAGTTTATGTTGGTTGAAAGCATAAATTTTGCTGATATATATACAGGTTTCTGTTCCCAGTGGTGAACACTGTTACATTTAGAAAATTGACAAAATCAATGGCAGTAAACCAAAGATCAATTTAAATTTCACATTTAGCTACTTGTTTTAGAGTTTCTCTGAAATTTACAATCACTAACATGTTTTATGTTTAGAAGAAATAGATGATACAGCTGCTGCCCATTTGTAGCAATTGTCTCCTAAATCTGTGAACAGAAAATATAGAAATGCACATATAAAATTACATATATTATATAATATACATAACACCACTTGTCTGCCATATAATTCTTTGCAGGTTGTTTCCTTATCTGTTGAAAGCATTAGGGAATGGTCACTAATAAGTGTTATAAAAGTAATGAATAGTAATTGTTTTAGATACTCAAGCTTTCCAAGCTGTTAATTTACTCTCCCATTCTGCAATAGTTGTCACTCTAAAATCAGGTCACTATAGAGGTAAGAATCTATAAATATAATGCCTGTGTCATATCCCATCATCTCCAAAAGGATCATGCTCTCTGTCTGTTTAAGAGGTTTACATATTCCTTATAATACATGTATGATAAATTAAGCACTCTTTTCTGGGGCCCTTTAAATGGAAGGAATTGAAAACACAATAATGATATAATTAATTACGGCCTTATACGTGCAGAAAAATTACACCTTTTTCGATTAGTGTGAAATATAAGTGTCAAATCAGTAATAAAATCCTGATCAATAAAACAATAATAACGGTGTTGTTAAAAGCAGACCTAGAAAGGTGTTCATGGCAACGTGTTTTAGGGGTTAGAAACCCTTTTAAAATAAACGGATTTCATCTTTACACTATGTCATCTAAATCATTACAATGTTTGTGTATACAATTATCATCAGACGATAAATTGCAGCTATTGAATGGATTAAGTTTGAACTGTTTGACCTCATAAATCTGGGTTTGTCATAGCTTCAGCAAATGCTTGTGTAACAATCAGTTGATTACATGGCAGAGCAGATGTATGTATGTTAACTGGAAAATATGAAAGGATCAGGGTAATTCAAAGTTCATTGGAAGAAGTTTATAAATGTCTGACAATATCATGTTAACACGTTCTCCATATACCTTTCTAGCTGGTATTTTTTTTCTATTCTGTTTTTTTTTCCTATTTTAACTGTGGGATTTGTGGTTAATAGAAAAAAAAATCATAAAACTAAAATCTTGAAATATTTGGAAGAGAATTTAATAGAGCAATGAAATATTTTGGCAGGATCTAGGGAGACATATTCTAAAAACATCATTAAAAATGGACCAAATAGCAATCAAGAGTAAATAGCATTTTGGAAAAAAACAGACACACATATTTGAAGTGGAAAAATGGCATGAAAAAGCATGAGGCACTTGACAAAAGAGGAGCTATGGATTTCTGCAGGATTGTTTTAATCTACAGGTCATATCCCACAGATTATGGATTTGTCTGATGTGGTTCATCTGAAATAAGCATGGGCAGAAAATGGAGACCAGAACTTTATCTCCAAATTTTTCTTTTTGTGGTAAAAGGTCAAGCTTTTTTTCAGTAGTACTGATAATCAAGAGAAGGGAGCAGATAAAAATAGTTAATATTACACCCTAACACTTGTAGCTATACATAAATAATTTGTTATTGGACCAATTTTTTTAAGAAAATGAATGCTTTTACACAAACTTTCCCTGTGCACACAAAAATTGTCCCTCTGCCTCTGGCTTCTCATGAGAAAAGAAAAGAAACATCTCTGAATACTTATTGTATGTAAATAAAGCTCAAGTTATTGCACATGATGAAATATTTTCTAGGCTGGCATCAGTGAAATCAACTCAAAAATTATGATAACATGATGGTATCTCAGAATCCCACCAGTATTAAAGGCAGGTTGGACTGATTTTGGAAAAAAATACTAAATTGTAACAAAGCAATTAAATCTCTGTGCACATCTGGGTCAAAATTGCTAAGGGATTTTTGTACATTTTAATAATATCTTAGTTTTTTATATACAAAAAATATTTCTTTAGTACTTCATTAAAAAAATTATATATTTTTTCAAAGTGAAATTTAGTTTATTTTCCTGTTGATATTCTTAAAGAATCTCATGTTCAAATCAAACCTTTTTATGATAAAATACTTGAATAAATTCAGAAGAAACTTTTTTTTTTGTTTTCATTTAAATATTAAATGATTTAGTTTTGGCTCCCACATGAGAATGACTCTTTTCCCCCTTTACTTCTTAGCTGAGTAATGTAATGTAAAAAATCTCAGCTCTTTGAATAAGAGGAGACTTGTTCAGAGTGCACACCCACCAAAAGGTATGTGTAGTGTAAGTGCATTCTGCTCAATGCAAGTCTCTTCCTATTTTTGTTCAGAATGCCTTTGAAAAAAGGTTTTCCTCTTTGTGAGAAACACCGTGCTTAACAAGTGTCACTTGAAATTACTATTTTTGTATGCTCCTGTGAGAAATATTTGCAAGTAGTGCAATCGTGCTGCTCCTTTTGAACAGGTCTGCTCTGCCCAGGCTTCAGAACAGGGACTTGAAGGTTGGTGAGGGGACAGCCTTTATGTCATAACATGCCTTTTATTGTGAAAACCTTCAAAATCCAGCCAGGTTATAGTGTGACAGAAATTGCAGTTTGCACTTGAGTGACAAAGACTTTGATATTTAGCAGCTCAGATTTCCATATGTTCTGTCCTTGTGGAGCACAGGCAATGCCGCTGCCCCTGCGCTGAGCTGATCCCACCCGTCCCCTCCCCAGCTCTGGGGTAACTGCCACCCCCAGAATAAATCAGAATATATTCCCACATATATATAAAATAAATATATTTTCCTAAATGTATTTAATTTATTAACGAAATATCAATGATAATTAAGAACTAGTTTTAAAAATGTTCATATTGAAGTCTTGCTGTTGGAATTTTCCTTTGTCATTTATGGTTCCTACAGTGTTCCTATATGGCTGTCTCTCTTCTTAGCTCAAAATTTGTCTGCCTTTAAATACTAAAGACAGATTCTCACTTTGAGGAAGATTCTTAGGATGTAAATTGTCATTACTCCAAGAAAATCAGTTGAGTGACACTTTCCACCACTGGAGGAAACTGATCCCAAATAATACCTTGTTAAATGCAACAGGAACCACTCTACTGGGAAATCTCCCTGTTGTTGGTATAGGTGGCTGTGTAAAGTCCTTTATACAGTACCTGGGATTAAATTGTTTGTTTTCTTAATTTTCCTTTTCACCTTCAGCCTTGTGGCTGTGGAGGGGTTAATATGGAAGGCATTGCAAAGTCATTTCTCTGTAGCTGTTGAAGTAGAAGTCTGCTTGAATTTGTGCCACTCCTTCCCATTTAAAAATGAAAAAATAAACTGTGACAGAGATAATGTTGTGGTATCACTTAAGTTGCCAGTGAACAATAGTCTATATCATAAGAAAAAAATATACATATTTTGCCACAAGCCTCTGATCAGTAGACACTCCACACAGAATGAGCATAGCAACTACATTATCTTTCACCCTGAGGTTGAGGTCATTGTCAAGGATTTGAGGACAAGCTTGTATTGCAGCTGCCTGCATTTAGAGCTGTCAGAGCTAAGAAAAACCTGCCTGATGGACACATTCTTGTTTTGTATTAATTTTTTTTTAAAGCCCTGAAATCCTATGGGAGATTTAATTAAGACCAAGTGCAGCAATCTCCAGGAAAAGGATAGCACCTTTAAGTACCTGCAGTTGTTTTTCATTCCCCTCCCGTGAGCTCCTACAACCGAATTTAGTGTAAGAGAAAGCAAATGACTAATGAACAGTACCTACTCTCCAGAGCAGCTCCCCATTCTTTGCTGAAAGGCAAAGGCTGGCTAAATGTCCAGCTTTGGAGGGGCTTGTTTCACGGATATTCAGATCTCAACAAAACAGCTCGCTGGAGCCCTTAACTGTATTACAATTGGCCTCTTAATGAACAGATGAACTTTTCTTTTCACCGTTTCAAGTCTGTTATCCAAGACTAAAGGGTAGCATGGCTATTTCATTTCTGACCTGCCTAACATATAATTAGAAGGTTCCTGGAGGTACTTATAATTGAATTATGGGTTGTTTCATGAGCATTCTTCCTAGTAGGTAGGGATGTAAAAAGCAAAGCTCATCTGGAATGCATGCAGGGAAAGCAGATGATGATTTAGTAGGTCTGTATATTGCCTGAAATATTAGATTACAAGTATGAGTCAAAAAAAAAAATCTACTGGTTAAAATTTATTTTTATTAGGAAAATTATCCTAAGTCTAAAGCACCAATTTCTGTGACAGTATAACTGGATACAGCTCGATTGATTTTAGTGAAGCTCTACTCATTTATACCTACCTCAGGTTAGAGAAGGGTCCAGTGAATTAGTCCCAGTCACATATTTTTCAGACATGAAACATTCAGCTAATCTCTGGGAGCCCTGTAATTGGCTAACATAAAACATTACTGGATGATTAAAATTACAGTTGACTTTCAGATATGTTGTCAAGTAGATTTGAAATGTGGGGAAATAACTTAAAGGGTCTCTTTTGCTCTCGCTCTTCCATGTTTATGGATTGATTGTCAGATGCATAGCCCTTGTAGGGGAGCAACTCATGATTGCTCTCAGCAATACATGTCCTTCACCTCCTGTGGAAACTGCTGCTCTCAGTGCATGGACAGGATTATTTAGATAAATGTCAGCTTGGAAAATACAGGAGTATTAGTAGAGGGGAAGGACAGCACCTTTCAGATATGACCAGCATTGTCCTCTGCATCATTGTGGATTTCATTTTGATGGAGATCCCAGCTCCTCTGTTTTAAAAAGCTGCCAAGCAAAAAATTTCACTAATCTGTACTTTGACTATAGATAGCTAAATAACAGCCTATTTCATCCTGTCAGGGATGCTTTTGGAACAGGAACTGTTCAGACATCAAGAATACCTGCCAAATAGCCTTGATTTGTTTAAAACAAAACCAAAAATTCCTTCCACTTTTATCTAAATATGAACTTGTCTTTTCTCATCCAACTCCCTTTTAGTATACATGTGCTATTTTGCCCAAAATATAAATTGGGCAAAAGACTGGAAAAAACCACATAAATCAGAATGTTCCTCTTCCATGGCAATCTCTGCATAAATGTGGAGAAGAGAAGAGGGTTGAGAAGTAAAAACATTGCCCTTTCCAGCTGCAGAAGAGGCAGAATTAAGTTCTGAGGTCACAAGGTGCTGCATGATGGAATAAGGGTCAAGGAGCCACTCCCTACAGCATTACCCATGTGCTGGGGGCCATTGTGATATTTGCAATCTCTCATTTAGAAAGAGGCCAGTCTTAGTCTTTAATTTAGAATGTTATATTTCATGAATTTGTAAATGATAGCCAGAAAGCCTTTCTATAATCTGTATTAAACCATTTGATTTTTTTTGTGGGGGGAAATCTGATTTTATGAAGCTGATAACTATTTCAGCTACCTTCAAGTCCAGTTGCAGAGAAAGGAGTTTTATTTTATCTGTGGTACATTCTTCACAGGCAGCTTTATCCCACCTTGCCTTTTAAACTAAGGGTATATTAACCTTGGCATGCTGAGGTTACAATGCTGCAAGTAAAGACTATTTAAAAAAAATCTGTAGTCTTCAAGTATAATGACCGTGAATGTTTATTAAGAATCTTCGAATGCTTTCTGATCTGTGTCCTAATAAAGCACTGAATAACAATAATAAATGTACTGTGGACTAGTCCAGCAGAATTATCTTAATAAGTAGTATAAGCAAAGCAAATAGAATCTGAAAACCCTTTCCTGGCACCAAAAGTCATAAATCTGTTTGTATTGTTCCCTTCTGGAGATCCCGTTTGCTGAACGGTCTTGTTGACATTGACTGTTCCTCTCGTCTTGGCATAATCAATATTTTAAATATGCAACTACATGCAGACTGGAGTTATAGACATTTCCTCTTCCTCCCCAGCTGGCCTCACATCCACGTTCTGAAAGAATAGAAATCAAATGCACCCCTCTCTTTTAGCATGTACATTACACTGCCAGTTCAGGAGCAGGTCTTCAGCAGCATTTTCCATAAAGTGTGCCAAGGGCAACGTGGAGAAAAAAGCAACAATGCAAAGTAGAAAAAGAGGAATATGAAATGGTAGAAGAGTAGAGTGCATTAGAGTCATGTGCAGAGTCAAGATCACAAACAGAGCAATACACCCTGTTCTGGGATCCATACCTCAAAGACAATGGGAAACACCCATGACATTCCAAGAGGAATTTCATTTTTCCATGAGAAATGATGCAGCTTCTTCTATTCCATGTTTTTGGGCACATTTGTAAGTCTTCAGGGCTTTCAAAGAAGAAGTGGTCCTTGTCTATGCCGCACAAAGAAAATACACAAGCATAATTCTCCTTGACATATCTTGCTCCCGTTTTTTTGCCAGTTTTTGGTGACTCCACTGGAAAGGGACTGACTTTCAGCCAGTGCTTGTCTCTTTATTAGTGGTAATTAGGGTACTTTTGGAGGGCCATGCTGTCAACAGCCCACTGCTTCTGCTTGTATTCTCACTCTTTAAATTCTACCAAGAAACCTCCCTTTGGCATCTGAGAAAATCCCCCAAATCACACTTTTAAGTTCTTAGGAAGATCAGCCATGTTATCACTATTTCTTTACCCTTAAGTCCCTGTTAAGGAGTGGATTGTTGATTGCCACTGCCCTCTCTCATTAGAGCCTTTGTCATAAGAATCTCATGGCTCAGGACTGGTCAGTAAGAGGTCTGCATCAAAGCTCTTTTGCAGCGTGGACTGAGGAGGTTTTGTTTTGTTGTTGAAAATGTTCTTTTTTTCTTTTTTGAAAAGCAAAACACTAATTCATTCTTATAGCAATCATGTTAGAAAGAACATGAAACATTGCCAAGAAACTATTTTCTTATAAACATCGTAATTCACATCTCCTCATTCCCTCTTCAATTTCTCTTCTTGCTGCAAACATCTAGACATTCCCTGTCAGAACATGCAATTCTTTGCTTATGTCTTATTTCTTAGAATGATTCAAAATGTGCACTCATTAAAATACTGAGATCCTCTATTGAGTATTTACTGTTTTTCCTACTGCTGTGCAATATTTTGGCAGCTCTTAAAATGTTTAATTCTGTTATTGTGAGAAAACATCACCTTTTTCTACAGGAGCAAGCACTAAACACCTGATCCCTGGCTCCAGCATTGCTGTGAAGAGCCACTGACTGCTCAAAATTGCCTTGTTGAGTGAAAATCTCTCATGCAACAAAGAGAAAACCACAAGTTCCTTTGTTCCCTTTCATCATTAATATTGTACCTTGGTCTCATCCAGAGGGAAGTGTGCAATATATTGAGAGTTTTGGAAGTCAAGATTGTGTTGTGATAAAGCTTTTGGCAGTTTTAGATATTGGTGACATCCCCATTCTACCGATCTATGAAATACTCAATTGTTGCCTGTAACAAAGAGAAGGCATAAAAAAGTTCCAGAAAACCTCTCTGTGTCAGTTTTTGGTTGGTTAATGTTTTTTGGTTTTTTTTTTTATTTTTATTCTTTTTTTCCTAAAAGAAGCATAATATTTGTGGAGGTCAATCTGTGGCATTTGCCATATTTCATGGAGAGAGATGCCTTTAGGGCAGCAGGCCCTGATGACAGCTTGGAGGTTTAATTCAGTGCACTGTGACTGGAGTGTTGGGTGTGTGGGGGGCTGCGAGCACATGTGCAAGAGGCAGTGTTTTTATAAAGTGCAGGGAGACGACTCAGTGTTCAAGAGTGAGCTTCTCAAATGAGTTTTGGAGATGGTATTGAGGAGCTGATCAGCAAGGGGCAGTTTACTACAACTGCATGCACTAAGGAATGTAATTTTTGTTTGACAAAATTTTGAAAGACCACAAGGCAACTCTCAGATGCACCAAGCTGGACACCCACACTTGCAAGTTTTGAATATCATGGCTTTAATATTTACAGTGGCCTAAGCTGGTACCAGCATAATTTCACTGATATAGCAGCCATACAAAGCAATGAAGTTGCTTCATCCATTTAACTACTTTTAATTTCTGTGTAAGCACTTCTTAGCCTTGTAGACTCTGGACATGCCAGTCAGCCATGCTCTGTGGTTTCACTGGCTCTTAATTAAGCTGATAGTCTCTCAGTATCACCTTTTCAGTCTCTGTAATATTAATTTACTGTTACTGTTAGGCCAGTAATGAAACTGCAATACTCTCTTTCTAACTGGGAATGTTTGCTATTCTGTATTTTATTCAGGGTTCTCATCTGTAGCTTATATTTCTCTACTTCTTGTTGCTTTATTTAAGAAATTACTATCCTTTCCGTTTCCACTCGCTGCCTCTCTCCTTATTATTTCTTTCTGGCTCAGTGCATTTACCTGCCAGCTGCTTCCCTTTGAATTTTTTCAGCTTCCTTTGTATTCTTCCTCCACCCATCTCCCAGTATAATAATATATCCTGTTGCAGCAAATGTGTCTGATCCTGTGCACAGTAGTTAATCTGTGAATTTCCTTAAGGTTTTTCATGTACAATTTGCTCTGCACATGCCACTGTAAAATTATATTTTAATTGGTTAAAACCTCTAATAGTTATTAATATTTAAATCAAATCAAGTTAAATGACTGTGTTTTTCAAATCAAAGCCTGTATATTGAAGAAGACTGCAAAGACTTTTAGCGTGTCTCGTTGAAGGCTCACAGAAAGTTTTCAGCTTTCTCAAAGAAGGCATCAGTATTCATTTTTGATGCTGAGCCTTATGAATCCTTATGTTTATAACACTCCTCAACTGGAATAAATCTTCCAGCTGATTATCACAGCATTTGGCACAGTGCCACAAGCAGTTCTGGGAACAGTATTCAATCAATGTGTAAACTAGTGAAATGCCAGGAACTTTTGAAAAACCATGAAGGATGATTAGTTACTAAAGAATAAACAATGTTCCAACGTTGAGTGCAGCTACCAGCTAAAGCAGGGCTGAGGAGAATTTTCCATGATTTAAAATGAATATATAACATACAATTTAGGCAGGTAGTTATGTTTTGTTATTTCACACTCTGACGTTTATTTAATCAAAGCCAGGTATACAAGGGTAAGATTTTAAAAGAAATAAACACTTTGATAATACTGTAACATGTCTATGTTACCAACCATTCACTTATCCTTTATTTATAGTTAAATGGGAAGCTAATGGAATATAAAAAGTGAAGAACAAAAATTTGTATCATCTTCAAGGACTAACATAATAAAAAAAAATATTTTCTAGTCTTTCTGGAACTGCCTTAGATTGTTGCCCTTTATACTAAGTTTTGGTGCTTGATTTTATTCATGTAACGAGAATGCTTCCTTTCTAAGTTAATAGCACTTGTACTATTGGGGAAAAGGATTTTTCTGTCTGTGTATGTTTGAAAGAATCGAGTTGTAAAGCAGACTTCTGCATTTCCCTCAGAATTTAGTGCTCTTCTGAAGTGCTCACCTAAATCCTAAAAACCAAAATAATCCTTGGGTCTCAGAGGACAGAGTTAGTCCCATATACTTATATGCTAAAGTTCTGGTTTCCACAGCTCCCAGATTATATACAGTGATGCCTTTCATTTAGCTATGCTCATTCCAGTGTCAATGGGATCCGTGGGGGTTAATTAAGGGTAGTTTATAATCTTTAGGAGATCTTAAATTTTCCCTTAAATTTAATAACCAGTCTTGTATGCAGAGCTCAACAGCTGAGATAAATAACCTCTATCTCCTAGAGCACCCTTTCTATATATAAAGGTATTTCTCAGATGCTGCACCAAACTTTGGCTCCCTGTTTACTAGTCAGACACAGCAAGAGCGAGGTTGAAACTCAGAGCCCAAAGTATTTTTATATTATTTGAAAGAGCAACGTTAAGTAGGCAAAGTATGTGCTGACAGCCTCTCAGACACACTGTGGTAGCACAGAGTCAGTCTGTTGCTGCATCCTGCCTACTGTTTGGTGCATAAAAATAATATCTGCCTTGTGTGTGACAAGAAGGTGTCGGGATATTCTCTTGGTGAGGCTGGAGACCAGAGATGTCTATATGCTTCATGTTATGTCGTTACATTTATTGACAACTGTAAATATAATACAGCTGAACTCTGCCATGCTACAGGAAAAAATATGTAGGCTCTCATTCCTCTCACAATAGCATTTAGTTCTTTAAGTCCAAAAACTGCACGGGGTCATGCACTGGGTTTATTAGATCTCATAGTTTTATACTTCTATACCCAGAAGTTCAGGTCAGCTGTGTGGTTTTTCCCATGATCTCATTATGTGTGTCAGCAACAGACATGCATACAAAGGCAAAATCCTTGAAAAATATTTGGATAATAGAAGAGTTCATGTTTTCTATTCTCAGATAGAATTTGTAGTCATCTTTTGAGCAGTGCTTTACAGTAGTTACACTATATTCCAAGTGGGAATAAATACATGTTTTCTAAGGACAAGAGTAATATTATGACAGAAAACATAATAAAACATTGAATTGGCAAGATGTGACAAAATAGGGGTAAAAAGAGGACTGTTCAGTCTGGTTTGAAATCTCTAATCTCTAATTTAATGTATGGCTGTGCAGAGATATTGCAAAAATAAGAAAGTAACGTAAATTACAAGTGTGTAATGTACACAGAATTGATACCCTCCAACAAATAAGATGTTTTGCTATGTATATCCCTCTTTGAAACATCTGCCTGTATTATTTATATGCAGAAGTGCCGTATCTCACTTTTTTCCCTTCAAACTAAGTCCTTGTGCATGTAGGATTTGTACTGTAATACATTATTGAGACATTACAATGAGATGAGAGTGGGGAGCAGGAAAGCGATGGGGGTGGTGTGCAGGGTGTTTGTGTATGAGAGGCAAAGGAGAGCTTTGTCAGTGGGCAAAACAGACTTAAAAAGAACATTGGTATTTTAAGAGACATCAGTGTATGCCTTTAACACTAGGTTTTCTTTTTCTAATGGCTTTGACTTTTTTAATCTATGGAGAAGGTTAAAAGTGGTATCTTAGTTGAATCGCTACTGTATATCTAATGCTTGGAGGTTTTTTCCCCTCATGATGTGGAAATGGTTTCAATTCCTTTTAATATTCATTTAATGTCAGTGCAATATATATTGCCACCTTACTTACTGCATTAGTAAAAAATGTGCTTATGTGCTATGATTCTCTTGTGATAGAAACATAAAATCTTGGAAGGATCAAAGTCCACCAGCATTCACCCTCCTGCAACAGCAGGAAATTGATCATGCGAGAGATGCTCACCTAATGCTAACAGATTATTATTATTTATTATAGCACTAACAGCAGGGAGGTGCATTAGGCACCAGGAGGAAGATGAGGTCCTTGTCCTGGAGTGGCTTCAATCTCCAGGGTGATCTTGCAAACACTTAACTAGATGACCAACTATATACACATGAAATCTTTCTAGCTCACATATTTAAGTATTTTCTTTTTCTTCTGTACGAGGCATTCCTGCAGGGTCCGCAGCACTAATTAAAGTTAACGTTTCCGCTCTGCATCACAGAGAATGTGAATACATAAAGGGGAAAGGATCAAGCTCCTCCAGTGCCTTATGATTGTATGGAAGTTTTATTAAAAAAACACCACCCCTTTTCACTAGGTGCCTCTTATTTCCCTACACTGTATTTCCCACTTAATATTTTACAGCCAGCAAAAGCTATATTTTGTTATGCAGCCTTATTAAAACAAAGATCTTACTGACCACAGTGAAATTCCCGAAAGGCACCACTGTTGGGCCAGAGTCTACAGAGGCACTTATATAAACCAGCTCAGAAAAAGGACATACATTATATTCTGTCATGTATATGTTAGGGTTACTCAAATGGCAAATTCTGGTCTAAATCCAAACTAAAGCAAGTTTTGCCCAGACCTCCCTAAGATTTCTCTAGTTTAACCCTTCTGTGTTTGTGTGTTTGCTTTCACTCTATCAAGGAGGTCTCGCATCCCCAGCATTTCTGGCTGTGCTGCTGAGGTCTGTCAGGGCATCTTGTTCTCTGCAGTAAAATCATGCAGAGATAGCAGCAGATAGGTTCTCTTCTCAGTAAAATTTTTCAGCAGATTTCATTGCAACTCTGGCAGCTCTGTTTCTCTGCACTGTCTAGAAATGGATGGGCTTTTTGTGTGTTGTTGGATATTGTAATGGCTTTCATTTGTGAAACATCTTTTTTTCAGAAGTCCCAAAAATGCTAGCAAACGTGAATAACTTTAATCTCTCCATTTTGGACACATGAAGTTTAGAGATCACCAATCCCCTTTCAGATGTCTCTCTCAGATTATTTTTTGGTTTAGATTTGGCTATGCCTCTTGCTGGGTTTTTATCCTGCTAGTTATAATGCAGTCCCACCAGCAGATCGATGCAGTGGGGCTGATGGTGAATTCTTCACCCCACAGTCATGTCCCAGCCACTGATCCATTTCTTACATTTCTGATCCAGGAATTTTATCCTGATGACAGTCATGGACTACTGAGTCTTGGCTGGGGCTCTGAAATGGACTTCTACTTCCTGTGTAATCTACAATCAACACCTCTTGTCACCCAAGTTATACTCCCTGGGTTTAAAAACAGAAAGCAGGCAAACACAACAAAATAACAACATGCAAAATATATTGATAATGAGAACAAGTTTATAATTACTAAATGCAGAGGGACATATCAAAGCAGTGTTCTTCAAACAGGATATTATTTTGTAATTAAATACAACTTCAAAAGAAAAAAGCTAAAGACATGATCATTATAATGTGCATTAAGTGCAGTTGAAACATCATTTGAGTAAAACAATGCTGGGTAACAAGGAGGAGAATTTATAGAGAAGGAAAAATTAAAATCATTCAGTGTTAAGAGAAGCAGGCCAAATTATATTTGGAGAATTATGTTTTCTTAACATCTCTGTTATAAAATTATTCCCTGCATTATTTATCCTACAAGCCTTAATTGATAAATATTAGGTGACTGATTCTTGCAAAAGAGCAAGAGCTTGGTGGAATGTATTCTGAGCTGGTCTGGTTCATACTTATCATAAAAATGAAAACTACTGAAGCATAAAGAACTTACAAAAAGGCAGCATTACTGTGGATTTAGTGCAGTTGGTGTTTGATACACTGAGTTGTATTCATCACATACGCTGTGTCAAGGCATTGCTTACAATGTGTTGGATCATCTTACAGGCCATAAGCAAGCACTATATTTAAATTGAATGATACCAATATCATTCTGAGTTAATTCTTATATAATAAAGTATAAAAAAAGCAAGTAGCATCCATTTCCACATAATCTCTCTTCAAACTTATCTGTATTTGACTGTATTTTCCCCGTCAGCTTAAAAAAAGCAAATATAACTGAGAAGCCACCAAATTTAAAAAGGGTATTACAAAGACATTTAGTGAGGACATGCCATTTATTGGCTTTTTGATGGCTGTAGTGTTTAAGCACATCACAAACAGAAATGGGCTTATTTCACATCTTCCCAAGACCAGGAGGCATCAGTAATATTCCCATTTGCAGAGACCAAAGCAATGCAGTGACACGCCTGCACCCTGCGGGGAGCCTGCGCTGCAGCTGAAAACAGAACCACCTTTCTTTAACTGTTTTAACTGCCTCTCTTAAATTTTTCAACTGGTTTTGGTCCCCTGCTAAGGGACACCTCTTGCCCTGTGAAATCCATCTGTCCATCAAGTCCCTCTAGCTGTGAGTGCCAATAGGCAGATCCAGACTCCTTCGTATTTGAAAACGCTGAGGGAGGTGTAACTGTGAGTGGAGCTCTGGGAAGAGCAGAGTTGTGCTGCTCCTGCTGGAGTGTTCCCCTGTCCCACTGCACACTGCAGGAGCTTTGCTTCTCTCCTCTAGGACTATTGTTTTACACTTCTTGTGCATGGTGGACCCCACCATCATGGGGTCACCTGGCCAGCAGAGACACAGGTGTCTTCAAACACATCCCTTAATTCCCCTGAGCAGGGAAAGTGCATTCTGGTTTATTCTACAGGATGAATAGTTCCAGAAAAACCTTTTAATTAAATGTTCCACAGGTAAAATCAGAATTCATGTATAGTTGAAGCAGTTGGTGGCCAGACCCCTGCAGGTATATAGTATTTCTACATGAAAGAATGACCTAAAAGATCTTTTTTTCCCCAAAGTTTTATCAGGATGTATCTTCATTAAAAGGTTCTCTTGTCAAGAAGTCAGATTTTTTTTTCCCCATGCCTTTATGTAGATGATATTCTCTGTAAACACTGTGGACTTCAGCAACTTCACAAACAGGGGTCAAGGTATGAAAAGAACAATTGAAGGAGATAACAACGTACGCTTGAAATTTTGGGTAAAGTTTACTTTACCCTTCCTCCCACCCCCGTTTCAAAACACCAACAGGCTGTCCTTGCTTTTGGAGCGTCTCGTTCTCAAGGCTCTCACCTTGCAAATCTCTACGTATGTGCTTTATTTCTTAAGTGTACACAGACCACAGCCAAAGCTTGGGCATATGTGTGCGTAGGACTAGGATGTCGTCTGGCAGATGGTGCCATGGCACCTAGATTTCTTCAGAAGTCAACTGAAGCCTTCCATCATTTCATGCAGATAAATAGGAAATCAATTTTTGAATGTATTATAAAGCGTTATTCACTCAGAATTGTTTAGAAGGAGTAGCATAGCACATAAAAACCTGCGGGTAACCTACACGCTGCCTTGCCATCTATGTGAAAGTTGAATGCCAGAGTTTGCCTCTTTATTTAACATTTTTGCATGCCAAAGAACAAGGTATTACACCATCAAAACAAATATTTATTTTTTTTTTTTTTATGAAAGGAGAACAGATACATCAAAATCAAGGAGAATAGCCCTGAGTCTTGACTCTTAATATAACTGTTAGCTCATTAACAGGAAACTCGGCAGGTTTTCTACGTCCCAAAATATCCTTATCTCTGCAGAGCCCTGTGCTGATTGCTGAAGGTGATTTTGAGACAAAACACTTGCAGAATGGTACAACACAATTTGTCTTTGTGTCAGAGGGAACTGTTTAAATGACTTGAGGTAAGTCAGCAGAATAGAATAAGCACATGTTTGCCCACAGTCTTACCTGAAGATATAGTTGAGCTTGTATTACAAAGAATTCAGCTGTATAAATACCTCGTGCCATCTGTGTATGGCAGGGGAATTGAGCCAGTAGAAGCTCAAGACCTGTGTCAGTGTTCTCACAGAAGGACTGTTTATGAACAGATGTTATGTGGTGTTTTTCACAGAAAATGGGCTCTGGAGAGAGAAAATGTCTATCAATTACTGAGGTATTATGTATAACAGCAATTTTTAACCTTGAGAATGATACTTAAAAGTTCTCTGTGAAATATTCAGTGCCGTGACCACTTCCTTTGTGCACAGTAACACACGCCCTTGCCTATTGCCCAAATTCTTTTTGATATTACATTTAAGTTCTTTCTGAGAAAATATATTAGATATTGTAGAACTTGTTATTCCCTGGGAAAGAAAAAAAAATATCAGTGGCCTGACTGGAAAACTTTTCTATTTGCTGATCTAAAAATCAAGCTGAGTTTTTAATACTGGGTGCTTGTATACTCTATTTCATGCTTCTCAGACATATCTAAGGAATACATGGATTCAAAAATTGTAATTTACTAAGCAAATTATAGATTATAAATGGAAAAAAAAATATGTATTCTGGCTAACTTGTGTTCAAGCCTGGTAATTAACACTGATTTCAGTTGGGTGCTTGGAAGAATGAAGTCTTAATCTTAGTGAATAAAGATGAATTGACTTGCAACTGCAAAATTGGGCAATATTCAGTAAAATTTAGTAATTATGATATAGCTGTATTTATTTAATATCTTGCCAGTGCTGGTTTGTTAGACTAGTCATATCTTACTCTTCATTTTTATTGCTTCTCTAAAACTCCTGACTTCACAGGGCCTTTGCATTTGGGCTTTCCATGATAATAAAAACATAAAACTGGAGCCCCCAGTTATTGCTAACAATTACAGCCATCAGAGTTGGACTGTGTTTTACCAATGGGCTCTTGCTTCAGGAGATAAAGTGTACCTTGCAAAAATGCACAATTATTAAATATTCTCACACGGGATATCTATGATTCTATAAGACCCTTATGTGACCTGTGGACAGACACAGTGTTTTGTATAATACATATATTTTTATTTTCCTCTAGATTTCTTATTATTTATTCAATAAATCCTTTTTTTTTCTTGCTGACAGCAGTTGTATTTATAAAGCTAAATCCAACACAGCAAAATGTTCATCACTTTATAAACTAAACGCTAATGTTTTATTTATGTGCAATGAACAGAGAAAAAAGAACTGAATTGATGTTTACCTAACAAGCTGCAAAAAAGTGCAGTAACATAATAGTGAAGTTCATAAGCATTCTGGCTTGTAATTTTTGGTGTCAACATTTGAATTGCAGAAAGAGCTTATGCAGACATAGCACGTATACAAGTGCAGTTTAGATCTACATCTATAAAAATAACATCTGTTTAAGCATACATTACATTTAAAAATAACTGTACAGTGATCAGCTGGTTAAGTACAGTTAACCAGATGCCGTTTTAAAGTGCCAGATGGAACAATGAAACTAAGATTGAAAATTAAAAAATACTGTGAAAGGTCAAATCAATTAAGCAACCTGTTTTGTTGGCATGTAACAGTTAAAAGTAAGTTTAAACTACTTAAGGAATGAGCAATGTGAAGATGAAGCAGTTAATTTTTAACTTGCTATTTAGAAGAGGGAAAGATAAAATGCCTGCCATAGTTCCAGGGTCCCTCAGCAAGTCTAGGGGGATAGTGGGAAAACAGGCACAGTAAAATAATGTTTGCTTTGTTTGCTTTCAATTTAAAATAAATAATATCTCTCAGGCTTTTAAGTAATGTCTTTTATGGCAGTCTGAGCTCACGCAACACAGATGCAAACATCTCTTTCTTCTCTCCTATGACCAATGGGAGACTCCTTGGCTGAATCATCTCCCTGGGCTTGTTCTTTATCGCTGGGGTTGGTGCTCAGAGGGGTCAGGGATGGGCTTGGGACCAGGCTGATGCCAGGGAATGCCATGGGAAACAGACACCCCTTGTAAATGCGCTCACCCTGTTTATTTCTGGGAACTAAACCCACCTGAATTAGGAATGACTCCCAATAAGAGGTGTAAGGTGCTGTTCTAGAAACAAAGGTGTCCATGTGACTCTGTGAATAAATGACAAACATTTGTTAAAATTGCACTTGATAAGCAGCCTCTGAAAGACAGATTTAAGGAAAAGGGAGCTTATCCACCTCAGACCTTTGAAGTACAAAGGGAAAACTAGCATCTTTGAAATATTACTTAGGCAATGCATTTTTTTTCTTCAGTCCCAGACAGTGTAAAATTCACAATCTAAATTTAAATTTTGCACAACAGGACGGTGATATCCTTGTTTTAATCAGGAAGGTGTAATGTTACCTGCAAGTCTGTTGGCAGTCAAGGCAGAACTCGTGGATATTGAGAGAGGAAGTGCTGATTTTCTGATTTTCACTGCTGCTACTTTTTTGGGGATTTTTTCCCTAATTTTTTTTCCCTAAATCGCTGCAACTCAGACACCCAATAATATATATATATATATATATATAAAATATATATACACTATATATACTATAGTATAGTATATTGTTGGATAATCCTCCAGCAACAGTGCAGAAACCATGGACATCAGAAACCATTTTGGAAGGAAGGTTGAGGCACCAAATCTGGGAGAGCCGTGTGGCTCCAGGTCGGGGTGAGATGCTCAGCTGCCCTGGGGATCAGCAACACCCCCCAGCAACAGCGGTGCCATCTATCAGCAACCCCAGCGGGAATTTTTCCTGAATGAGTGTAGCGCTATTTTCATCCTAGGAACTCGCTGTTGTTCCTTTGTTTTAGTAACTTTGTTTATGTGTGGTTGGCGGAGGGCAGGGCGCCGGGGCATGGTGCTCCTTCCCGACACCTCCTCTCCCGCTCCCACAGCTCCCAGGGAAGGAGCAGCTGGACCTCTCTTGCTGCACAGCCAACTGTTTAGACCAGAAACACAATGAAAAGATTCTGCGGCTGTTAAAATAAATAGCTTCCCGGCAGGGGGTGGAATAGTATGGCAGTTCCTAGGAACTTCGTGTACCCTGCTTCCAGAAAGTGCTGGGATAGAACGTGCTATGGAGAGAGAGGAAATAAGCCTGGCTTCTGCACTTGGCTCACTCTTCCTCCTCACACTGAGAATAGTTACCCTACAGATCGCTGGTCCTGTTGGATTCCCTTTCATGGAAATATTTTGCATTCCTGCTGGTTCAGTGGCTGATGTTCAATTATTTTTTTTTTATTTTTTTTTTTTTCCCCAACAGTTTCTCTTCGTTGACAGCATAAAACAAACATTTGGGCCTGCTGTAAATAGAGAACATACCAGACCAGTGGCAGGTAGCTTGTGATGTTTAAGTGGGTTGCCAACTGAAGTTTGTAAATCTGCAGAATCGTATCATCATATTTAACAGACAAATGTGTATAATATAAAATCAGTGAAAAGCTAACATAATAAGTACTTTGACTATTATCTGGGGGCCTAATTAGACTGGTGGAATCACTGTAGTCAGTGAAATTAGAGTTATACAACTGAGGGGAAGGGAAATCCAGCCCTTTAGCGGAATGAACGTTAATGGAGCCCCGTTGACATTTGCTGTCCTATGTATTCAGCAGCTGTTTCTTTCCTTTGTAGAAAACAGGACTTTGCTCTTCCCAGACCATATTTTCTTGAATTTAACCCTCTGGCAGAGGAAGCTGTGGAGAGACAAGAGGGGCTAATCCCTGCCTGAAGCCCAGAATGTTTCACCAAGCATCTTCCCATCCTTGTCGCTGCTTCTCTCTGGTCTCCAAAGGTGGTACCTTGCAGCAGAATGGGGCTGCTAAAGCCTGTGTTTGGCTCACAAGAACAGTTGCTGGGAGTCCACAAACCTTCTAGAAAGCCAGGGCTGTGCTCCCTTCTTTGCTCCAGCTCAGGCACTGAGAGGTGCTCCCCTGGCAATCAGAGGTTCTGGGACAATATTGCTGTCCAGGTGCCAACAGCCAAACCATGTGCGAGGGGCAGGGGAATGTGTGGGCTGGGAGGAATGGTATGAAGGACAGTGATGGAAAGGCTGGAGGGTGCAGAGGAAGCAGAGAGGAGCATGGACTTCATTGGGATGTGTTGGACTGGTGGCTTACTTGAGGATGTGAATCATACAGCCTGAGCAAATGGTTTCTCTGATGAAGGAAATAATTCTCAAGGAAGACCTTTTGGTTGAATTTTGCTATTGCCCTCAGGTGCAGATGAGATGCCTGTGCGTGCAAGGCACAGTGCACTACTGGTGGGGTGAACTTGTGTTGGTGGAAGAACATTCTGGCAGTAGGATTGGGACATTTCTTCCTCTGGGAGCAGGAATTCAAGCAAGCTGGAGCACCTGGAGGGTGAGACAGGAGATCTACCTGGCTGCAGGCTGATTGATTGTGTTTCTGTTTCCCCCAACACCCAGCGCTTGGCCAGCCTTCCTCATTACTCCTCTCCTCAGTGCTCTCCTAACCTGTAGCTAAATCACCCTTGGCAAGTTTTCCTTCCCTTGCAAAGACGGCAACTCCCCTGTCAAGTTCTTGAGCATTTGTTTGTGCAATGAAATCTGTGATGCTCTAAATCTCAATGTGCATCAGCTGGCATGCTCTGACATTTGGAGAGCCTCACATTCATTGTGTGCCAGACACACAACAAGAGGCCTCAGCACAGATGTAGCTGGACCCCAGGTTCATCTTGGAAGGTAGGGAGGGATGTGCTGTGGGTCAGCAAGTGACCTGGAGGCTTTTGGTGGGGGAGGGAGGACTGCAAGGGAGCGGTGGATAGCCAGCTGGCTGATTGCGTCGAAACCAGGACAAACAGTTGAATATAATTTTCTTCTGAATTCCTAAAGTACCAGGACATCTGGCTACCTGAAATACATCAACAAATAGGTCAGCTAAGATTGCAAACGCACGCCTCACACAACAGCACCGTGAGGAGAGTGAGGGCGACTCTGCCAAGGAAAGTCTTCCTTTTCACAGTAACATTTTCTTCTAAAATCCTCTGCAAGCTTTTTTGACTAAGATCACTGGAAAATGTGTTAGTCTGGGAATCTTTAATTTAAAAAAAAAAAAAAAGAAAAAGGAAGATATTCAGGGAAAGTGTATTTCTGGGGTGGAAGCAGGAGTTCTGCAGCCATGGGCAGCGTGGACAGGTGTCTCCCACTCGAGGGTATTCTGCGCCCCTGCATCCTGGTGTTCCCCACTTGCAGTGTACCCAGTGTAACCACCACGTGGGGAGGGGTCTTCTCCCCCATTTTCCCATGTTTTTCCTTGCACCATTGCAGCTGGGGCTGATCTGGGAGCCCTTTGCAGCATCTGCACAGTCCCAGTGCTGACAAGGGCTGGGAGGTGGGAGGAGATTGGCTTCAGAGACCATTCCATTGTCTCTTATTTCTACAGTGTGGACAGTTACCTTGTAGAAACCCTTAGAATTTCCCAAAAATTGCATATATTTCATCTCTCCTTAGGCATTTTCAGAAGAGGGTTTTTCCTTGTGGCAATGAACACTCAAAATAACTCCACATTTCTCTATGTAAAAATGCAAAACTCTGATTATTTTTGTCACTGGTGGCCTTTCCAAGCCTCTTTTGCCCCAAATTATATTTATACATGCATCACAGCTCCTATGCCTGATTAGGGTAATATGTGGGAGCTGAAGTAAATGATGCCACTGTTTGTCCACTATTTTAGAGGCTTTTATTTTTAAACCCTGCAAGGTCCTCATAACTTTTTTCCCCACCCTCTCAAGCCATAGAGGAACTAGTAGGTCCCAATAAATAAAATTCTTATAATAAAAGTCAAATATGGAATATTAAAACAAATAAAAAAAGTCATATTGTTGTTGTTTGCACTTTATGGATTCTGGGGCACTGGGTAATGCCTTTTTTCAGTCTTTCTTTTGCTAAATCAACATTAGCTAGCAACACACCTAATCTTGACTGAACTATGTTATTTCCTGCCTCCCTGCCTTTCCTGTCTAAATCTCACTCTCTGCTGAAGCAGCTAAATTTGCTGCAAATGAGGAATATTTTGGGACATGAATTTTCTTACAAAACATGGGGAAAGATCTAATGCTGTAAGCAAACAGCACTCTAATTAATGCAGATCCAGGCTACTGAAAGCATTTGTAGGTTATGGTTATCAAAAAAAGAGATCAAGAAATTGATGCTGAACCCAGTACTGACATGTAGGATAAATACTGACCGCAAACATTTTTGGGAATGGTACTGGAGCAGATGTGAGCTCAGAAATTCTGGACCTGGAACATATGGGTTTTAATAAACAGACTTCTGTTCCAGCTCCTCAGTTGCTTTTTTTTTTTCCTCTTTTTTTTTTTTTTTTTTTAAACTGTTCTTGCTTAATTTTATGTGCCTGTGTATGCTTCCATTATTAATTAATCTACAAGTATTTGGCATTGCTTCATCGTCGAGGTTTTCTTTAATTTGAAAATGTGCTGTTTTAGTTAGAGCAGGACTTGTGTAGCTAATGTTAGAATGGAAACATTTTTAACCCTCTGTTTCACCAGGTTTCTATCATCTCTTTTTCTCCTTCGAAGAGGAGCAGTTGCCTTTATGTGTGTGCACGTGCACACGTGAGTGTGTGTATTATTAGCTGCGCTGTCATTTTTAATCCTTTTCTTTCAATCATCATTTTTCCTCAGACATGAAATATTTCAGTCTACCACGCTGCACAGGCTGCTCACGGTGAAACACTCGTAGCATTTTCAAAACCTAAAACAGAGGAATACCATGAGGATAGAACAAAAGAAATTAAAACACTAGATATGCCACAGTTGTCTTATGCAGCTGTTAGAAATTTAATTATTTTATCTCATAGAATAATGTGCCCTTCAGAAATCATTTTGGACTAGATGTTTCAAACCAATGATCTGTAGTTAATTATCTTTAATAACTGTTGCACATTATGGTTAGATCTATGTTTTTGCTAAACCAATTAATAATATCTTCATTAGTATAAAGACAAGGTAGCTGGATCCTTTCATTTTTCACATTGAAAGAGTAGATATTTTAAACAGCATAATTTACTTTAGCCATACATTCCCGATGATATGACTAATTAATGTAACTTCAAAGACATATAACTTCCAAAAGCTACTTATTTAAAGTCATTGTTGAGCACTTAATGACATTATGTTGGGGCATTGCAGAAACCATCACTGCCTGAGTGTTGAATTTGCTAAACCTTTTTCTGCTACCAAACTGAAGGAAGCTTGAGTTATATTGAAAAGTAAATTGAGCCAATATTTCTTCATGTTCAAAAAACAACCCGTCACAAAACCTGTTGATTACAGGAGGATCTATCAAAAGTTGATGACCTTCTTTCTGCTTACACATTGCAGCTGCCAGTTTTACTTATTCATGCAAGCCTGTGTGGAAAACTCTGGAAAAAGAGCAAAGAAAATATTCTATATTTTAAGAGTTGGGTGGAATTAATTTTGTTCAGAACCACTAGTTGTCTAAATATTCCTTTTGTATCTACTTTTTTCTTTTTTTTTTTTTCACTTCCATGTCTCATTTTTTCAACTGGCTGATAACTACCACACAATTTTAGTCTGCTACCTGACAAAAAATTAACCCTGAGTATGGTATTAAACACACCAATGATTGATTTGGTATTTCCAGTGCTCTTGATGGCACAGAGAATAAAGTCATGGATTTTATGGGGCCAAATGGTTTAGGTCTCCTGTTTAGGCATGTGAGCTGATGAAAAGATTCTCCTGCAAAATTTCCCTGACCTTGAGGTAAACTGAATGCACAAAAAGATGTATTCTGTTTTTCATCTTATATGTATTTTCACACAATCTTCAAATATCATGCAGCCATCAGGGAAGGCTTTCTGAATCTTAAAAGAGCATCGTATATACAGCCCTCCAAGAACTGGTATTTCCCACCATGGAGAACTGTACACCAGGAATCAACCAAAAATAAAAAAATAAAAATATAAAAAAAGAAAAAAAGGAGAAAAAAAATTACATCTAAGAGAATAAAACAGTGCAGTCAACTGTGCACAGGGCTGGAAGGCCAGGAGAGAAGTGTTAACAGCCAGTTGTGACAGCTACAAAATAATTATCCTAGCAGTGAGCACCTGGTCCTTCAGCTGCTGGGCTTCCCACAGGAGTCATCTTCAGTCCTGGTGCAGATAGGGAAGAGGGTGAATACATTTAGTCAGGATTAGACTTAACTGGAGGCAGAGATGGAGTTCATGGTCCGTGTCTGTGCTGGGCGTGTGCTGGCAGAGCTTGGGGCTGCTCATCCTAATTCACACCTAAAGGCTGATCCTGTTGGGGAGGTAAAAGGTGTGGATTCCCTTAATACAGGTCTGGTGGCCTTGGGGGTGAGATTTGGGGGTTGTAGAAATTCATCACTTGAGAGCAAAGAAAGGAAGGAGCTTTACAGTGAGTTATTGGTAAATTCAGGGGCTTTGTCCGTGTGATTTGTTGACTGGCATTTCAAATACAGGTTAATATCCTGCAATGTGCAGGCTACCCCAAGTGATTGATATTTAATGACAATATTAATACACTATAACAGGAAAAAATGTAAGGTGTCTAAAAGAAGGCTTTTCACACTGTATTTCTTTTTTCTCTGTGTGTCTACTGAATTAAAAGCCTGTGTTTGAGACTCTGCAGGGGCAAATCTATAGTGGCTTTCTGCAAATGACCAGTTCAAACCCACTTGTGGGAACCTGGCAGGGAAAGCATCCAAAAGATCATTTTCTAACGGCAACTTTATTTTGACAACTTGTAAACTCGGATATCTCTGCAATACAATGGCATTTTTCTCAGGTGCCAGCACTTCTGCAAAGTTGTTTTCCCCCCTTAAGGCATGCCATCTTAAAAATGCTGTGTATTAGTGCCAGACTGTTTGAAGCTGCTGCTATTAATGCTCCAGTGAGCTCTAGGAGCCTGTGTGATCCTCAACTTGATGGTGTGTTGGGCTGAATCATTTAAGGGAGAGAAAAATGCATTTCCCCTAAATGATCATTATTCTTTTTTAATCCTGAATGAATATTTTTCTTCAGTTACCCTGAAAATACTTACATAGGGTAACATTAGGCTGTCTGCAAACTATAGGTTATTTGATGAAAAACTTGAGTAAAATTTTCTGGAATTCAGTTGAATGGAATATTTTAGACTTAAAATTATGTATACTTTTTCATCTAGACTTTGCTATAGTCTCTATTATTTTTTAGATTAAGTAATGGACATGAAATATTGTGTTTATTTTTCATTGTGTTTATCCTCCCTAGAAATCGAAAAGATTTAGTTTCCTATGTTTTTATTAAAGGACATAGTCATTCTGAAATTCTTTAGTATTGGTCCATTAATATTTCTGGGCTATTTTGAGGTGTAAGCAAAATAGGTGGGTTTTTAGTAGTCATAAATATAATCTAGCTACCACTTATTCTTAATGTCCTTGTAAGAAAATAACACCATTGTTCATTTTCATTCCCTGGGGTTTACTCTTTGATGTCCTACATACCTAATCAATCTTTAAACTAATGCCAAGTCTGATTAAAGATTGTCAGATGAGGCTGGTACTTGTAACTTCATATTTTTGCTGCAAGGAAGGAGTGTCCAGATGAGGAAGTTCAGTGTTTGGATAAGTGAAGCTGTCTTATTAACTAAAATTTTGAGCTGAATACCGCAATGCAAAAGAAATGTCACTGCAGAAATGGGTGATGTTTCTGGAATAAGGATCACATCATTTTCCTTTTTCACCTGTGCAGGATATCCATGATGGAATATTACTGGAGGCATTTTGAAGCTACCTCTTTTGTGAGTGTAGCTTGAGCTGTTGTTTGAGTTGTTTCTAGCATACAGCTGTATTTTATTTCATTTCAGTGATTTGTTATATATCTTTTGAGAACTTTAACCTCTCCCATTTTGGGCTGACACAGTAACTCAAGCTCTTTTCTCTTCCTTTTAAAGTCTGGGCAGCCAAAAAATCCAAACATTGACAATGCCTTGAAAGTAAGTTACCAGGAACTGGGAGAGGCACTGGACGAGTTAGGTTACAGATGGAAATGATTATTCTGTTTGATGAAAGTTTCAGTAATATTCTCCAACCTTGAGGTGAAGGAGGCTGACTCGTACAGCTCCGTGTCACAGCATCTTGATCCAGTGGGAAAGTAAATGAAACTCTTCAGTTTCCATAGACTTGGACTTTGCACTGGGGGTTAGTTTGCATGAGATATCAGTATCGTGTGCAAGCCAGAAATGGATTTGAGCAAATCTCAGTTGTATATACTGATGTTAGTGAAATTATTGAAAATTTACCACTTGAGAACTTCTGGTAATTAAAGATTGCTTCTGGAGGTTCCCCTGCTCTTCAGAAATAACCTTGTGAAGTGTTCATCTAAGGGCTATTCACAACCTGCCTTTCTCAGAGTCACTCCTCGCTGCTGTGAAAGCAGGGGCTGGATATGGAAAACAGGAATTTTTAGCACACCTCCTTCTTTGCAGAGCCTGTGTTTGGTTGGTAAGCCCTCAAGGAAGAAACACATAATATAGGGAATTTGATCTCTAATTTGGATATCACATTCGTAACACCTTAAAATTATGATAATGTGATTCTGTTACTGGAGGACTAATTGGGAAACCACAAAATCTTGGAATGCATAAGCCTGTCCCACATTAATGTTACTTAATGCAAATGCATTGGTTTTGAGGTTGGGAGTATTTTATAATTTAAGTAAGCAGTTTAAATTATGTGGTTATAACTTAAACAAAATGTATTGTGCATGGGAGTGATAATTCAGAAGCCTTGTGGCCACTTATCCAACTCCTTATCCCATGAGAATTATGCATGTTGTAAAAAATCTTGAATGAACCAGCAGTGGTTAAGAATATATATCTGAACACTTCCCCAGCTCCCAAGAAAATGAGTGATTGAAAATGTTAAATGTTGCTGCTGCCATATTTATGAATAGGAATCAAAGCTCTTGGGGCCATAAAACTTCATTTTCTCATTGTAGCCCAACTCATTTGGCCAAAAGATACCCCTCAGGAGTGAGCTAGATGTGAGAGACTCTAGTCCCATCTGAGGCAAATGTCTTGCAAGGTATTTTCTTTTCAGTAATCAGTATGAAACAGTTGTATAACTTGTGTCTGTTGAACTGAGAAAAAGGATTTCAGATACTGAAGATCAAATAGAATACTGGTAAAAAAAACCTCATCTAAAACCAAAACTTGTCAGAGAATGAAAAAAATCCCAAACCCAGGCATGTTTTTTTCCTTAGGATGGAGACTATTTCTTAAAAGAAATTTCATATTCATCTGCCTATTCAGATTATGGCTGGATCAGAAAAACTAAGTGGACTGAGAAAGACAATTTCTAAGCTAACCCAAAGCAGAGAAGATTGGAGAATTGGCATGAAAACCTGCTCAGGTTAAGCATGTACAATACCCTAAGACAGAGGATGAGCAGGGAGCACTGATGGGGAGTAAAGCTACTGCATTTTCCCTACTGTTTTTCTTGTTGATGATTTGATGGGGTTTTTTGGTGATAGCAGCCGGAAACACTATTTCCTGAGAAAATAATAATAAAAAAAAAGTCCTCTGAAAACTGCATGGCTGGAAAAAAATCTGGTTCTTGTAGCTGTGAGAATTAGTGTACCACCCTGCCCTAAGTAAGCATTACATCCGGAATTAAACCCAGCTTTCCTCTGCCTTTGTTTTATTTATTATCTGCAGAATTGCTTTGTACGAATGTTATGAAAGAGCCCTGCATTGGGGAGTTTTTTTGTAAATGAGCCATTAGCTTGAGTAAACAGAATGTGGACGGAGTTTGAAGGCTCCACAAGGCGGCACTGGCGCATCTCGCATCCCAGTTCCCTTTCCCTGCTGGATGCTCCTTCGCCAAACGCTTGGAAATTTTATGTGCATGTTTTTTATCAAAAAACTCTTCCGCTTCTAAATTTTCGTGTTACCTTGCAAAGTGTTGGGTTAACAAAATAGGAGTTAACCTTGATAAAAACCGTCAGTAATTTCTTATACAATGGATATTGTGTGTTCTGGGAGCAGTAAAGCAATGATAATGTAAATTGCCTATTGGCAGTGACAAACAATATTCTTTTAGTACTTCAATATATCAGTGACTTGCGAATTTTGTACCCAGTTCCTGCTTTCCTTTTTGTGGTCTTTGCAACATGTTCAGAAAGTTTCAGAAACTGGTTTTATTTGATTTCTTTGGGTTAACAAATGGATGCACCACATGCGTGCATGATTCTTTTCTCCCCCCACTGATCACAGCTGGTGACTGAGATGAAGCTACTTCTTGTCTTTACAAACTTGACTCCAGCCAGCTGAGATCCAGGCCCTGCTGCCTTTTCTCTGTTAAATACATACTGAACTCTGTCAATAAACAGCAACATGGGAGAGGAGAGCAGTGGGCACAGCAAAACAAAGTGGTTTTCCTGATGGCAGTCCCGTTAGCAAGCGCAGAGTTGCTGCTATCAGTAAGGAGGTGAGGTTGCCCATTTCACCTACTTATGCAGTAAAAATGCAACTGGGGAAGTGAAGTAATAGCAGCAAATGCTTCCTCTGTCCCTCTGTCCCCAAGGCAAGCTGAGTGGGGTTCACTCTGCAAGCCCCTCAAGTCTTGTGTCCCTATTCCAAATAGAGCAGGGCTGTTTTCATCAGAGATTTTAATAAATCAGGGTTTAAAGGAGATCCTAACAAACTTTAGAGTAAGATTTATACAATGCCCTTTTTTTCTGCGCTGATACTACTCTATAGAATCATTGAACAGTTTGGGCTGGAAAGAGCATTAAAGATCATCTCATTCCACCCTTCTTCCATGGGCACCTTCCACTATCCCAGGTTGTTCCAAGTCCCCTCCAATGCAGCCTTGGACACTTCCAGGGATGGGGCAGTCACAGCTTTTCTGGGCAGCCTGGACAAGTGTCTCACCATCCTCACAGTAAAAAGTTTCTACTTGTCACAATTGTTCCAAAAAATGTGGACTATAGTTACCATTCTTTGGACAACAGAATAGCTTCACATGTTGTGATTACTCTATATTAATCAAAATTTCCATTTTATTACTTAGCCGGGTGAAAACAGATCAAAAGAAAGAAATATATAAAAGCTCTCCCTCCTAAAACCTTGCTGGCTCTTCTCCCTTGTTCTGTGGTCAAAAGTTAAATAGGATGTTCTGATTATCACCACTCCCAAAACAGATCAGTGGGATTTTTTGTTCAAAATAATTCCTCCTCCTCTTGCAGCTAATCTGTGCCAACAAGTTCAAAATACGGGAAGCTTGACCTTAGCTACAGTCCTTGCTGATGTGCCACACATCCTGCACTGCCCAAGGAGCACAGGGAGCTGAGGCAATCTGGTGGAGACTTCCGAGCTCTGCCCTTTCCAGACAGACACACCAGGGAAAGAAAACCCCAAGGGGAATCTGATGTAAATTTACTTGAAGCTAACAGGTTCCACAGATTTCATTGCACTATTGGAGCAGGCCCCAAATATGTAATAAATTGGCAAGGAAATAGTTCCCACTGTATATGTGGCAAAAAGGAGTCTTCACCTCCCAAGTGCTAAAGGGGAAAGTCAAAATCCCTTTCGAACTCTGCTGCATTCACCAGTGTATAGTGAAAGAAAACATTCCTCCCTGATCCCGATGCTGGCGATCATCCAGAGCCCAGAGCACTCTGGGAAATTCCACTTTCTGAACCCCGCTGTGCTACCTAATCACACAATGGGCTACATATGCCATCCAAGAAAATAAACACAGGTCTGGGAAGCTGTTTGTCCTGCAGGGCTAGGAATGCTCTTCCTAACTTGGCAGGGCAGCATAATCCTCTCTGAAAGGGGAGAGAGAGCTGCTTGAACTCAAACTGACTAATGAGATTGAAGAAAAGCCCATCAGAAGCTGGCACAGCCCTTCGCTCGCCCTGCCAACACACGCCAGGTGACACTGCTGGCTACTCTCACTGTGGCTTGTGTGTCATGATAGAAGCTAGACCATGGATCTAGACCCCAACAAGGGCCCAAAAGACTGCTGAGTGGCAGGTTGTACCTTTGAGCTTGTGGTTTATAGGGGAGGCTGCTGCCTTGGCTGGTCCCCTGGGCAAAATATGAGTTTCAACCTCCACCATAGACCATGGGTGGTTCAGTAGTGACTAAAATTCCCCATGACTGCAGGTGCCGGAGCAGGGTCTTGTGGTCCATATGGACCCTGGGCTGAGATCCTGGGATCTCAGTGAGGAGAGGGGGTGAAGGATGGAATTGGTGGCCTATTGAAGGTTGCCAGTTGGTCACCAGCAACTGCAAACTGCATCGGCTTTCCTGAGACCCTCCTCGTGCTCTTCTCCGCTTAGCTCTTGAGATCATAACCAAATTCCTCCGAGAACAGGACTTGCATTGATTATAGTAGAAATTGGATCTGGATTTTAAATCACATTATTAGCTCTTCTAGCAAGATGAACTGAGCGATACAATTTGATTAAAAATTGCAAAGACCTCCCCTTCCACCTCCCTCGCTCAGTTTTGGAGCAAATGTGTGTTTCATGGTAACAGGGAATGAAAGCGTTCCACAAGGGCTTTTTTAATTACAGCATTAATAAAATGCACTATATGTTATTCTTGAAATCTACAGATTTGTTGCTTTAAACACATCATATTGCTCTCTGAAACACTTGAAACTCTCAGAAGTTTTTAAAAGTGTGTGTTTAGGTTAAGGTTAAGTTGCCCTTGACAGCATTTTTTAAAAAGATTTGAATTGTTGAATAACCACCTTTCACCCATCCCTAATTGTAATTTAAATGACAATATGCTCCCAATCAATAGCTCTTTGTCACACTTTGAAGATCAAGGATGAGATTTCACCCCATGAGTTTACATGGCAAAAGCTTCTTTTTCATAATGCTAAAAATGTTGCATCCTGCTGTTAAAGAAGTATAAGAATACCTGCTCTCAAATAATTAGTTTTGAATAAAAGCATTTAAGTCATACTTTATAGCCATTAATTTGAAACAATTCAAAGCCCTTCAATTCTGCACTTTGTTCACAGATAAGTATTACAATAGGTATTTTAGCCAATTGGAAAAAAAATCAGTTACAGCAGATAATTTGAACAACTTAAGTTGGGTGATACTGTAAGAGGTGGGTTTTGAATAACTATAGCTTTATTTTGCATCAACTCCATTTCTGTTCAGAACCATTTCTGCAGGTGGAAAATTGAAAAGCTTTTAATGGTGATCACTGTGTGTATGTGACTTTGCAACATTGTGTGCTTGTCTAACAGGTACATGTGGGGGCATGTGGCTCTTTCTCCAGTTGTACATATAAAGATGGGCATTTATTTTACAGGCTCCACTCAAAAAGATTTTATTTTATTTTTATTTTTATTTTTATTTTTATTTTTATTTTATATTTTATTTTATTTTATTTTTTTATTCTTTATTTTTTATTTTTATTTTATTTCAATCTTTATTTTATATTTTATGTTTTATATTTAATTTTAATTTTAATTTTTATATTATATTTTATTTTATATTTTGTTTTATATTTTACTTTGCATTTTATTTTATTTATTTTTTTCTACAACTAAACTCTTTCTCAGAGTCCTAGGCAAGGGCCAGGCCTCCACTGTTCTTGGCATTATGAAATGCCAAACAGAATGATGCTCTTTGTCTGAGAGTGCTTACAATCCTTGTTTTTAGTTAGAGCAGGGAAATGTTTTAAGAAGGATAAAGTCTGGTCTGTTTCTGTGTTGTCCTTGGTAAACCCAATCTAGTCTGGTCTCAAAAACGGAGCAATTCTGCTCGTTGCCAGGGAGAATACATAGGTATCCAATGAGTCATGGTCAAACATACAGCCATTATTAGACCACAAACACAGGAGGAGAAAAAAGATTTCATTTGGACCTGTTGTCCCTGCCGAGCTGGTGAGGAGGAATAACAAATAAGCGAGTGGAGGAGGTTGCTCTTTAGGTATTTATGAGGAGCTTCTCTCCCTGTGGGGATAGACTGGGGAAAAGCAGCAATGTGCACGTTGGAAAATTTAACTAGAGCAAAGGAGGCTGCGTCATGGTGTAACTAAGAGCACTTAGTACATTTTAATGGCAAACTGGAGACAATGGGGAAGAGAAGCTGGAGCTGTAACGGGCTTTAGCAAATACAAAGAACTTATTTTTAGTTTGGAGGAGACGGGGCAATCCGAAGGCAGACACAAAGAGAGAAGTGATTAAGTTCTGTGTTAGGGCAATGTTCTCCGTGGCAGTATCATAAATGAGCATGTTCATCCAGACCAAGATAAAGGATGCTGAAGAAAGAGGACACAGGGTGCTGAGCACCACAACGCATGGCTGTGTTTCTGTGGCTTAGCAGAAAAGGTCATGTCTGAGAATTGTTACGCAGAAATGTTTTGCAAGACTGGGCCCATATGTATAAATTTAGAGAAAAATCTCAATTAAAATTGCAGCACAAGTTCTTACATTTAACCGTGGGCTTACATAAATAAAGAGTTAAAACCAATTGATAGAGAAAAGGGAAAAATGTATTTTTCAATCCTTTAAAAAGAAAATCTATAGAATGACAGAATTATTAAAAAAACCCCAAAACTACTTTCAGTATATATACTATAAAATAAAGACTTTGTACTTGGGCAAGTCAGCTTCTCCTGAGTTATCCTTTAGTGAAGGCTTACAAAACTGATTGATTTTACCCCTGCACTGATTTTTGGCTGGACCAGAGTAGGAAAAAGTTGTGGTGTTCAACTTTTCCTGTCTGGGCTGCTTAGTGGAAGATTTGGAGAGCATCAGGTTGTGCTCAGGGTCTCACTGAATTGACCCATGCCCAAATACAAAGCAGCAAAATATTACCCTTATTGGTATTGCACTCTATGCAGAGTGATCTCAAAGTAAGATATGGTATGGCTGTGAATGGCTCTGGGTATTCACAAAGCCTTTCTGTGCTCTAAGTTTTCCTACATATAAAACAGAGGCAATAATATTTCCAGCCCTGACACTAATGGTTAGGGAATATATACTTTTGAACATTAATTTGTGAGAAACTATATTGGTACAAAATATTGGTTCTGTTTGCATTGTTCCTGGTTATTAACCCTTTTATTGGTCATTGCATCTGTATACTCAAAACACAGGGTTTATTGATGGCTTTTATTTCCTATATGTGTCATATAAATGCCTTAACAGATGAACAGGGTAGTGAAAATGATAGGGTACTTCAGAACAGCTCGAAGTCACTGCTTCTTTAATAAAGCTTTGGTTTTGTATGTCAGGAGAGATGGAATTCACACCCCAACCTATGCACAGCTGCAAGCCCTATTAAGTGAAACCCCTCCTAAATTTAGATCCAATGGCCTCAGCCCTGGCCAGCTTCCAAAGACCATAGAGGCCTGTTCCACTCCTTCCACATCCCCCTCCCAACTACCACGAGCATCAAGCCATCAAACCCTTTGCTCAGTAGTGGGAAGAACCAGTGAAAGGTTTGGGGGCTTGGAAGGTGCAGCAAAGTCTTCCTGCAAGCAGGGTAATTTTCACATGTGCAGCCAGTCAGTAAAAGAACACTATAAGTGCTGTAGCTCTTCATAAGCTGTGTTTCATTTTCCTGTGTACTGTCACTTTAAATAAAAATGGCCTATTTTTTTTGTTTTGTTTTCCAAGTAGCCCTAAAGACAGAGCTCATGAGGTGAGCAAGTCTGAGCCATGTTCAGACAGAGCATTTTAACTATCAGGAGAGTCCTGATGCCTGGGAGTTGCCAGGGATTGCATGTTAACAGTAAGCCAAATCATCAAAATGCAGCTTGAGTAGGTCCAGTGAGGGTGTATTGTATTGCAACAACTGTGGCTGTTGGAGCTAAGGTTGAGTGGGCATTCCTATTATAAACCCCAACTGGTAGGGTTGAGTATTTTGACCACATCAGATAATGTCAAGTGAAACTTCTCACATGAATTGACACCCAAATACTTGTAACCTCCCTTACAAACAGGATCAAGCTCTTCCCCTTCCACCTACTCCTCTTCCCAGCCTACACTCGATTTTGTAACTGGGTCATTCTCTTCAAACCTGAATGGATAAAACATTGTAGATATTTAGTTTAAAGAAATCAAGACCAACAGTGCCTGATTGTTGGTGTAGTTTTCACACCCATGTGCTTGATGTCATAGCCATGCAATGCTCACGCAGACCAAACCTTGGCCACTGTGTCACCAGGAAATATTTTGTGATCCATTGTGGTTGTAGCAGGACAGTGATATTGCATTTCACCAGACAGCCCTTACTAAACTGGTAGAAGCTCAGCACTGGAGCACATTTCCTTGTCTGCAGGCAGAAAGTTTCCCCAAAGGTTTTGCCAAAGTGCTCAGAGTGTGCAAGTGTGAATAGTGTGTCACAGGCCTGTAGAGCTGAATGTCCCTACCAGGGATTAGAGGGGCCCAAAACTTTACAGGATTAAAGAAAAAAAACCCCATAATCTTGGAAAAAACTTAATAAAATTATCCTGTGTTATGTTGCTGAACTTCTCAACATGGTTTTCTGGATGGGACAGAGGATTGATTTTGCTGCTACCAGCATGAGCCAGTAAAGGATTAGAAATGGATTTTCTTCATAGGAGAGGGACTCTTAACTTGATTTAGGAGAGAAAGGATGCTCCAGTGGTGAGGGTGCAGCTGAACAATCATACCCCAGAGTGTTGTGCTATTTCCCTGTGGTCATGAGGAGGCTGAGCAGGCCTAGATCTCTGCAGATATTAAGGGCTTTACCCCTCAGCAGTCTCTGGGGACTTGAGTGAACATTTCCAAGGACAAGACTTTAGTCTGCAGTGCCCCTCTGTCCCTGTGGAAAATGAAGAGCCCGACATTTGCTTGCAGTGCTGGAGTGGACAAGCCTGTTCAATCAGTAAAGAGTCAGGGGTTGAGTAGGAAGAGAGGGAGAGGAAAATCCTCCCACTGATAAATTGCTAACACTCTTTTGCAGAAGATTTAAGATACTCAATGGCATCATGATAATTTTTGTGTGTCAGAATTTCTAAATATCCAGACATCTGTTTTTTGCCAAACCCAATGTGTAAAGCAGATGAGAGATATTTTGCAAACTTTTAAAATCACCTACAGTGCTTAAGATGTTGAAGGTAGATTAGATAAGACTAGCAAAGTTATTTGAACATAAACATTTATTTAAAAAATATCCTCTGCTTTGCTGAGCCCACAAACATTGTATAAATAATACACAGTTCATGAATAGGAATGAACAGGCTTGTACCCCTCACTGGTATGGATTTATATTCTGCACCTGCCAGGACTTTATTAACTCTCCTGAAAACAGTGGGATCTTTGCAGGGAGATCTAAAGGAAGTTGTTCTTGAGAATATGCCCCCGAAGCTTAAACGTCAGGTATCAATGGATAGATTTACAAATGTATTTAGGCAATTAGAAATGAGAATACATGATTAGTAATACTTGTAAAAGTTAAACAAGTTAGGGGCCTGTCTGCTGGCATGGGCTCTGTCAATGTCCTTTGATACATTCATGCATTTTGGGATCATAAGGAATTATATTCTTATTCTGCAAACAATGCTACCTGTGCTTAACTTGATGCATGCAAATAGTCCTTGGTGGGACTGCTTGTGCAAGTATTTACATATCTGTGGGAGCTGGCCTGAAATGGTAAACTTTACAGAATGCATCTAAACTACCATCTTTTTAACCATATTTTAAGTGTGGTTAAGCTTCAAAGGTGGATGATTTTGTGCTGCTGGTGAAAAAAGTTCATAGAAAAATCCTGCCTGGGATTTGGTCAGAACTTGTTTGTCACATTGTTTTGAATCTAGGTTTTCTGCAACCTGCCTTGTGTGCTCCCAGGGGTCTGTCTGAGCACTGGGGGCTACAAAGCCCTCTGCTCAAATAAAAGTCCCAAAATAGTGCATTGGCTTTCCTATGCAGTTGGGGTCTAAAAAGAAAAGAAACCTAGGTAGGAACAGCTGTCCTGGAATTTGTTCAGTATGTTTTTCTCTATCTCTATCATCTAGTTTGCTGAAAAAACAAACAGCAAAAAACCCCAAACCATCATCTTCTAAGTCCACAGGTGTGTCAAGAATTTGAGTCTCAAAGAGGGGAAAAGGAGGAAAGTTTTGAAATCATTTATCTGCTGAAATGCAGCCCACATTCCACAAAACATAGAATACTCCAAGCTTCTTGCTAATTGACCCTATGTTTGTTGCTTGGGAAAATACCTAATGAGTCAATTATGAGCACATATATCATCATTCGTAAGGTATTTACTGTATTATAAGTTTTAAAATGGAAATAAGTTATTGGCTTTCAAGTACCTTTTAATCTTGATATTAATAACAAAGAGAGATAGATCTGTCTCTACACATTAGTAATCTGAGGTTTAATACTCTATTTGATCAAAAGGAACATCAAAATGATCTTGTAACATCTCAAAATACAGCAGCAAGGTGATGGGGTAGAGACCAGCTCCCCAACAACTTGCAGAATCAGGATGGGAATCCCATGACACAGTTAGTTATTGGATGACCTTGGACCTCCTGCAGATCAGAGAACAGTAGGAAATGTGTCAAACAAAAAATAACACCGAAGCATTTTTATTCCTGTTAGTGCATTTTAGTATGTTTTTCTTTTGTTAAGTGTAAGAAATCTAGAAAGATGGAACATTTGGAGAGCTGAGACTGATGTGGTGGATATGGAAAAGGAAATAAGTTAATTGATGGGTTTGGTTATGGTTTTATTATGGCCAAAATGTGTATATGTGGATCATGGAAATCGAGCTGGAAATGAACATGGGAACTCTGGGAGAAGTGGCAGTAGGAGTAAGGGGTAACAAGGAGAGGATTATCAATACACTAAATTCATGTAAAGGAAAATATTTCTGTTTTTTTTTAATATGGGAAAGTGTGAAAATATCTGTGACACCTTTGGTGTAGAAATGACTTGACAGGTGATTGTATTAAAAGACTGTAGAGATCCTTTATACCAAAATGGTCAGTGATACCTTTGTAGAGCCATCTCCCTTGGAAAATATCAAGTATGGCATTCTTTGATTGAAACATTTCATCCTGTTACAGTGAAAGCACCAGAATCACTGTTTCTTCTGTGTAAATTCATGTACCTTAGCCAGAGTGTAGGTCATAGTTAGGCTAGAAAGGACAAGAAAATCCCTGTAAACAAGGCCAAATCAAGGTTTGCTGTACTGTTAACAAAATCTCTGAAGCTCAGAGATCCCACTAGCTCCCTGAGGTAGAGTGGACAGTCTGGGAAAGAGGAGAGGTTTGGGAAGTCATCCCAGATGCCAAAGCAAAACATGGGTGGGGCTGAGGGCATAGCAGCTGCTCCACTTCCCTCCTGTCAGGCAGGTTGGGTTTCCTTTGGCCCCCTGAGAAAGGCACTTCAGACCATGTGGAAACTCTGTGTGAATGAAATCCTCTCACTTTATGCATAGCCCTCCAAATTATCCTTGTATGAAATCAGATGCACAACTCAGCCTTGGTGTATTTAATGCTGTGTCTCCTTTCCTGCCTTTCTCTCTCTGTGCCTTATTTCTCATGCCAGACTTATTCTCCCTTTGTTTTTATGGGTTTTGCAGCAGTAAATCTGGCTGCTGTTTAGCAAGGAGAGCTGTAGCTTGATTCAAACCTTAGTTACAGACTGTTTCTTTTTGTTGTTAGACACTACCCGCCTCATACTCTACCTGGCCAAAGCTCCCAAGTTTTGGATTTCCTAGAGGAGGCTTTTTATTCTGTCATCTTGTCTGCACATGTACACACAACCTCCAATTATATAATAGGTGAACTCACTGTTGTGCTATTGTGCATTTTCCTCTTTTTACAAGCGAACTGCACTGACACTTTTTTGTGTTTTGAGTCTATTGTTACCTCGTGCTGGGGCTGCAGCCCTGAGATTTCCTCGAATCTTCACTTTTCCCACACCTAATCAAGAGCTTATTTTTAGCATGTTTTTTTTCCCCCCTCCACTTTTTCAATTTAAAACGTCTAAAATACTAAAAATGGTCAGGCCAACACAGCCTCTCTAAACACCAGCGTTGCATAATCTTCAGGCACGTTGTCCGCCTGCCTAGGATGGCAGAAGAGCCTCATCAGTGGTAAAAGAGCTCAGTGGGTTCAAAAAAAAATCTAAAAAACAAGGAAGAGGTGATTCCCTTGGTGCTGCTTTCAGGCTCAGCTTTCTGAGGAAGCTCCTGGAGGGAGCACCATGTTGTCATCAAAGCCTCCAGTGTGCAATTTGCACCTGACAGCGAGGAGGAGGAGGAGGAGGAGAGGCTTCCCCTTCCAGCCACACATGGTGTGTGGACACAAGGCTTCCCGGAGCCAGGCTCTCAGCTGGCACATCTCTGCCTAGGCACAGCTCCCCTCCTTCCCAGCACATCCAGAGAGATGAGCTTGTTGCAAACCAGCTCTTTGTTGAGAGCGGTTTCTTGGAAAAGCGACCGCACTTTCCTGATCGGAGGAGCGGAAAGATGCAATCTCTGCCCCTGACCAGCCTCGAGATCATCCCTCTCTGCAGACCACATAGGAGGAGGAAGGGGGAAAACAACTGCAAACAAACAAAAATGGAGTGAGGTGGCTGAGCCCAAATTAGATTAATTAGCTCCAGGCTGTTTTGTATGTTTATATTTAATTTAGGTTTAGCTACTTCAAAGTTCACATAGTTTTAGTTAATAACTTTACTATAACTTATTATTTTCAGATGTTGGCAGGTAGACAAGTTGTGAGTCACCTGGAATATGAGGCTAAATAAGTAATACTCACTGGCAGGGTTTTGACCATGACTGATTACACTTCTCTGTCTTCTGTGTTAGAAAAATACAGCTTCAGAAGGGAAAAAAGTCTACTTTTCTCACTTCTACTACCATTTTATGTTGAAATGTCCATGGGGTGGGTTAGATTTCATACATGGCTGTCTAGCTTTCAAAAACTTTCAATCTTTAATCTGCTGCTTAATGGTTAGTACATCCTGTGCCATACCAGGTCTTTATTATTTCATTTGACCTCTTTTGTGAACCTAAGAAGGTCCACCAGACCTGTTTGTTTATGAGCAGGGCGGTCTAGAGGTTAGTGGTCTTAAATCACAGAGGAGAAAATGAATGGGCAGCTCTTTACTTGGGATAATAAAATTGTTGTCACTCCAACTATAGATTTTTGTAGGTTATTACATTAGTTAAATAAAATACTGCCTCATCAATGCAAATTCCAGTTCCGGCTAGTCCTGATGTTGGCTGTAGAAGCAGGAATTCATTCATATTGCTGGCAGTAAAAAGGAATAAAATTGTGTTTGACAGGAGTGGAGAGTTAAGATCATAACTTTTCAGAACCAATAAGGGTTCATGGAAAAATATATACTTGGGAAGAACAAAACCCTAATCACAGGCATTGCTTACTGGAGGTCTACAGCTGTGACAAATGGTGTGATACTCATGAATATGCAAAGTTCTTTTCAGCCTGTAATTATAAGAATCATTGAGCCTATGTATGCATTTCATAGGAAGCCTCAGTTGCATAAAGCAGCAGATGTATTTTGGTGACAACAATCAATAGTAAGAGAGAAGCTCATCATAATCCCAGGAGCTCAGCCCAGACCTGACAGGCTATTTTTTCCTCTAGATTGCCAAACCCTTCCATGAATTTGCACCACTGGATTAATGTGTTTCTCTCTGCCCTCAGAATAAGTCTGCTGTCCTTGACACCCAGTCAGAAAAACCAGCTCCCCTTTACCTTCTCTCCTATTATCCCATGTACACCTTGGAGAGAGAGAAATGAAATGCTACTGCCTCCAAACCCTTCCTCCTCCAAACAGAAATGGTCTGTCATCCCAAAACAGCACCAAATATTTTCAGGACAGCAAACCACTGGCTTATTTTGCTTGATTTTCCTGCTGGCATTTAATTTGAAGAGCTACTTCCATCTGGAGATGAAATAGCCACAGAATCTATCATCTAACACCTCTTTCCTACTGATGGGTTTTGCAGATGGGGCCCTGGCTGGACCAAATTCTGCAGCAGTGGCTGGAGACACAACCCCACATGTGCAGGTCTATGCTGAGTGCAGGTAGGGTTAAATCTGAGTTGTAGCTGGCAGAGATGGGACTTGGCCTCTGTCTCCAGGCACTGCTTCTTGGATATGTCAGGGAGTCACTGATGGATGGAGGAGATGGAGGGAGATGTATCTGGTAAAGGTTTGCCTTTCATTATTCAAAGAGCCTAGAAAAGTCTAAATTTAAGAAACATGCAACAGATGCTAGAACTTAACCTTCTTAGCTCTAATGAAACCATCTCCAAAACCAAAAAGCTGTAAAAAAAAAAATAAAAAAATTCCTGATAAATTGAGAATCAAGTGAGACATAGGACAGAGGTAGCTAAGACACCTATAGCAGCTTATCATGGAGGAAGATTATTATTACTTTGTTATGTGCATCTGGGGACAGAGGCAGCTGTTTGTGTTTTTTAAATATCACCCTGGGACTAACATCTCCCCATACCAATGTAAGCCTATACTTTACAAATTGAAATACCTGTTTATCAGCAATATCAAAGTATCTGTGTTTATGGCAGATTTATTTAGGCAGCAAATTATGTTGTTCATGCTGGTCTTCATAAAAAGCATTAAGATGTATTTTGTGTTAGGAAGGACCATCTCAGTATTTTGCATCTTGTTTTCATTGTTCCCTTGTCTGCTTTCACAAGATTGCTCAAGGTTTCTTTATACCAAGGGCAAAGCTTTTGTGAAAACCATGAGCCCATGTCTGTATGGTCAGTTACAGGCACAATTAAACCCTTATTCAGATGTTATGAAGGTGACCATCAAAATGTCTACAGGTTGTTTGGAGTTAACAGCAAATGTCTGAAAGAAATGTATATTTTTTGCCCTTCAAAAAAATCACCTGGAAGGCATAAACAGGCTATCATGACAATTGTTATTGTGTAGTTTAAGACTCTTTAGGAAATGGCTCTTTTTAGGGAAAAGGCAATAAAATTTATGTGTTTAAGAACAATGGGATATTTAAATATTGAGTAAAATGTACAATACGAAGATAAATAGTATTCCAAGGGGCTTCATTGTGTGTTTTCAGGGCCTCTTGGCTCTTTGTTCTTCTTAGCCTAAATGAGACAAAATACTTGTTCTTAGACAGCAATATAGTGATTTTGTAAGGAAAAATCTGTTGGTTCTGGCATAGCCAGCCTGTGTCAGAAGGTAGCATGTGAGATGAAGGGAGCCACAGTGTTTCCAGCTATAAGACATCAATTTTTTTTCCTTGAAAATTTGGGATCTCAGTACACCCTTGCCCAGGGAAGAAAGGGTGGTACCTTGCACCCCTTCATGTGGCTGTATCACAGGGCAAACAGAGCAGACTCTGTGTCAGAACCATTATTAATTTTTCCCTAGGCTGAGGGAAATATTGGCCCTTAATATCTGCACAAATTGAGCCAGGAGAGGGGAGGGAGCAATGAGAAGGGACTTTGTGATGCCTTGAGTTTGGGCAGAAACGAGGTGACAAACACCTCTAAAGCCACCAACATGGTTTGGGCTCTGTGGCATCGCAGCTGTGTCTCACACCTTGCTCAGGACTGTGGCATTTTAGCACCTTTAAACTGTTGACTTTTTGCATGCCAGAGTCAGATGGAGAGCTGTACATCCTCATGGCTGGATGGATGTGCTAAGCATGGAAAAATTGCCCTAAAATACAAATGAGTGACCTGTGGTGTAGCAGAAGGGGATCTTGTCATGCTGAGTGCTGTGCAATCTGTTGAAAGCAAGCCTTCATATTGATTAACTACCTTCTTTCTGCTGCCATAACATAACTGAAATCCAATATGTTACATAAATAAAAATCCTTCTGGTTATTAAGGGGTCATTTATTTGGGGAAAATGTCCACATGAGTGTGCCCTTACTAATTCTGAATGGAAATGATAAATAATTGGGGTCTATGCAGAAAATCCACTAGGGGTAAAAGACTGCAGGGGTGGAAGGCTCCTTCCAAGAGCAGGTTTGGGGTGACTTGGTGTCACTGATTTTCACCCTGGCAGCACCTTCTGCCTCCAGGATTTCTGGTCCCTGCTGGGACCCCAGGCCAGGCGAGAGCTGGGCAGCTCCAGTGGTGGCTGCTGGACACAGATAGGGCAGGCAGAGGCAAAACTCTTGATAATGACACCAATGCTTGATTTTTTAGGCATGAACTGCCCATAAATTTCAAAAAACCTGACAAACAAAAGGCAGAATTTAGCCTCAACCAGAGATTTGCTGCCTGGCACATTTGTACATTTCAATTTCCAATAAGCTGCGTTCTCTAATCACAAGACTTCTAATCTTCCACCACCGAGTCACCGATTTTGAATTCAAATTTCCTTCTTTTTGTCTGTATTTAAAAAATAATAATAATCATTTTCCATCTATTGCAAATAACAATACAGATCCACAGACTGAATGCTGAAGTTGTAATTCAATCTCGGGCTTTGGCTGCCATTCATTGATACCTCGAGCTGTGCTCTTATTATTTATGACATCAGCAGAAACTCTCGATTGAATTGCAGCCTTATATTTAATTAGGGACTATGTATTATTTTGTATGCAATATCCAGAATTAAAAATAGCCCCTTTCCAGACTATAATGGGGAAAAGGCAGCTAAGTTTGAATATATATTCTAATTGATATTTCTTGTACTTATTCTAAAAGTAATCAAAACGTATGTTAAATATTAATTATAATATTTTTACTGCATTGTGCACCCTGATTTATTGCTGCCTCTTTTGGTTCACTTTTTAATTACTGTACATTATAAGAAAACTAAGGGGTTTTTAAATAGAAAAGTTATTTAGCATTAAAATTAATGTATAATTCAATATCAATCTTCATAGTGAATGTTATATTAAACGTAATGAACAAAAGGTGTATTTAACACAGTTTGCAAGTTTTTTTTTTTACTTTTTTTATTTTCTCTCCTCTCACAACATGCCTCTCAACTCTTTCCACATTTAAAAGTCGGGGACAAAGCTCATAAAGGAACAAAAGACTAAAATCAGGGATGGTCTTTTTTTAAAAGAGGTACAGTTTCAAAGCCTGGAGGGAAAAAAAAAGATAGAAATCAAAGTGCTCTTGAATACAGAGAACATTTTAAAGGAAATATTGAACTGTTTGCTTAAAAATCTTACATTATTGCCTTCTTTTTAAACTCAATTCCTTTTTGAAGGAGAACACCAGATAGGGACAAAGAGAATATTTTCATGCAAAAATCAGGCACAGGTACAGAGGCACAGCCAGACATCATTTCAAGTGGGCACAGGAATTTAATTCAAGTTATTCTCTCCTTTATTCCACATTTAACAAAGTTGAAGGATTTATCCACCTCTCTGACACTAGTGCAGACTTCACTAGGTAACATTTGTATCCAGTGGCAAGTAAATATTGGGCTGGATTTTTATGTCCACCTGAAATGGATTCTGGTTATGAACCTCAGCAGTTGTGGAAAATTAAGTTTAGCATCACTGCAGAGCTCTGCACACAGCTTTGTTAAGGTGTTATCAGCTAGAACAAAGAAATGATCCTTGTTTACCCACCCAGGTCTAATTCCAAGGCAGCACAACCCATTTTTTTGGGGGGTAAATTCACCTGATGTTTGGAGGCAGCTCCACAGAGCTGAGGGTGCTGGGGAAATGATGCACTGGGTGGAAGTGTTCCCATGAGGGTGCTTTGGAATTTGGATCTCCAGGGAAGGAGGTTTGGTGGGGCCTCACTGGCCCTGGAGTGTCCTCAGGGAGAACTGGAGAAGGACTCAGCTGATGCCTTCTGCCCCAGGGCAGGTCAAAGCCTGGGGAGTTTGGAGAGATGGATAAGCTTTTTAAGAAAATATTTACAGATGTGTTATCATTAGCCTGAGAACCTTCTTGTCTAATCTACATGACCTGGTTTCCTGAAAGGAGAAATGAAAAAAACATGTTTGTTTTTAAATAAATAAGAGATCCCTCACTAAATCATCTAACATACTGTCTATTTATATTTCATAAGGACAAATGTTTCTGACAACTCTCATAATAGGTCTGTACAAGTATGCCATGTTCTTCCCAAGGAGGCTTCTTTGAGTGACATAAATTGCCATTAATGAAAATTTTAACAATTCAGGATAAATAATTTTTTAACTTTTAATGTGCAGAGATGCAACATAACATGGCAGGCCTTGCGAGAGAAGACATTTGTTTTGGAAGGAAGTTGCAGAGTATATTTATTCATAGACCAAAATAAAAGCAGCATGAACATTATTTTTTAATAGCTCTGCATGTTGGGTGGCTGTACAGAAACACTGATATATTCCTTCAGTAAATACTGGAATTTGCAGTGCTGTAGTGCCTTGAGGAAATCTCAGGTATCCAAATGTTAAAAGTACTGATCTTGCAGAATTAAGCAGTGATGTTGAGGTCACCTGGGACAGTGGGACTCTGTGTGAAATCCCACCACAGCTCAGCTCTTTGTTTTTTAATGACAAAACAGCCACTGAACCACCAGCACTGAGAAAGAAAACTTAATAATATTCCTCCAGAAATCCACCCCCTGCCAGCAAAATCATCATATTGCATCCCTAAAACACAGGTGCCAGAAATATCACCCAAGGGAGCAGGGAGACTTTCCTTGTCACTCTTATCACTCCTTCCCTCATCAAGCAGCGTCTGGGTCCACTAATCCATTTGAAATTCCTATATCACTGTCATTTACCCTCCTTCCTGCCCAGTGCCATTGATGTTGGCATTGACAGGCACCTGTCACTTCCCATGAATTCTGGATCTGGTCCACTGGACCTGTGTGAGGCAGGCGAGGATCATTAGGATTTTGCAGTGTTAGTTCCAGCCTTCCCCTTATATAATAGCAGCGCCACTTGAAAGGCACAAAATATAGTTTCAATAAATGGCTTTCAGATCAGATAAATGTTTCAGTTCTGCTCTGGAGTTTACAAGAGCTGACAGTTGTCTATTTTAAGTGTACAACAGACACTCAAACATCGGTGTTTAAATATCTAATAACTCTTACATAAGACTTTGGCACTAACGATGCCATCACGCATTCATCTGAAAAAGCAGTAAACTAAACCCATGGAAAAGAAAATGTGGATATTGCTACTTAGTACTGTATTGGGCAGGGATCCTTATTGATTCAGTCAGAGTAGATTTATTTTTTAATGTTTGCCAGGCAAAACAAAAGGAGTTTTCTTTCAAAATAAGCATGTAATTTCTGTAGCCAAGTTGGTGGAGGGTGAAAATGCTGTCTGTTGCTATAATGTAGGATTCTTTCTGTGTTACAAGAAGTTACTCTAATAACCTGTATACATCAAAATCATGCTAAATTTGTTACACAAAAGTATGCAGTTGTGTTGTCTGTAGACCCTTCTGAAAGACTTCAGCTCAGCAAAGCACTTTTATTAGTATTTACTACTCCCACTGAATTTAATATACCTAATTGCAGACAATAAAACAACTGAGATTCTTCAAATTAAACACATCTTTAATTGCTTTGCGAAAATTGAACAGTAATGTCATTATGTTAACAAACACACTTATCTAGAAGAGGATGATGTAATCAAACATGAGAAAGAGTTGGAGTGGAAAACTGGAATCTTTATCATTAAATGTGCAGAGCCCTTCCAGAAGCCTTAGGAAGGAGGCATGATGCAACTGAAATGTAATCCAGTGGGGAGAAAAAATGGGGTGAAGAAAGTAGACACATTGCAGAGTTAATTCCTAATTAAAATTAAAACTGACAAAACAAACCCTGCAGGCAAGCATCCATTAGTGCCACAAGGCATAAGAACATGGAAATTTATTTTAGTGCAAGAGTTTTAGCTTTGTGTGTTTCCTCTACCAATAGCTGCTGAATTATTTGTAGTCTTAAGCATGAGGAGCAATTAGGGGAGGCAAAGAGAGCAAATGGTTGTGGCTGGATCTAAGTGGGGAAAAAGCCTTATTAATTGTAATGAAGCTGGACTAATTTCTTGCTAAATTTCCCTGAAGGGGAGTGGCATGTGGGGAATTTTGTTTAGAAAGTTGAAGTTTTCATGCAACCATTGATTTTTTTTGGTAAAACACATCACTCGTTATTCTGCAAATACCAGGTTACTGTTACCAAACAGGATCAATTATTCTGGTCTAATCCATAACTTGGATAGACAGAGAATCATTGGTTGTTAGAACATCCTGAGTTGGAAGCAACCTGCAAGGACCACTGAAGTCCAACTCCAGGCATATTTCCTACACATGAGCAGGAGGATCTGAGAAGCAGATTTGCCCTCTTACATTTTGATCTTGAGTAACTCATTTAACTTCTCTGTACCAGTTTGTGTGTGAAATTTGAATGATATATATTTGCCTGATTTCTAAAAGCATCATAATGTGAGGAGGAAAGTAGCATGACTAATGTTGTTTATCATAGTGGTTTCTATCTGATTTTCTTTATAATGCACACAGTAGTCCTGCTCTATCTTGTGAATCACAGAAGCAGCTGCAAGCATGTAGATACCCTGTTTTGGTATAAGGGAATCACACACCAAATTACTGCTTTATTTTTGTAATGTTTTTCTATTCATAATTTCCACTTAAGTGGCACAATGGGGCTTTCCTGGGGCTCCTGTCCCCATCTTCCATAGTGGCTGCAAACAGAGATTCCTCTGTTTGTTGAGAAGTTGGTCTATCAGAGGGATCACAGATAACATTTAGTAACAGACTTTGATACCATGTCTGTTAGGGTGGAATGAACTATGTTTCAGTTTAATAAAATACTTCATTTCCTGTCTTTATGTGACAACTGATAACTAAAGCTGGAGAGGAGCAGTGATTCCTGTGCATGGAAGGGAGCAGAGAGGAGTGGGGCTGGATGGAGAAAGATCATCTGTACCATCATTTTCTTGAGTGATTAGATCAGGTTTCTTTGGGTGACTATGTCCTTGTCTTCAGTTTTAAGATTCAAGGACACCAAGATGCTGAGAACTCATCTGCCTATTTATGGCTGCAGTGGAGAGCAGCGCAGTTTTGCACAACTTTTCCTGTACTACTGCTGGTAGAGATTAAGCAGCAGTATTTATTGGGGAAATGATTAATTGTTGCCTTTTGTGATGATTGATGAATGATTAATTGATGCCAAACAGCAACAGGACCAGCACACAGCTCCCCTCCAGTGGGATGGGGAAGAGAATTGGGAAAAAAAAGTAAAATTTGTGGGTTGAGAAAAAAACATTTAAAGGGCAGTTTAATAACACCATATGGTCTGGAGTATCCCTTTGGCCTGTTGGGGTCAGCTGTCCTAGATTTGTTCCTTCCCAGTTCCTTATAGCCCTCTCCTCCCTGGCAGGGCAGCGTGGGAAGCTGACAAGTCTCTGACTCCATCAGTCCTACTCAGCAACAGCTAAACCATCAGTGTGTTACCATTATCATTCTCATCCTAAACCCAAAACTTGACACTGTACCATGTCATGGGAAGAAAATTAACTCTGCCCCAGCCAAAACCAGGAAAAATCCAGAGGGAGAGCTTCCCTGAGCCAACAGCCCAAGAGCTGTTTCAGAAATAAAGGCATTGATGCCCTGTGCAAAATGACCTCATTGTCCACCTCCTGGCCATGCTGCCTGAGACCATTCAGTGGTTGGAAAGTGCCCACTTAGAGCAGGGAAGGGAAGAGAGCCAGGCCTCTCACTGCCTCCTTGCTCTGCTCTTGTAGCTGAAATGAGACACAATGATGTCTCACCTGGGACACCGCCCAGCTCTGCTCTTCAAAAGGTGCAACGCTTCACATGCCTACATTAACATTCCCAGCTTCTCTCTGTCCCATGCCCTGTCCCACCAGCAGTGCAGAATATGGCTTTGAACACACTGGGCAGGGAAGACTCATGCACAGGCCTCACAAATTTGGTTGCTGTGGGGCTGAAATGGATTAGATTGGGCTCAGGCACTAACCACCTGGAGATTTCAGCAGCTTCTGCAACCAAACCACTCTTCTCTTTTAACTTAAATGCACCATCAGCATCTACATGTAGCATTTTGTGTTCACTGGAATGACCTTAGGACATCCCCCAGACCATGTTTCTGCCCAAGTCAGGGTCAATTCTCCCTCCTCTTGCCATCCGAGCCCAAAAATGTCAAATGCTTCTTGTCTCGGTGTCACCTTCCCCAGAGAATCTGCTTTATAGCAATACATGGGTTATGCAAAGGACATCTCAGGGAGCTTCAGCAGCAGAGGGTCTCAGAGTTCCCCCTGTCACTACTGAGAATGTGAGTCAAAGTCTTACTGAGTTTTGTCCCCCTGACTCCCTCAAGCCCTTTCTTTAACACTCACAGTTGCATGAGACTCCTTCTGTTCTGCATTTTTCTCCCCCTCTGACACTTTTGCTTTCCTCATGACCTTCCCAGTGGCCTTAAAGAACAGATCAAGTGAGAAATAGTTTTGTAAACAAGGCAGTTCACTTCTCCTAGGTGGGGAAAATGTCATTGTAGTGGTGATCAGAGTCTTATTCCTCTGCAGTTGCTCAGATCAGCTTGTTGAGCCCTTGAGAGATTTTTCCCTCACACAGGGGAAAAGATGCTCATGGATATCTTCATAGAAGGGGAGACTTGGGAAGGCAATTTGTTTGCTCTCTTTTCAAAACATTTTATTCTCTTTCTCTTTTGCTGTCCCCCCAAATGTGACATCTTTCTTAGCTTGTTCTTCAAATCGTCTGCTGCAACTCTAAGGAGCTCTGTGCACCTGCGAGTTCATTAAACCAAAATGTTCAGGATAGCTTCCTCGGCTCACTTTAGACTAATTAAATGGTTGTTTTCATCAGTTCTTGCAATTTATTTTACTACAGATAACAGGAGAATATATCAGCCTCGGAATTGCATTAAATATTTCCCTCATAACATATTGTCAACAAAAGTCCTGCTGAATTAATGACTTGTGTGCCTGTTCGAAAGTGGGATTGTACTTGTCTAATTGTGGCATCAGTTGTCATAGTGACTATCAGGCAATCCGGCAGCAAACACCCTTCCTTGGCAGGGTTTAGGTAAAGCAGCCTTTGTGCAGTTGTCAGCCAGAGATTTATGATGGTAAAAACTATATTTGGCAGCCAAATCAATGTGTTGACCACTCTTTGTGCTCCTGCCCTTATTTTAACTTAAACACTTGATACTGTACCTGAATATTAAGAGGCCGTTTGTCTCCAGAGCTGTTTTGTTATTAATAGATCACTTTTTATAAACTGTGTGTGGGATGACTGGTTATTTGTATATATGTCCAACAAATGCAGTTGCTGGTATTTTCTGAACATGTAACTCCAAATGTCAGATCTTGCAAGCACGTGAATATTAGAGAGTACCTTTTTATGCCTGCTATTAAAACATGTCGAGTGATCTATAAATTACCCCATTGAGATAAACAGTGGATTAAAATAAGGCACTCCCTTTCTGTCATCACTGTAATATTAATCATTGGAGTTTTGGTCTTAAATGTTAAAATGTACCTTTTAGCAGTATATGTCACTCCAGATTAAATTACATGTGAACTGACAGATTTTTTAATCAAAACTTGCATTCTGAGTTTTGTTTTTTTCATAATGTCACAACAAGGTAGGAAAATAATTTTGCTGATGTCTATGATTTTTTAACATTTGGTGTTTTATTTTTTCTGTAGAATTTGTTTTTCTTGGTGGTTTTCTTAAGTTTAACTCTGACTTGTTTCTTTCATTGAGCCGACAAAAATGCTTATTTTAGTCTTGTTGTGTCAGCTGGTGAAGGAAAGGAATTATAAATGTCATTCAAAATACTAGAACTATAGAGTGTTTGAACATAAGAAAGTATAAAAATTTCATTATGTCAGTTAGTAGAGGAAAACATTTGTATGGCCACAAGAGTGTCACAGACTGGGTCTGTATTAAACACAAATATTTTCTTGACCGGATCTATTTTTTGTCATCCTTCCAAATGAAGTTGTGTTAGTAGGTTCAACAGCAGAGATTTACTTTTTTAATAGCAATGGACAATAACAGGGCCATGTATGTAAATGTTTTTCTAATCCAAATATGTGGATTTGAGCCTGCTTATTTTCTTTCATAGAGGAAGTGGGCTGCAGCTCATCTTGTAAAACTACAATCCTAATCATTCAGGGCAAGAAATCACATTTTTGCATTTGGTTGTGTTAGGTCTCCAAAACTTTGAAAGCCAAGTTCTCTGTTGTCTCATGTGGGTCCTGCTGCCCCAGGATTCCCATCAGAGAATTCACCCATCTAAGGTGCTGTAACACTACATGACAGTGGGTACAGTCACCATTTTACTGGTAAACAGGCAGAAACACCCACTGCTGTTGACATTCCACATTTTCATGTGGTCAGAAAAGTGACTTACTACAAGATGTTTCTTGTGTCTCTGTCCTCCAAAGCAATTTAAAAATCTAATTTTAAAGTGTTCTGACTTACAGTGTGTCAGTGTACTGGAAATACTTTTCTTTCTTTTACGGTGATTTTACTTTGTGACCTGTCACATAAGGGCTGTTTCTGTGCATTTTTCTCTGTGTATGTTGGCTCTGGAAGGATTTTTGCAATCACAAGTTTCCCATTTCTCCTTCCCCTCCCCTGTCACTATGTTGAAGGGGACACAAGTGTCCTGACAGGGATCACCAGGCAGAGGTGGCCCAGGTACACCCAGAGGGTTGTTCACCTGTGACAGCCAAATGTGGGGTCAGGAGCCAGGAGGGAAAACCTGGGTGAGGAAAGAGGGAATCTGAGCTCCTAACAGATGCTCCCAGCAAAAAGATCACAGAATCATAGAATTGTTTGTGTTGGAAGAGCCCTTAAAGATCACCTAGCTCTAACCCCCTCTGCCACAGGCAAGGAAACTTCCACTGAGATGAACTTGGCAACAAAGAGGAAAACTTCCAAGCCAAGAGAGAAATTTGTGTTTCTGAACCCAGTCTCCTCCTTCACAGAAGTGAGGAAGACTTGTTCTTGAGGGAGATGACAAAGTTAAGAGTACCAAGCAAAGAGGAAGACAGTCAAAAATCAGTAGCAGGTACAGTGGATTCAGAGATAGTGATGGTTGGATAAATCTGTGGGATATCCATATAGACAACAGATGGATGAATCAGGAGAGGAATACAGAAGGAAGATCCTAGAATGACTGGAAAAAAATTTCCATCCTAGTCACAAAGAGGGATCCTGGCAAGGAAGTGTGTAGATGTTATCAGTTAAAGGTTACCTCGCACTGCTCCTGCTGGGTGTGCGCTGAAAGCTGGTGTGGGGCTGGAAAAGGGAAACATTTGCCTCAAACATTTTTGCAACGCTTTATCAGTTTGTTAACATTTGGTCTAAGTGTTCCCGAGTGCCTTTTCCCCATTCCCCCCACCTCAAATCCCAGGCGTCAGAGCTCCTTTCACAACATATTGATAATAACCAACACAGTTGTCCGTCTTGGAAATAATAAAAGCTATAGACCGTAATAGATTTTTAAAGTTACATTTCGAGTTTAATGCTTATAACTATATCACTGGGAGCAGGTACTTGGCACAAATGTCTCCATTGGAGCATAAACACCTTGGCCTATAGCCTCTGAGAGTTTATCAGTGCCATGGGAGATATTTCCTGCTATGTACATGCTCCTCTACAATGAATGAACAGCTTGCAACTACATATTAATCTACTTGATGACCTAGTTCAAGAACAAGGAAAATAATATTGATAAGTCAGTCACTTTTCCTTTTTGGTATATTCCTGACTATTAGCACTGGTTGGGAGGCAAACAGATGAATTGAGACTTTGCTTCCTGACACAGGTCAGTATCGTTAAGAAAACTTTTAATTATTTCTGGGCCAGACTGAGCAAGTGGCTGAATGGTGAGTGGGTTGTGGAAGGTGAGCTCAGTTCTGCTGGGATTGATCTGAGAGCTGCAGTGTTACAGCATGCACTGGATGGTTGAAATACAGTTTCTGTGAATACACTGCTGTTGCAGTGATGTACATCAGATCTGGACTGTCATGCCTGATTCTGTGAGAAACTTCTCCCTGCAAGTTATTTTGTGCTGTGTGGCATCACCCTGTTAGCCCCTGAGCATTGTGTCCTGGCCCTAAGCAGAGAGTTCAAATCAAGGCAAATAAACCCAAGTGTTATCTGATAGAGGAGTATGCAGCCCTGCAGTCACTCAGCTGCAACCTCTACAGTCACCTTCGTATACACCCTGTATCCTTCCTGGTTATGCTCATCTTCCTCCTAGCACCTCTTTAAATTACCCACCTGCAGAGGCACTGATCACTGCAGTGTAGCCATAAAGGAAAGACATTGCTTCTTTGCCCTCCTAAATACCTTGAAACGGTGCTGATTAATTTTTCACCCAAAATAATCCACCCTGAATGGACTGAGAGGAATTTACCACTGATATTCTGTAGGCCAGTATGTGTGGATGGAATCCCGCCTCCTGAGCTCTGACCATTGTGTGTTCCAGCCCCAAATCCCTCTTTTCTGCCACAGAAACTAATATGCCTTTTAGTCTTTGTTCTTGCCAAGCTTAGAGAAAAACAAGGACTTTTTCCATTTAATGTAAGTATCACAATAAGAAAAAAGTTTCAAGTGAGAAAAATATGACTGTTGCTGTTTTCAACAGAAAGTGCTCCCCAATGATCCATATATTCAAGATGTATGGGAAATTAATACCTTAACACATATATTAGTATGTCAAAATGGCATGCCTACTTACCCATTTATCAGGTTAAAGGAGGAGACTGGTGTGACTTTAGATAGTCATTTCATTTCTATGTGCCTACGTTCTGTCATTTAAAAACAGGAATATGGATAATAAACAATAGCAGAATGTTATTGAGTCGTTCACATTTATAAAGCCCTTTGATATTGTCTATGCCTCAGTTTTCTCATTTGTAAAACAAGTGTAATAATTCATGTATTTATAGCTTTAAAGGGTGGATAATCTAATTTGACATCCTGTGGAGCAAAATCCTTAGTATTTCATATAGCTATTCCTTCACTGTTCTCAGTAACTCATGGCCTAAAGAAAGAGCATTTTAGAAAGGCAGGAGATTTTGATTTTAAACATGTCATGTGACTGATAACCTTCCTCAGCTCTTGGCAATCTATGCCCTTCATCAAGCATCCAAACTGTTAAAACTGTGATCCTTATTCACCATGTGATATTGTTCACGATTCTAAACTTTCCAGCATGTTTTGAGAACACTTTATAAGTAATTTATTTTATTGGACAATTTGTAAAATAGATTCTGTTCCATCTACTGCTTCAATTATCCTGAGCTATACCAGTGGCCTGCACTTTATGACATCCTGCTCCCTTTTTTAACAAGTCTGAGTCACACTGGCTAAAAGATATCCAATAGTTGTTTGTAGTACAGCCCTGGATAGGATAGAGACGTGCCATTAGTGATGACCTGCCAGTGATTTTTCTCAAGTGGGCAGAGGAGCATTGACCAAACCACGGCGAAGAGGCTGCTAAGTGGAGATCAGCACTGTCTGACTTTCCACTCATCTTCCCTCCCCGATCTGTAGAGCTCTGTTATTTCAGGAGTCACTGGAGTGCACAGAAAGGAGCATTCCAAGTGGTGGGAACCATCTGCTTCAGAGGGTGTTGCTGGCAGCTCGTTTTCAAGCTGCATCTTAGTCAGGATTGAGGATTTTCTAAATTGATGCCATGACTAAAATCTCCCTGTCGATCGTGTGTCATCCTCAGCAAATTTCTGATGTTTTGGTTGTTGTGAGGAAGACAGCTGGATGCAAATACAGGTGAAGGCAGGTCCAGCAGAAGAGGTGAGGATGTGCTTGCAGGGGTGCACAGCCACACACAGAACAAATTGCCATTCCTGTAATTGCAAATTTGCATTTTCAAAATCTTTCAAAGTATAATTCGGCATTTTCCTCACATTATGTCTTTGGGATTGGTCCCTATGAAAGAAAGAAAAAGAAATCATTCTGCTGTGAAAGCCAGTGTGTCTGTTAGAGAAATATAATTTACAAATTCCAGTTGTGAGTAACTTGTTGATTGACAGTTTGTTTGATTTTCAAGGTGACAAATGCAAACAGTTGCCTCTGAGTGGACTCATGGCTACTCCATACAAAATAATTTACTTTTGCCCTTTTTAAAGCTGCCTTTTGGGCCTATCATGAATGAACCAGCTGCCTTGAAACTTGGATAAAATATTATTCTTTTACATATATAACAAACCAGTGAAACAGTAAAAATAACATTGGCATAAGCTTGCCAAGGGGATTTGGTTGAACCATTAGCTAAGGTCTGCCAGATATATATAGTTTCAGCTGTTAAAATTGCATATTCATGTGTTTTCCATATACCTATTGGCCTCTCTCTCAGAGAACTTTGGAATATTTTTTTTTACTAGACTATAATTAAACAACAGCAATCGAGACAGGGTATTCCCCAGAAATTGCAAAATGAGGAGTATATGGTGGCCACTTGCAGAGTTGCTCATTAATCTTGAGAAAATTCAGAAAGAACAGACTTGGTGTGAAGAAATGATGGAGGGGGGAGGCACAGGACTAAAACACAATCTTACTGTACACATGTTTTGCAGATTTAAGTTTTGTGCAAGGAATGCAATTGAAATAAGTCCCTACAGTCCAGCCAGTCTATATTATTTGTCCATATTATTTCCCCCTACCCCTAGAAATTGACTTGAGCTGGTGCCACGTGTCCCAGTGCCATCAGTCTGTATGTCTGGGAATAATTCACTCCTAGGCATGCCTAGATTTTTTATGATTTCCCTGCCATACAACTGTAGCTTGCAGTATTTATGAAGCAGTGAGTCAGGTTCTCTGTTCCTTTTTTTCAATGAAACACAACATTGAGTAGTTTCTGGGATGTTTGTGTTGGTGAAGTTTTCTTTCCTGAGAGTTCTGCCTTACCAGAGTTACCTTCTCAGTAGGACTTACTAAGTTGTCTTGATGTAGCAAGAGGTTATTAATTAAAAGAACATTTTTTCTTGCCCTTTCTGAGGGCAATTAGAATTTTCAAATCCCTACCCCAAATCAGCTTGGATCAGGAGTGTGAAGCCTATTCCTGGAGTATTATTCGAGAGCTGTGAGATGTAAATCAGGATTTAGCTGCTGCAGATGAGTCTGAGTGCTGATAAATTCAGCAGGACAGCAGGGAAGTCATCCAAAGCTCTCACTATGGCTTACACATTGTCACCCACCCACCCCCAAAGTATTTATGTGACCTATCAAAGCTTCTGTTTCTTCACTTGCTTGGGTTAAACGTTGACACCGTTCTCTTCAGGGACCTGTGCTTCAGACTCAGGCTGCTCAGACTGATGGTCAGAGCAGAGAATGGACTGAGCAGGGCCTCTGAAATGCCCCAGCATGGAAATCCACACAAGTGTAGGTTCTGGCTATGAGATGGTGGCTGTCCATGCCATGTTCTCCACCACTCCAACCTGCAGCCCCACTGCACTCACATCACCTTGCCACGTCTCTGATTTTACATTCACCACATGCTATTTTGTAGCTTTTCACACATCAGAACCATGAAAGTGGTGTAAGGATAAGTGTAAAAAAGGATTTTAGAAGAATATGATAGTGGAGCCAAATGTAATCCTAAAGTTACCCCAAGATTAAAGAAAGCTAACATGATTTTTACATAAAGCCTATTTTTGTGATGGACTGGGATCTCTTGTGTTCACTACTGTCTTTCTCCTCTTCTGTAAGAACTATATGAAGTTCATATAGTCTATACTATATTATATTATATTATACTATAGTATACTATATTCATAGCCTTCCAGACAAAATTGTCTGTCTGTCTACCTACCTACCTACCTACCTACCTACCTATCTACCTATGTTTATATTTCAAATATGTTTTGCTCTTGCTTTGAGGAGAGAGTTTTCTGTCTTGGATGGTTGGGATAGTTGCTTCTGGGTTTGTAAAAATGGTGCTTTGATTTCCAAGTGTGTAGAAACTTTGCTGGTGTTGCTCAGCTTAAGGAAGAGCTGTGGTCTTGGACAGGAAACTTCTGATATTTCAAGTATATAGGTATTAATAAGAAAATATTGAAAAAAAATCATGCTATTAAAAAAAAAATCAGTTTTTGGGCCTTCTTTTTTTCCCTTCTTTTTAGTTTATGTCAGCAGTCTACAAACATTTATTTGGAGAAGTTTATTGGCTGTGCAGAGGTTTGTACTGATATAACACAAGTGTCTCTTGTCTTGATGTCTTGAGAGAAGTCAGTTGTAAACTCCTGTCATGTCTATTTTCTTTGTCTCTTATTTCTTGGGTCCCAGTATAATGTAGGGTAGACATTGCTGACACGCTCAGAGTATCAGTTTCCTGATGCTGATTACCCACCAAATTCTAAATCTCAAAGCAACAGAACTTGGATTTCCTAGAATGGCATCCAAATAATGAAGGAGGAAGGGAAAAGAGATGGGGGAAAGAGGGAGAAAAAAAATAGACTCATCCTTTCCTAAATTTAATAAATAAAATTAAAAACCAAAACAGTGCAAACTAGTGGAATTATTTTACAAAGACTTTGTACATCTGAGGCCTGGTGTGCTCTGGGCAGGGCACCCAGAGCAGCTTTCTTCTGCATATTCTGCTTTTTGAATATCAGAACCCCCCTTCACAGCAGGGAAAACTAGTGAACAGAAAAGCTAAATGCTAAATGTCCCACTGGAGGTTCTTGGCGAAACTAGGAGCAGCACTCAGAGATTCTGGCTCCTGTTTCAATATCTTAATTACATAATTAGCCTTGCTTAAATCAGGTCATGTGGCATTCAATCTGACTTCCTTTGCTGTCGTGCTATCTGTGCTATGTAATTCTCATGCCAAGATAGTGTGCAGAGCCTTAAATAATCCAAGATTTTCTAGTAAGGCATGGTAAAAAGTTAATTTAAAAAAAAAAAAGTCACATAAACATATATATAAGGAAATTAACACTGTTAGAGATTAACATAATCAAACAAAATATGGTTCATTACAACTGTATATATTACCATGCATTTAAATGAATGCTGATTGAAGGGAAAATGTATTTTCTCTGCACTGAAATGAAACACAAGAGCAAAACAAGTGAGCTTCTTTTAAGAATCTGTAGCTAAGAAATTTATTTCATAGGTAACAAATGGTAAACGGACAGGAATAGTTATTTCTGTTAAAGGAATAAATCTGCTGAAATACTGTGAAACATTTTCTGTGCAGCAAGCCACAATATATACAATAATGCAGTAAAATCCTCCACCAAATATCTGTTAAAGGAATAAACCTGTCAAAAGAATTAATTTTCTGTGCAACAAGGTTATTCATTCAACAGGCTTCCACCATATGTAATTTATGAAGCAAATTATACTATTCCAAAAAGGAAAGGGAAGCTCATACAATGCAGTTTAAACTACAGCAAGACTGGCTGGAAGAATGCAGCCTTAAAAGTCAGGAAATCTCAGAGCAGAGCCAACTGCCTGCGCTGTCGGTGAGCAAGGAGCTCTCAGTGTGCACCAAATGCTTTACCATGGCTGTGGGGACAAAAAAAGAACACCCTTCTCATCATATATGAAGCAAACCTGGCGATGTAATAGGCAGGGGAACAGCTCACATTTCTGATTTCTATTCAGAAATGTACTTTTCTGGTGTGTCCCACATTTCTTGGGATCGGGAGATGCAGTCCAGTCCTAGCAGAATTACCTGTCAGTGAATCAAAGGGTACTGAAAGTATTACTGCATGAATTAGGGGATCCTGCAGTATGTAATAATACCTGGTGCTGTTTTCTTTATTGCTACTTTCAACCTCATGCTGTTTTTTACTTTGGTGCCATTGAGTTTGAATGTAGGAGGCAAAGAGACTCACCAGCACTCAAAAAATGGAGTTATCCCTTCCAGTAACTGCAATAATTTTGTACCAAAATGCATTAAAAAGTGCTACATGAAGGTGTGGCCTCTTTTACCTGCAGCTATACCTTTGCTGTCTGAGCCAAATTCATCAAAATAATCAAACTTTTCCCCGTGCCAGATCTATAATTTGAAAATCCCTTTGTATTTTTTTTCCTTGGCTATCTGTCTGGGGGCCACTGTAACTTTTGGGTGAAGCTTTGTAATCCAGCCTGAAGTGTCATCCTCATTGTCACGTTTAAAGCATCCAAAATACTTTATTTAGAAGTCTTTAATTTCATGCAAAAGTCTTCCAGTTCTGGGCAGATTAATTTGCACTGTGTCTCAATCTTATTATTTTAATAACTTTTCACTACCCTCTAAGCAAGAAGAATGTTGATTCCTAGAATAATGATAAAGTTTCCTTAAAAAAAATCTGTGGCAGGATGAAAGTTGCTTTGTTTGAGGTTTAGTTACTAATCCAGAGACTAAGCCAGGTTCAGTGGGGTTCATGAACCTTTTGGCAAATGTGGGCTGAGCATCACCATAGAACCACAGAATGGTTTGGGTTGGAATTGACTTTAAAACCCATCCAGTTCCACCCAGGGAAGGGACACCTTCCACTACCCCAGGTTGCTCCAAGTCCCATCCAACCTGGCCTTGGACAATTTCAGAATTGGGACAAGTGATGTCCCAAGCCAAGTATGAACAAATATGGACTGAGTTATGATTTTGGGTGGAAATCAACTGCAACCATGAGAAATGTGGCAGTGTAGCTAAGTCACCATTGCTTTTTCTGGGTAATGCTAACCCAGAGCTAATAGAAGTATTCAAGATATTGGATTCCCATGATGAAAGTGATCCCTTTCAAACATAATTCCATGGATAAGGAGTTGAGAAAATGCAGAAATCATATCTGATTGACAAAATTACAAAAAATGCCACAGCCACCTTTGCATTTTGAGATAGACAAAAACTGATTCTTCCTTTAAATAACAGCTGTAGTCACCTGGAGAACTGCTCAGGAGGGAAACAAGCATGAGCAATAATTCACATCCAGTTTACAGATAGCCTCCAGTGGGGAAGCTCAGGCAAAGATTACATAAAAGAGATTTAGACTTCCAGGGATTGTCCGTTCCAGGTCTATTTGTTTACATAAATTTGTCAAAGCAGAATTAAAAGCTGCAGTTAAGATCCAAAAATCCATATTTGTGATTGAGTTAGGTGTAATATTTGAAAGTATGTACTTATCAAATAGCAATATCACTTTGTTTTCTTCCTGCAGGCAAACTAAAGAATAAATGGCCTCCCATGCAAATCCGCTCATCTGGTTTTTGTTGGGGTTTTTTTTTCCCCCTGTTTTGTTTCATTTTGTTTTATCATTCAGTCACTGAAATCTGATCTCAAAAAAATGTAGGCAGATGTACAGAAGACTTATTTTTCCCTTGGCACACTGTTTAAAAACTTATAAATTAACTCCCACTCTTAAATCATTCTCCTCGAGGTGTTCCAGCCAGGCATCTTCACTGGCTGCCACATCCCAAATTCTTTGGGATTTGCTGTTGGCTTGAAATTATTGTGCTATGTGAGCTCATCATCTGGAATATTAAAAATATCCGTTACTTCAAATGTGATTCGTATACCCAGTGGCATTTGAGTAAACAGCAACATCAGTGACTCAGGGATCCAGCTTGGCTCTGTGACATGTACTAAGTGCAAAAGCAACACCATTTTAGGGAAGAACAGAACTCGAAGATTATTTTGTTTATATATTATTGACTGGAAGGGAGATCTGGCCTCCTAAGCAAGTGTATAAAAAGATCTAGGAAACAGAGGCCAGAAAAATAAATCATTGTTGAAATAAAATTTTAAGTTTCCTGTTCCTGACCTCCTCAAGAAAGGTCTCATTTTTCCTTTCTCTCATATTTTGAGTGTTGCACAGAACTGTAAACCCTGAAGTGCTTTCTCAGTGATGGATTTTACTCCTACTCTAGGCTGAGTTCTGCTGCTGAGGAGACTTTGTTTACTGAGTGTTCTCACCATTTGAGTTGTGGTTGTTGTTTAAATAACAGTTTAAATTGCTGATAAAGATTATTCAAGTTAAAGAACATCCCGAGTGGTCTAAAATACTGAAAAGTGAGCCATTAGTTGAGATTGACAATAAAGTCTGATTAATAGTTTGATTTTTAAAACAATTACATAAAAATATTGTTTGAAATCACTCATTTTAAACAGCTGACATTTTAATGCATAAATATAATTAGAGACTCTTTAAGAAGAGCCTAATTTTGGCCTTGATATATATGCTGGCAATTGTGTATTTGAAATAGAATCATAAAATGTAAAAATTTTATATTTAATCACTAGTGTCAAAAAATTATTAGGTAATAACCACAGCAGGAGAGAATGTGATAAAAGATACAAAGGCCCATATTTAAAACATAATTTTTCTAATACTCGCTGTGATTTTAAGATGTCATGTCGTCATATGAAGGTGAGCAGGTCAGATGCAAAGTTGACTTTTTCTTTTTTTTCTTTATTAATGTGAGGTGATCAATTTACACTTGTGGAGGGGTTAAGCTTACTGGAAGCCCAAGCCCTCTTTGTCCACCCTCCAGGTACATCCCAGGGACATCAGCCCTGTACCTGTCTGCTCTCCGTGGGTTAAGTTAAACCATCCTCCCACCCAAACCCAGCGTGGCGCTCCTGCACAGGAGCTGGAGCAACTTCTGAAAAGAAATCTGTCATCTCACAAAATGCTGTTTAATTATCTCACACCTGGTGGTTTTCCACAAGGAACAGGGGGGTTTTCCTTTCAGATGCTTAACGTCTTTCTGCAGCACCAACCTGAGTGCTTCAGTGACAGAGAGAAAAGGACTCTCACAGCTCTATTGGAGGCTGTAATAGTGCATAAAGCAGGAGAATCTCATCCAGGGTGTGCTCTCACTGTGTTTAAGGCCCTTTTTAGTCAGCAGAGATGACTCTGATCCTTGTAGTTTGCTGTTTGTCTCAGCAATCTTTTTTCCAGACATGCAATAACTACTATGAAAAATGCATCTGCTATTTCCAGTCCATTTGTGACCATCAAAAGACCTGAGGTTTTTAAGTCACAGCCCCACACAAATGATACCATACAACTTGTGGAGCAGAAGGCTGATGTATGAGCATTATTCCTTACTGCAGTGACTTATTTACCTCTGGGACAGAGCTCAAGAATTTATAAGCCTTGCAGAAAGGAGTCCCTGCCCCGGCCACCTCACAAAAGTGCTCTGCAATCACATCTCTGCTTTCCTAAAGGAACTAATAGGATCAGTCCCAACAGAGACAGAACAGGAAAGAGCAGCAATGTGGCAGGATAATGGCCAGACATTTCTGCTATTACCCCTGTAGTGCCTTTGAGTGACCACTTTTAAGTGGAGAATTGGGGTTTGTGGAGTACTTTAGTGTCATTTTTACTCTCCAATTTTTTTACTCTGGCTTTGCTTCAATGAAAACTGCTTTTGAACTGCTCTCCACTGTGGCTGTCTGCACAGGAGGGAGAAATGGGACGGGCATAGCAGGAGTCCTGCATTTCAAAACTCTTTAGCACCTACTGGAGCCATCCAGGGGACCATCTGTCTATCCATGGGTGATTGGTCCTCTGTGGCAAGAAAAGGGGATGGGGACAAAGTGTGGGGGAGGAAATCCTTTTCTTAAGGCTGCAGGTACTTCTGGACTTCTGCCAGACTGGAAATAAGATTTTTGCTACGTGTAATAAGGGCAATCCAGAAGTCCTGAGGAAATTAAAATAAATTCAGAGACAAAATTAAATTTTAGATTGAAACACCAAGGATTATTGGTTTTTATCTAGAAGGCAGATGACGGTATTTAGCAAACCAGGTGATTTTTAAATCGTATGTATAATCATTTAATAAAAGTCCAGAGAGTAATTTGAAAAGAAAGGAGACAAAGTGAAAGAGGTAGGTCAAGACAATGTTTAGTTCAGTCAGGAGGTCAAACACAAAGTTGCCTAAATTAATGAAAAATATTCATTTCTTAGTCACAAAATCACAGAAACAGAGTGGCCTGGATGAGAAGGGACTTTTAAAGCTCATTCCATCCCACCCCCTGCCATGGCAGGGACACCTTCCACTATCCCAGGTTGTTCCAAGCCCAAATCCAATCTGGCTTTGGGCACTTCCAGGGATCCAGGGGCAGCCACAGCTTCTCTGGGCACCCTGTGCCAGGGCCTGCCCATCCTCACAGGGAAGAATTTCTTCCTATATCAGATTTAAACCTTGTGCCACAAAAGATCTATTCCTGACAACATTTTTTGACAACATTTGCCACCATTCACCTCAGGAACACCCCCAGCAGGCACCATGTGGTTGTCCTCTTCAGGCACACTGTCCCAGAGCCTCTCTGGCAATGAAATACCAGGCTAGAAAGAACTTTTCTACCACTTCATGTTCTTACTTAAGAAGTGCCTGGCTTTGCCAGTTTTAAATACTTTAATTTAAATGAAAATTAAATTTTTATGCTATTATTAAATTATTTTATTTAAATTATTTTATTATTAAATTTTTAAATTATTAAATTTAATCTTAAGTTTAATATTGTTCTCTATGCCCTTTAATGTCAGCTGATGAAATGTTGCTCACCAGGAGCCATGGATAGAAGCAATCACCAAAATTTTGGTCATGAAATAACAGACGTAGTTCAGGAGTGTTTTGACCAGGAGTGTTTGGTTCCTCCACAGCAGCTGAAAATCACTGGAGTTTTGTAGAAGCCAAACTACAAACCCATGGGTTTTGCCTTATTTCCTGTCAAGAAACACGTGAGCACACTCCAGCTCTGTCGTATAAGGGAAATAATTCCAAATTAGGAACTCATCAGTGTCAATGTTTGCTGATGGTTTAGCTGGTGAGTAGTAGATGTGCCGCTGGCAGATACTCTGAAGCCCTCAAAGGAGACAGTTCTGCATCCAACAAAACTGTCTCAGCCAAAGGGGAAAAGCATCTCCACCCTCACCTTGGTAATCAGGGTGACTCAGCTGAATTGGGTTGAACTGATCTGCTCCAAATCAAAGAGAATATATTAGTACTCCTCTTTTTCATCACCAGACTTATCTTCTCCACTGAAGAGTAGGTTAATAGTTCAGGAAGATCTGTGGAGTTTGGAAAGTAGCCAAGATAGTGCCACTTCTATATGCAGCACCTATGAACAGCAGGAAAATCAGTTTATGGCCAGTGTCTGATCTGCACTGACCACCTGAAAATAATTATATGCAACAAACATATGTAAATATATATATATATATGCATTTATATAGGGGAAACAGCTCTGGCAGTCAGTTTAATTATACCCAGTCTAAACTCCTCACTCATACATCCTGAGGAGCCAGGGGTTGTTTGTTTGTTTGGGGTTTGACTTGTTTTTCCTTGTGCATTGTTTCTGGAGCAGATGGGCTTATCTTTGCAGAAGGGTTCTCAGCAAAGTGCTTTATCAGATCACCCTTCTGATTGCAGCACAAAAACAGCCTTTCTGTCCTCCTAGCAGGAAAGTATGGGAAAACCTCTCTCTCAGTTTCACACATGTCCTTGCTGCATTTTTGTTTGATGCTGTTGGCTTCACTGGGGTTGGTGTGACAAGAGTTTATAGCAGAGAGGAGCCACCAAAGGACTCTGATGATAAAATCTTTGGTTTTGTTGATGCTATGGCCAGTTCTTTGTCATTCATGAGTTTGTTCACAGTGGGTGATTTTAGCCCATATATTGACAGGAATTTTTAATCTCTGTGGTACCTCTGGGATGATGCAAGCAGGAGAAGGCTGTTTGTGTCTTTCACAAGCATCCTTCACCCCTACCGTGTTGGCTTTAGATGTGTGTTTAATATAGGGGTGGTTATTTCTTGCTGATCTCTACTTGGCAATGGCCACTGAAAATAAATATATGTTGATTTTATTAGATCTGTCAACAGTCCTTGATGTTATTGACAATGAGGTTTTGTTGACTTGTGAAAATGGAAGGAAACCTTTCTCAAGTTTGACATTTTCTTAGCATCCCATGAAGTGTATCCAAACTAATATTCTCAGCAACAGTTTGGTTTACTGTGAAGTGTCCAGACATGATTATTTGAGGAAGAAAAAATAGAGTTTGATGAGTCATGATATGGCGGAATTAAAACAGGGAGGGGGGATAAAAAGAAAGAAGGAGGAGGGTTCTTTAGCATGACTGCAAACACACAATTTCTTGTTATTCTCTGAGCTATTATAGCAAATACTGCACAGCATCTTGATGTAGAGAGTTCTGTGAACCTCTTGGTTGTTCTACAGCATCATTGTGCCAGATAAAGAGGAAACACTTCTATGCTTTGACAATAATCTTTGCTAATACATTTTCCAGATGGGGAAAAATAATCCTAATTAAGAAGTTAGTTTATACCTTACAAAATGGAGGGGCAAAAGGTTACTTGTTCCAGGGGAAGAACAGGGGAGTAGATCTGAGAGCTGACAGTGGGATTGGCTTGGATCCACTTCTCTTTAAGCTTAGTTTTTGCAAGCTCCCTGCCAGCTTGGAGCACCATGGACCTCTTTCCATACCTAATGGCATGCTGGATGTCAGCCCTGGCCTCAGGAAAGCTCAACAAGCAAAACTAGGTGTGTTTCTGTGCAACAAAAACAACACCTTTCCCAACAGCAACAATTTTTGTGCTGTTCTGAAGGCAGCTGATTTGTAATTCATTCAAGTCCATATGTAAAACACTTGCACTGAGAACACAAAGATAAAGCAAGCTCTAATACCACATAAACACGTGCAATAGGGGTGGATTTCAGAGTTATAGCTGTATTTATGCCTGGAATATTCACGCCTTGATCTAATCCTCTTTTTCTTAAAGGGAAATTTTTCAAAAGTTCTTAAGGACCCATCATTGGAGCTACATCTTGAAAAGGGCACGTCTTTCTCTCGCACACCTCAAACAAGGTGGCCTGATGTTTCAAAAGCTGCTCAGAATTCAAACGCTTCCTTCGGGTGCCTAAGTGGAAGAGCATCTCTTTTGAAACTTTGGCCACTTGTGGAGGTGTTTAAATGGGAAGACTTGGTGCTAAGTAGGGCATGTAAAAAGTTTTGCCTTGAAATATTTCCTTAGGGAAAATTGGGGTTTTGACTACTGAAATGTTATTTCACAAAGAGCAATGCTTTCTGTGATAATAACAGGTTTTAATAAAAAGAAAAATGACCACTTGAAGAACAAAGAAGATTCCTGTTATAAACTAAAATTTAAAGCATTTTCAATTTAAAAGTTAGCATTTGCCCTTTGGAAGCTTCACTGAATTTTTGTTTTTTAACAGCATTTGTCTCAAAGAGGAGGCTGGGCAAGAACAATTCTTTCCAGATCTAACATAAAATTTTAAGGTGAAACAAGTGGCAAGATTCAAACAAACAGAAGAAAAATGAACCCATCTTTAAAAACATCCCTGAGAACAGCTGAAGATCCACATTCATTCCAGTCTGTCACTGAAAACTGGAAAGTTTTCAGACAGCTATCAGGAAGCCATGGGGTACGTGTGCAGAAGTCTGTAACTGAAGGTAGATTAAGAATTGGAGCATAAACTTCACTTACCTCTTGAGTAGACTTTGAGCTCCAAGGCCCTTAAAGGTTAACAATAAAATCTCAAATTGAATCCTCATTTTCAATATGAGACAATTTAAGTTATAAAACAATGAAGTGACATGAGCCTAGCGAGGCCAACGAGGACACTTAAACCAGGGTTGTCAGAATGCCCAGGCTTTATCACCCATGAAAGGATGTAACTCTCCATGACATTAAGGATGCAGGGTTTGATGGAGTGTCACAGTTAGTTGACACCAGAATCATCTGAAGTCGTAGACTCCCTGTCACATCCTGCCACTGCAGAATAGAAACTAATGATTGTGCTACTGCACCATCACAGGCATGCAGGGGTGCCGGGAGCTGGTAAATTATTACACAGCAGTAAGGGGTGCCAACAGGAGTAGACTTCTAGGCTAATAGCTAGGAAAAAAAAGGGAAGTTGTAAATGTGGGCTGTTTTACTCCAACAGAGTCAGCTGCTGCACTGGGTGTCTGATGGGACAAAGGGTTTGGGGACAATATGAAGTCATGCTAGGCCACTGCTTGAGTTGGGAATCTATACTTTCCTGTAGATGTTTTGTGAAAGGGACATTTAGATAAGCAAACATGAATATGCACTTTTGGTAATGGAAAATATTTTTGCAGAGACTGATAGATTTAAAACACCAAGGCTCATATTTTTAAACAAATATAAACATATAAAATAGAGGAGTGTCTTATTTCCAGACAGAAATTTGCAGGAAGAAAAATGGGAAATATTATTTACAGAATGTCATTCTGAATATTTCACAGACTCCAGAAGTCTGTAAATAACAGAAATTTAAAACATCTTTTGGGCCCAGATGCAATAGGCATTAAAGTCTGATGGAAAAATAATTTGATTCTAGATTGATAGCTTTTTATCATTTTCTCCAAAGGAGCAATACCAAAAGTCAATGTGTAGGAAATACAGAGGACAGATGCACTCTATCCTCAGCTAAATGATCTTTCTGAACAGACTCCTGCCCAGGCTGCAGTTGAGCACAGAAATAGAAGCCTTATGGGTGCAAATCAATGGTATTTAAGCATAACAAGCTACCCAATTACACACAGAAAGAAACTTGCTGATTTGGTATCGCCCATCACAGCCTGGCCGAGGGTCCAGGTGACATCTTGCTTGTTTGACACAGTGTTCAAACAGACCTATCACTGGGAGGGGGTGGGGAGTTATCCCTTCTCTGTACATGCCCCTTTTCCTGGGTTGTGTTCCCTGTTTCAAGAGAAGTTGTCGTTTGCTTGGAGAGGAGCCTGAACACAACATCTCAAAACCCCGAGCTAGCAGGACAGATTGGCTGAACGAGGCTGTTTAGCTTAAATAATAAGCGCTTGAGAGGGGACATGTAAGTAATTACAGAAGAAACAGCGGCAGGGAAGACAGAAACAATCTGTGCATAATGGAAAGGACATGACATAATGGGCTTAAATTACAGCAAAGGATTCCAGTTAGACATCAGGAAACTTTCATAACAATCAGGATAATAAAGCACTAAGGTAGACTGCCTGCAGAGGCTGTGGGATCTCCGCTGTTGGAGGCCATCCAGAGCAGGGCAGACAGACTTCTGAAAGGAAAGACAGGAGGATAATTGATCTTGCTGTAGGGCAGAGGGGTGCACCAGGAATAACCTTCCTCGAACCTGTGAAACCTGTGACTACCTTGAACTGTTGATATCCTTCATCCCCACCCTTCTTAAAACTTGTTCCTAAGTCTTACGGCTCTGTTTCCTGCTGGTTCACCTTTCCAATCTCTTTCCGATTTTATTTTAGAGGCTTGGCCTTATCCATCCTCATCTTAAAACACGAATTTAACTACTAACTCTGTGCTGATGATTCACAGGTCTGTGTATCTTCCTACGTCAGATCCAGCTAATACTTTTCAAAAAAAAAGCTCAGTCTTTTTTTCCTGACATATCATTGCAGATGTTTTGCTCACCACTAATCACGGCACAGCTAAAAAAATTTCATTGTAATCAATTCCCTCTGCTCCCTGCTTTTCCTTTGATCACATTGAATAACACTGTCAGCCCCTTGGTAACTCAGGTCTAGAACCTGGAAATCATTTTACCTAAGTCCTCACCTGGCTCTCTATTCTGGACTATATATGTATGTTATGGGGAGAGGTAATATTTGCCCTACAAAAGGACACAAAAATAGGGACTCTCATCATCTCCATCCCTTGAAAAAGGCAACACTTTCTCATCTACCTGCTCTCAACACCACCAGAAGCTTCACTGCTGTCTTGGCTGCTGCTTTGACCCTGTCAGAGCAGGGAACTGCAGCTCAACAGAGCAAGAGCCAGGCTTTGCAGGTAGCACACCATACCCAAACACGTGTTCCTGTCTTGTTATACCACTAACAATTTGTTGTTCAGTGTTGAAAACATGCTGAATAATGAAAGATGCCTGGAGAAAGGAACGTGGCAGGTCCGTGTACCTGCAGCGCGTTGTTTCTGTTTGTGTGCTCAGCCCTGAGTAGAGCCGAGGGAGTGTCGGCCTTGCCTGGTGGATAAGCACCTGTTTCTCTGCCAAATGAAACTCTGTGGCTGCAGAAACAGTGTCTGCATTTGCTTTCCAGCAGGTAAATACACCCACTGAATTCCTGCCATGCGGCCCCATGGCGTGGCAAACACCTCTGGGAAGAGCCCATGGAAAGGGAGGGGGCAGGACCTCAAGCCTCAGGATCCACCTCTCTGCTAAACCAAACTGACCTTGATTTGAAATCAAAGGGTGCTAAGGGAGTGTCCAGGCACATCCATGTAACTGATCAGAGATACACTTTGACTACAGAATTTTAGGATAAAGATTGGGTTTGCTTTTTGTCTGTGTTTGTGCAGGTGCCCAGTGCAGCTCCATGACTAAGCTCCCTGGCAATCCCACAGTAAAATAAGTAAAAGCTGCTTTTCAGTGGAAAATAAACAGACAAAACCTTCCTACCTTCCTCCTGGAAATGTGCTGTGGTGTGGTGTAGTCTGGGGAGCTGCTGCTGTTCTTTTGGGCTTAGCTGTGACCGTGAGCTTTGGTGACACTTTGGGAAGAGCTGCTCTTAATGAAGGACCTTAAGACGGTTGTGTTTGGACCATGGATGGTTCCAACCAGCTGCTGGTGGAGTGACTGCGAGCTAGAGGAGATGAAACCCCCACATAATCAAATCAGGGGAGTAATGAGGTTTGGGACTGGGAAAGCAAGAGGGACAACAGGCAAACAAAGTGGGGCTGTGCCACAAGCCTCTGAAGTCTCTAAGTAACTTTGTTATGTCAGCAGCAAACGAGGGAGCAGCCTTGCAAAAATTCAGATCCCAAATACCATTGTAATTAGCATTATTTCAAGATTAAAGAAACCACCACTTCCGTGTAACAAATTATCTCCAATTTAAAAGCAAAAATAATGTATTTTTTGTTCATAAAAAATGCTCAAGCGGAAGCATTCTCACATTAATTATTTCAGTCTATTCGGAAAGCATATCCCTGCTTGCTTTTTATTATGCCTTCCAGCTCCTTCTTTGAAAAATATGTTAAGAAGCTGCAAGCTATTTTCCAAAAAAATGAAAAATAAATAATCTTTGAAGCAATTAGAGCTGAACGACAGAATGTATAAATATTTTTTTTAGTTATTCTCCCCCTAGATTCAAGTCCTCCATTTTCTGCCACCTCCCATCTTGGCAGCTGCAATTCAAGCATCTTTGCTTGAACTTTGAAGGCAGGCAAGTGTTTCTCTTTCTTCCCCCAGAGTTGAATCAAATTGTATTTTGTAGATTTGACTGGCAAGAGCTTTTATAAGTGAGCTGAGGGCTACTCCTGGAGGCTAAATGCATTATTTCTATAATGCATTTGTCTTCACTCTCCTAGGAGCCTAAATACTTCTGAACCTTTCCCTACAAAAGTAATAATTAGTGAACATGTTACAAAAAACTTCTCTTCCATGAGAAAAATCACAAAATTGAATAATGGGAACTATGGTTGGTAGTGTGGAATTATCTGGAATGTGTTTTATGGTAAGAACAAAGAGCACTTTGAATGTCATGTAAATATCATTACAGAGCTGCTTTTTATTTTAATGAAGGCTCTGCCGTGGTTCAGCGTTGGGCACAACCACTCAGCGTTAGCGCAACTGTAAGTCAGCCCTTGCTGCGCTGAGGCTGCAGCTTCGTGTAGCTCTCAAAAGCACCTTCAGCCCCAGAAAGCTGAATTTAAAATGTAATTAAGCAACATTTGTCTAGTTGCATTGCCACAATTGAATCAATATGTAGCACAATTAAACAAGAACAGTGAACTGTACACCACTATCAGCTACATTAATAAAAGGTACCTGTTTTCAATTCTCAGTAATATACTTTCGCCTTTCCTTTCTTTGATTTTTGCCATAGGAACAGGAGAATGCATCTAAACAGTTTCCTATTTCTCTGGCACTAGCTGGAAGTAGTCATGAGTTGCAGGGAGATAATATATTAATATGAAACTAGCCAGGAGATAAAAAGAGCTTACACGGCACTTTTTATAGGTAAGATGATTAAAAGTGTTATATATGATAGCAGGGCGTGGGGCCACATCCTCATTTGTTTGCATTCCCGAGAGGTGGATGGGAGGGTGTGCTCCAGGGATCCTTCCTGGAGATGGTGTGGAGAATATTCTCTGTGGGGCAGGAGAGTTTGGGATCAGTGGAGGACTTCTCCAGGAAAGATTTGAGCTCTTTTTTAGCACAAAGACATCCTGGGCACTGAAAGCAGCACCTGCCCACATCCAGAGGGAGCAGAATAGGGTGACCATGTGCAGAAGGGGAAGACTGATCCTAGGATAATCCTACTGTGCAGCATTTGCTGATGCTGGGAGCAGTTGCCCACCATGGGTGACAGGTGTGAGTTGGTGCTGTAGCAAGTGGTCTTTCAGTGGGCTTCTTGCAAATCAAAAATGTTCAGGATCATCAGTAAGAACTGGAAATGCCAGGCAGTAAAACACAGGTAAGGACAGAGGGGAGCACCATATGCAGCCACTGAGACTTCATGTGTAACCTAGGCCTGAAAATGCCAGAAACAGGCAAAATTTGGTTAGTTTCAGTTTTAAAATCACAGTTTAAAAGCTTCCAGCAACCGAGCATCCATTGCAACCTGAGATGAGGCTGGCAAGTGGTCAGGGAACCCTCTTTAAGTGCATTATCCAATTTCTACAGACTGTGATAAAGTTGTTCTGTGATCCTGTCAGAGTTAGGCTAAACGAGCTTTTCCATGAGACAGCATCTTTTTCAATTTCTTTAATGTTTCCTATGACTTTCTACAATAATTGCCTAATTTTTCAATGTGCTTTTCAAAGTGAAGATCCAGAACTCCACAATGTTCTCACAGAGGCAACAGCAGGCTGAAATACAGAAGTGCACCTGCTCAATATATTCCTGTCTGAGCATCTTAGAATGGATTTGTTCTTTAGTTCACAGCTTAATAGTTGAATATAATGCTGAAGGGATCATACCCGTGTCTTCTGTAGAGCTAGTGTTCCCCCATTTAGAGACTGTGGCCTTTACATTTTAATAACTAGATGTGTAAATTAATACAAAGTCACACTTCTAACTCATAGCTTTGCCCTCAGTTGTTTTATGGTCAGTCTTGTCCATTTTCAATAATCTCTTCCCCAGTTTTGTTTACTGACCTTCCAAACACTGTTTCACTCCTGAAATTCCAGAAAAAATTGTTTTTTTTCCCAGTGTGTACTAATGACACATGGTACAAGGCCAAGAGCTATTCCCTAAAATATTGCACAAGATATTGCCATGTTTCTTTTGTTTTAATACTTAAAATGTCTTGGAATAATGAAAAGAAAGCTAATGGCATTAAAAGTACTGCAATGTCCCATTTATGCTGCAGTATAAAGTACAGTCTGAAAGCTGCTAGATAAGGTGCCACGTGCTCCAGGATGAGCTTAGGACAGTTCATTCCATTTGTTTTCCTAAGTTTGTTTGTATCCTGTGATTCTGTATCTAGCCCCAGGGTTTTCATGCTGTACCTTTGACTATTGTTTACTTGACTGAGAGCTGAATGTCCTCCCTTTCCTCTCTGGTGTCTTTCTTAATAATGCATTAGGGTTGCTAAATTTTTCCTGACCTTACTCAAGGCCAGTGGCCATTGTGTCTCCTTTCAACCAAAAGGACATTTTGTTTGTTTGTTTGTTTTATCTTTTGTGTCTAAGAAATACCAGCTGTGTACTTTCCTTGGCGTTTTTGTGACAGATCTTTGGGAATCACAACTGCTGAGAGCATTTCTTACTTGACAGGGAGAGGTGGCATCAAGGTTTCTGCATCTGCAAGCACTCTGTTATGTATTGAAATCTAAAGAAACCTGCTCAAGAATAGCCTATGACAAGCAGGAAAGGACAAGAAATCTTAAACTGCCAATCCCTTCATGTCATGGAAGTTCCTGGGCAAAGAAACAGGGGTTTTAGCTGTAAAGAAAGATCTTTTCTTTGGGGATCAGCAGTGTAAGAACAACACATATTTGCTCTTCTGTCTGTAGAGCCTAACTAGCTGTTTGTTATATTATTTACCAGGTTTCTGTAATCCAACCTCTTTATGCACATGGGTTTTCTACAGAGTGCAGAGACAAATCTGCTCCCCAAAGATGCATTAAAGAGCGTCAGCTGAAATGTTGAGTAACGATAAATTCCCTTGAATTCCTTGTGCGCATTCTAATCCACCATGATGAAACTTTCATGTTTTGTCAGCTATTGTAATTTTGCTTTCAGAAATGCAATACAATTTCTTCCTGGCTAAGTGACTTGCACATTTAGCAATGTCTTTCAGGAGAGGATCACTATTGTCGTGTTATAAATGGCGTGTGTTTCAGTAGCACTCAAACATTCAGGCTCTTGCTGGTGTAAATTTGAAACCCAATTGGTTTTACTCAGCTGAAGCCAAGCTTACTTCTTTTTATTTCTTTCAGAAATTACCTTATGTTTTATTGCCTGCAGGGAGAAACCCTAAAATGAAGCAAAGTTAAAGATGTGTAGTTGAAAACAAAGATAAAGGTCCTGGTTCTATGATCTTGGATTATAGCGAGTCATGAAAAAAAACCTGATTTGGCACCTCTTGTCAGTAAGAATCTGTCCATATCATGTTTCAGTTTTATTTGTTTTGGACCTATAGGATTTTTGTAAAAAAATCATCAGTATGAAACATTTTGGGGAGAAGAAGAAAAGCCATAGAAGGAAACAACCAGAGAGAACATACAAAATTTTCTTTTCTCTCTGTCTTGCTCTCTTCGAGTCTTTAGCAAGATACTAAAGATGCTGGCAAATTTCCAGCAAAAGGTCAAATAGTTTCATAATAACACAAAAACAATCTCCATCTCAGCTACAGGAGTCGCTCTGCTATAACAAAATCCAGTAGGATGTATAAATGCAATATATTGCATATCATATGTTCAATAACAACAGAAAAGCCAGCCTGGCTAAAAATAATTATGAAGCTCAGCAGCTGTAATTAAAATAATTTGATGGGAGATAGGAAACGTTTATGCATCTTGGCAGAAAAAGACATTTTGAGGATTTTGATTGATGTCTTTTATGTTTGTTCGATGTATTGTACAATAGCAGATACGGGCACTGCACCAGGATGTTAACTAGGCATAATGCTGCATGTCTTACTAGGGCAGATAAGAGGTCAGACTGAGAAAAAAAGAATTTCTTGGTGACTTCCATTTTCCACCAAGTAGCCTTCAATTGTCCAAAAGTATCAAGGTAAGATGATACCAGTTTTTCGTGGGTGAGCCCTTACAGACTCAAAAAATCCAGCTGAATTAATTTGTGTGAGGTTTGTTTATATGAATTGCTGTTCACCACAGTGATTAAATGTGAGTAAGGGTAGTTCATTGAGAAGAACAAAAAGTAATATCTGAAGTCATATTAGAGAGAAATATTAACCCCTGCAGTGGGTTTTCCAACACTTCACCTGGGGCTTGGAAAACATTGCAGCAAACAACTGATCTCACAAAGCTAGGCTGCTCCCAACAATTTCCTGTTGCTAGTATAATTTTTTCTTCTTTTCAGATAAAGAATGGGCCAGGTTTTTATCAGGGAGCTGACTCCAGTGTTTCCAGTGAAACTGAGTGGATGTTGTCTGCACTAGTGTAATCATACCTTAGAAAAACAAGGAGCTATCTTCACATCTCAATTTACATTATTGATGCAGTATGAAATAAGTCCCATAGTAGATGAGCACTCTGGGGATTCTCTTGTTTGTCTCAGCATGTTAAATGACTGCAAGGCATTACACATCTGAGATAGAACTGCTTAAGTGCAAAATTCTTCCTCGTGGCTTTGCTAGGAGCTAAACGAACCTTCTTAAACTAATAATAAAATAATCTAAGATATAAAAATATGTTTCTTTTGGACAAATCTGACATGTTACAATGACAGAGTGTTTATGACTCACAATCACCACCTCCGCCACCAGCACTGCTGTATTTAGAAGCAGCAGGCAGCAGAGTGAAATAGGCAGCCCTGAAGTTTCACATCAGGATAAAAGTAGCTAAATTCTTACTAAATGGGGATTAGATATTAATGAAGAAAAAAGATGGTGGATTTCCAGGACTATGGCTCAAGGGAACACTCTCCTATTTCACTGAGCCTTGTAGTTGTGTCTAAATTCAGATTGCAGCTTAGATATAAACAGATGAAGACTTTGGGGATGAAATATAAACATTCCCAAGTTCTTACAGTTCTAAATTAGGTGCGGTTCCAAGAACATGGGTTTTGGTCCTAGCCCTGTTTACATTTGATTTTTATGTGTCAAGGAGTACTTATTCAAAGGTGGAAAAAACTAAACCAGGAAGGCTTGTCTCGTTAAATCTGTACATTAGAGGTGCCTCACAGCGTGCAATGATTAATTGGGTCTTAGAGGAGACATTTCTACTCCCCCAAATGGAAAACTTTTAAAGGTCCAAGAACACACTCCTCTGCATGCAGAAAGGATGAATAGGTTAGAGTTAGCTCTCAGTGTCCTGCAAGGTTTCCAGAAAAAAGTAGCATAGCAAATCTATGTTATTATTGCAGTAAGGTGAAGTAGAGGAAATGTCACTTATAAGCCTCAGAAAAGACTATCAAAACCACTATTTACAAGCTCCTTTTTTTTTTCATAGCCATGTAAAGCCTTTAGCATCACTTTGGACTACCCCTTGTAACCTTTTCCCTGTGCTCTCTCTTACTTTTAACTCCTAATTCTCTTGCCAAAATTCCTTCAGTCATATGTTACCTATTGAGCTAAATTAATTTCCAGCCACAGAAACTTCTGGTAGCAAGAATTGCTCAGCACCCCAGGCAAGCCACGAACCAGGGATCTGTCAGCAGGACCAGAGCCCTTCCCTGGGCAGAGGGTGAAGCTGGGCCCTTGAGCACCCTGACAGGGAGATGTGCATCTCCAAGGAGTCTCTCCCTGAAGGAGAAGCTCAGGGATTTACGGGGGCCTGTCATCATCTTGCCAAACTTCAGGAGAAGCAGGGAGGGTGAATTGACCCCTGTGGGATGCACAGATCCTGCTCCAGCTGAGAACAACAAATAGTTTTGTGGTTTGATGGATGCAATCAAAGCAGGGACCTGCAGGGGTGGTTTTGTCACCTGAGTTAAAAATCGGACATGAATATAGGAAATTATGCATCTGTCTAATAAATTTGGAAGCCCTTGTAGAGGAAGAAGTTTAACACTGGTGTGATGCCAGCTCAGGGTTTAGCCAGCATGATGACCCAGTTTGACCTAAATTACTTACCCAGTTTACCTGTAGCTTTGATAGTTTGGTCTGGAAAATCCTAAATATAAGTTTTTTCCCCCCTTGCTTTTTGCACATATTAAGCTTCTGTTTGTGTAAATAACCATCTTATATAATAGACTGTGAAATATTGTAGTAAAAAGATGTCTTTGACACTTTTTCTTGATTTTGTTCCTCACCCAAAATATAACCACTCAGACATGTTTTTGGAATGACGCACATTTTAGCGGAAAAAATATTTTAGAAATATGCTGAGCGTGTTGGCATTATTTCTTTTTGGATCCCTCTGGTTGTAAGCAAACTATCATTGTGAGCTCCATTGGGCAAAAGAAATATAACTACCACTGTGTAAAATATGTGTGTTTGAACTCCTGGTTAAATATTTTAATATTAGCTTAGGTTTTTTCCAGTTGCCATAATTTTAGATAAAGAAATTTTTGAACACTAGGATGAACAGAAAGACAGTCCAAATGTTTTCTTCCTATTTATCAGCTATGCACATTCTTACCACAGTTACTCAAATTTTTAAATCTTTCATGGCTATTGGTAAGATTCCAGGAGGTTTGCTAGCCTTGAAATGGAAAAAAAAACCCACAATGCCAAGAAAATGTAGCCCAATCTGCATTTAAAACAACTATAGTTAAATATTTAAAGGTTTTTCTGTACCTCTGCAGAGCATTTTGCATCTTATCCTTAAATTTAGAAGTCCTAGATTGCCTTGCCTTGATCATTTCCTCTCTGTTGTCTCATACTTTGGTCACCTTATCACTAGATCAAAAATTTCCCTGTTTTATACCACGCTGCCTTTCTCAATCCAATTTTTTTAAAAAATTGGTAACTTAGCAGAAGCCTATTTAAACAGTAATTTCCAGGGATTTTGGAAGAGGAGTGGGAAACTTTTACCTCAGCCAACCCTGTTACAGACTGTGCCCTTTTTGCAGTCTTTAAGTCAGACAAATGCACCTTGGATGTGTTATTATGTCTTTACCTATAAACGTTCTTTAGAATTGAAACACAAAAACTCCTAGCTCAAAACATGGAAATTGAAAGCCCATCTTCCATTTAAATCTTAAATTAAGTACCTGTAAATGTATCATGTAAATTTATATCTTGATCTAGTACCTTCTAATCAGCTTTTAGACCTAAGACTTGTCTCACCTTTTTCAGGACATACCCAGGTTATTTTCTAAACTGCACAAAAAAAAACCCAAAAAAACAGTGATCCAATTGATCCTAAAGATCCTAAAGAGCTCCAAATATTTTATTTTTTTTTCTTAATCAGAAGGCAGTGCTGCACAGCCACAGAAAACTGTACCTATTTTGGGGCTGGTTTTGCTCTATGAGGGGTTGTCAATCAGTTCTTTACTGACAGTTTCTTGCTAACAATGAAAACCCTCTTTTCAGTGGTGAATGCTGTGAACAGCTCCAGGTGAAGATGTCAGGAAGGATTTTCAGGGTAGAAGAAGCTGTGCCCAGCTGGATCAGGCTGAGTTCTCTGCTCATGTGCCAGCACATCCAACAAGAGCTCTTTGGAGATGAGCTTGCTCCAAGGGATACTAATCCAGGGGCTGTCCCTCTCCTCTAACCCAGCCAGGCTTTGTGAAGCTGGTGCAAATTCTCTGGTTTTACATTTGTTTTTCTGACCATCACACCCAACACTGTAACCCCTTTTCCATGGTGCAGTGAGCCTCATGCCAGGAAAGGATTCATGTCCACACCAGATGTGTTAGCCCATTGAGAGTGGGGTAATTTGGTAGGGCTGAGCCTCTCCTGCACCCCTCCACCTCTCTGAGCTCGCCTGCCTTTCTGCACGTCATGATGTTTGGCACCTGGTACATGCTCACAGTTCTGATTGAAAGGAAACAGCCTACAACTTTAATTAGCTAATCAGACAGTGCAAAAAAAAATGTAAAAGGGGAATATTAACAAAGCCTCAATGGTTGGTAAATTATACACTTTCAGTGGATCTAATGCTGCTCTTGACTGTTTTGTAGCTAAACTCAGGTCTACATGGAGTGTATGGCCTCCATTCATCGAAATGCATGGCTCTTCTCGTCTCATTATAGGTGTGGGTTTTGTTTCAGTTTATCTTTTTAGTCTCATGATGTTCAAGCAAACCAGATATCCTTTCAGAGCTATAGCACTAAAATCCTGGAAGGAAGCACGCATGCAGAAGTAACGAGATAACAGCACTATCAGCAGCAGGGCAGGTAACGACAGGTTTAGAGACTGAAATTATTGAGCTCATTTAGTGTTCCCAATTTTGCAGCAGGAACAAGCTGTCCTGTTCTAAAAACCTCCTGAGTGTTAGTGATGCCTTTTTTCTGGCAGTCTGTAGTTCTGCTGACTGTGGAGTTTGCCACATGAGGAATGAGACTGTCATGGCTGAAGTCTGTGCATCCTCAAAAAACAACCTAATCTGCCTAACATTTTGTCCTTCCTGACCTAGAGATGGCCTCTGTTTCAGGAATTACTCACTGTATTGTCCACTACAGGCTTCCTTGTTTTCTCTGATGACCACACAAGCCCACAGCCTGAGCTGGTGCCCAGAGGGTCAGTAAATTCTCACTTGAGCCCCTTCCTTCTCAGCCTCAATGGACAGAGTGATGGAGGGAACTCACTGAGACTCTATTTCATCAGGGAATTTCAAACCTCTGATAGTTAGGTGATCCTGTACATTTAACATAGCACTTCCCTGCTTTCTTTAATATCCATTTGTGGGTTTCAATAGAAAAGATGTTCTACTTGTTTCTGTGATCAGTCTTATTTGGAGTTTGGTAAATTTCTTCCTCTCTGAAGCCATTGTGTTAAAGCAGAAATTAGATGTGCCATTCTGCAGACATCACTACTAATTCTGTACAGCCTAAGAATTTTTGATGTGAGCAACACAGCCTTTGTAAAGTTAAATTTGTTGTCTCAGAAGTTGGGATTAATACCAGACATTTTTATGCAGACAATATTGTGTCCAATTACATAACTTAACATATTTAACATAACATAATTACAGCACATTACATAACAAACTTATTGGGAGAAATGTTGAATGTTTTAGCAAAATTACAGTCCTCCCAATACCATTAAAAGAGTTTCTTTTTTCCCCCCCCCCCAATAAACTCTCTGTCTTATGCTTCAAAAATAGGCTTGGGTAGCCCTTCCAAAATAGGAATATTTGCCTCAGTGTACAACATATCTGTAAGCATGCATCAGTAGAAATCCCCAACATATATTAGTGGCAGGGAAGCAAAGGGGAGCTTTTTAAAGCAAGAAGGAATATGTGTACTCTGTATATACAAATATGGCATATCCAGAACATTCAGCAGTAATGTGGTACATTTTGGACAATGTGCTGAGTCCACCTCCACCATCTGAGATCAGGTATCATACTCTGAATGTGATTTTCCTTTGTATGCATCTGTGTTAAACAAAGGAGGTTCTGAAATTCCCATTGCACCAGATCTTTCTGCAAGGCATTAGGGAAGGAGCCTTGGGAATGAAGGAGTTCTAGGAATTGTCTTCTGTGTGATAGTGGAGGTATTTGACCTGATCTTTCTTCTCTTACTGGCTTCTAATGAAGTGACAGGAGGTAACAGAATGGCTGTGAGGGAAGGATGTAAGACACAAAATTATAGTTCAAGTGAATGTTTTTCTCCAGGTGATTATTTCAGCATGTCCCCACCCTGAGTCTCTGCAGGAGCAAAATATTTGATTTTTTTTAATGACTTTTAGCTTTGCACTTGGAATCACTTGCAGATACAGCTCACTGGAGCTGAAAAAGATGGACCTTGGGCATTGAGCTCTAGCTGTAAACAAGCAGTGTTCCCACTCTGGAGAAAAGCACATTTATTTCATCCCACATCCATTTTTAATATCCAAATGACTTTTTTTTTTTTTTTATATAGCTACATGCTTATTACTAGATCTATTATTTTATTAGTAGAACAAAAACAATATCTTTGCCCATCTTGTAAAGTTTAGCAAAGTGTCTTCCCTTGGTTCTACACAAACACTTGTTTTGGTTCTCTGAAATCAGCTTCAGGGATTTATCTCAAACGCTGAATCCAACTCTTCACCCTTCAGTTTTTAGGATTTCCTAAACTCTTCATAAATAACTGAATAGCAGGATCATGACAGACTTTCAGCATGTTCTCTCAAAGCTGTCAGTGGTACCAGAATCTATTTGCTATGGCCTTAATCTAGTTTTAATTTAAATATTGATAGGTTGATCATGTATTGCGTGCTGGATTGTCTCTGAGCTTCTGAAGCAGTTTTGAGGAGATAATGACAGACACTTCAGAAAAACTGAATCCAATCAATCAGAAGACAAAATTCAATCCAAAGTTAGTTTTGATTGGAGGAGTATTTATTTATAGGAGTCTTTATCTCCTCAGCAGCATTTGGATGGTGAAATAGCTGTGCCAAAATCCTCTAAACTGTTCTCCCTCCACCAGGCACCAAAAAGTCTTTAATGCAGCTCTGAAACGAGGGCACTTTTCATCACATCCATCATGATGAAGTATGGGTGAAGTCTTGACCAGGCTGCCTGGCTCTTTGCTAGTGCCAAACCCCACAAACTGATCTTCTTGCAATGGTGGTGTTTCCTCAGCTTCAGCATCAAAATTCCTTGCAGGCCCTTGTGGGAGTCTGAAGACCCTTTATCTCATTTGTGTGCTCCAAGATCTGGGATGAGAGAGGGAAGGAGGAAGGCTCAGAAGCGTCCTGCAAACCCTTTTTTAAGTTGTCTTTGCTTCATGGCTGAGTAGTTAGAGGGCTGCCCTGACCAGAGAGGTGCCAGAGTTTAATTTCACTGTGGCTGTGATTTCCCAAGGGAGCTTCAGAAGCCTGCAGCCCATGGTGGAGATGCTCTGCTGCTGGGATGATGGACATCATGTATGACCAGGCTCCAGAGCACTGTGGCCTTGTCTGGCCCTAAACCTTTTATGTGAGTTGTCACTGATAAAAATCCCAAACAAAAACCCAAAAGAGCAGCAAGAATGGGAAAGGGGTGACTCAGAGTTCAACCCTCAGAATCACAGCAAGGCCAACAGTGCCCTCTTTCCAATGGAGCCAAGGACATGGTCCTGGGGGGAAGCAGGTGGTTCCAGTCATGGTGCAAGGAACACTTTATGATGCCAGCAGTAGTTATGATGCAAGCAGGAGTTATTTATGATATGATTATGTTATGACAGCCTTGGAAGGTGTGTACTGGTTCAAAGGACCTAGGAGAGGGTGACAGGGGGACAGAGCCTGTGTCACGGTTCCTGCCAGCTCTCCTCCTGCCTGCAAAGCTGAGGCTTACACCCTGCCAGGGAAGAACTAGGCAGACAGTGTATAAAACCCCATGGAGATGGGGTCAAAAGTTTAACTTTCTACCCTCACTCCTTACCTAGTCACACAAAACTTCAGTTATTTCAGGAGTGAGAACTGAAGGTAGCTTTAAAGCTGTCTTCTGCCGATTTTGCTGCAGGGGTCCCCTTTGCTGTCAAGTTCAGTTAACATTTGTTTAAACAAGAGATGTAGATACCTGATAAGTGGCAGCACCTGGCTTAAAGATGCATTATGGACAGCAGAGAGTAAACAGAACAGCTATAAGATTCCAGTGTGCAGAGGTCAAGACAACATCTGTTTTGCCTCGTGTACATATTCATACATAGTTTTCTGTTCTAGAAGTCACTCAAGCATCTAATAACTTCCTGCTCCAGGTGATGTTTCAGCAAATTGTTTTCCTGCTCCAGTTCAGTCAGGATTTTTCTAGCTTTGACAAAATGGCTAAAATACCTACAGATTCCACATGCCACCCCGGCTTAATTGCAGTGTCACAAGTCTTGGGCTGGGAGCCAGCAACAAACAAGTTCAGCCAGGCAGGGAAGGGATGGATGGGGAGCCAGCAGTTCAAACAGAGGATGCTGAACTGGTGCTGCTGTCAAATACTCAGAGCAGAGGGTCAGCTGGCCACCCTTTCCACTGCTGTTTATATTGTGGTTACATAGACTGGTAGTTCTTAGCCTTAATGCCTTGCCTCAGTGGTTATGGATGCAGGCTGGAAAGCCACCTCTTCCTTTCACAGCTACCAAACCCAGTGGTACATCTGACATGTAGCAGTGCCTCACCTATCCATTTTCACGCATTTAAATTGGGAGTTTGGGGTAAGGTCATGAGTTAGGCACAGAGACCTTGGATTCAGCCTCCTCTCAGGTCAAAGTGTTGCCATTTCATTCCAACATGCATCTAAGTCATTAGTATTATTTAAACCAAAACCATTCCATATTCTGCAGATAATGAATTTACATTCTGTTCCTAAAAATTAATAATTGAACAAGTGTCTCTAATATCATATTTTAGTATTTGTGTTGCATTAGCAGCTAAAAACCCACCAAGATCAGGGCTCCCTTGTGCTGAATAAAGATGCAGTGAAAAACAGATTGTAGATAAGAAACATACATTGTAAATAATTAACACCAGAGGGAAAAAAAATTGCAATAATTTGATCCATCCTTCTGTCACACTTTTTTTCTTATTCGTATTCCATATCATCTCAGACTCACGCTCATCTAGTTCTGTTTTGCAATAGGGCTTTTCCATCTTACCCAATTTAATTTTTTTATAATGCTAAAAGAAAAGTATGTGCAGTGGAAAATACTATGAGGAGCACATACTTTCGAGCATGTAGGCTTTAGTAAACTCTTGAACAATGCTGCAGATACCAACTGACTTATATGAGACATAACTTTGTGTGTGCGGTGTTATCTCTCTTTTGGTTGAAGTATTTCCTTCTGCAGTACTGAAATACTTTAATCTTCCTCCAGTTTGGCAGTTGGTTTATGAAATGTTTATTCATTTTCTTTGCATTTGGGATGGAGCTGAAATTAGCACGTCCATTTTCTTGTTTAAACAAGAGGAACTTCAGTGTAAATAACATCTCGTCACACAAATGCGTTTTTGTCCTTTCACTGATGTCAGAACAAAATGAAGGATGATATTTGTGAGGAAAACAAAACCAACCCAAATCTCTTTCCTAAAGCCAACAGAGGGAGCACAAAGCTTTGTGTTTTTGTGAGAGTTTTAAAAAATAGGAGGTTGGGTCTACCACAACTTACCTTTCCAGTGAGACCATGGTAGGTTTAAAAGCTGTAGAAAAAATTTAAGTCTTAGAAACTTCTTCCATTGACTGCTACAATTTGCAAAGATTTGGGATTTATCTAGCTCTCTTCAGTGTGTTCCTGCTGCACTTTCTTTATTATTCTTGTCGTTCAACCTCTTGACTTCCCATAGATTTTTTCATATACAGACATAAAATGTACATTCCTCTCTCCCTTCTCACCACCCTTTGGCCAACCCTACCGCTGCTGTGATGCTGCCCTGCAGCCCAAAAAGCTCTGCTTCCTCCTTCTGTAGAGGGACTCACACCACAGCTGGGACTATGTTTCTCCCACAGCTTGTTGTGGAGTGTTTCTTGAAAATTCAGGTAAAAATATAATCTGATAAAAATGGAAGGGTTGAATACTCAGCAAGAAAAACGTGAAGAGTTTTCCTCCTCTCTCTGCAACAGTGTTTATCATCTCACCCTGTTTTTACTGATGAAAAAGCACGATCTATGTTCATAAAGTGACATTTGGGGTGTTTTGGGGTGGCTCCTTAGAGCTGCTGAAGGACAATGTGCAGGTTCTCCAGTGATGTATGTTAGCATTACTCTTATTCAGTGGAGCTCACAGAAATGAGACAATAAAATTGTTGTCACTTACATTTGAGCTTGGATATCCTTCCAGAAGACATGCTCCAGCTCCAGCACAGCTTGTTCAGAAAGACATAGGTGTGAGGATGTCTGAGATACCCTGACTGCAGGAGAGACGTGAGGCTGACACATTCTCTGTGGTGCAGGAGACCTCCTGCCCCTTCTTACCTGGTGTTTGAGCCAGGCAGATGTCCTCATGCACCAGGGGGTTGTGCAATGTGTGGCTGTGTGGTTTACCATGAGACATTGCCTCTTTTTCCACAGTTGTGCAAGGTTCAGGCCTCTGTCTATTCAGACATTTAAAACAAGTGACCAGATGCTGTAGGCTTACAAAAGCACTACACATACCCAGCTGTGCCATATAAATCTTAGCCTTCTTTTTTTTATCATCAAGCTGTGGTTTGTTTGTGGTGTCTCATTTTTCCATCAGCTAGACATTCCTGTCCGTGCTTCCCATTTATTTGTTGGGATCACATAAAAACGTAACTTTATTTATGCGTATGCTCTAATCCAGAACATAAACTGCTGCAGCCGACTCATCATGTATTGTCTGAGGGAATGCACATCGTAAAGGGCATACGTCACACCAAGAGCTTTCTTATAACTCTGTGCAGTCCTTTTAACTGGATCTCTGCTTTGGCCATCTGTTCTTTAATATTATAATGAATATTTCACACTTATCGTTGCTTTTGTTTGAGGATCTCTCACTTTTTTTTTTTTAAAGGTGACTATTGTTATTATCTCAGTGTTTCAGACAGTGTAACTGAGGCACAGACAAGTTGGGTGACTTGCCAAGGTGATGTGTTTGGCAAGTGTGAGAATGAGACTTGCCCCTTCAGCTTTCTGTTTCCTATTCCTCTTTGCTCTGTGCAGTTGCAAGTGTGGTTTGGGGTCAGCCTGCAGTGATAAGTCATATTGTTCAGCTGGTTCTTTCACCTTCACCCAAATGTTATCGTTTGAGTTAAATAAATATTCTCCAGTTTGGCTACCAGCATGTCACGGTGTCTGGATACGCTACAAAAACCTTGGCAGATTTCAGCTCCTGAGAATGCTCTCCAAATCTTTTTCATAAACATCTCCAAGTAGTTCAAGTCCAGTGCTGACATTTTCCAAGGGTTCAGGTTTATCACTAAACACAATTAGGTGATGTTTGGGAGTATTTTTGGGTAATTAATTGCCTACATGCCTGAACTGAAGCTGCTGTAGAACTGGGATAATGCTGAAAGGAAATATTTGTGACTTCTGAATATCATTCTCAAATTAAATGCCTCAGTTGGACCCTTCTGATGGTTAGGTTGGTGTTTCCAGAGGCACCAAGGTTGCAGCTCAGCTGGATGGTGTTTAGGTGTTTTTGTTTATATGCAACTCTCTATGCAGGTAAAAACATCTGTACAAAAGCAACCATGCACACGGTAGTCATGAGCACTGAACAGGAATAAAATGGAATTCAATCAATGAAGATATAGATTAGGCAAATTGCAAAACATTCCTGTACAGTGGTTAGAAATGGGTTTTCAGAACAGCAACTCTGGCTTTGAAAGCCTCTTCTAAGACAGCTGATAAAATCAGGCTTCTGATATCATCCCCTCAAGAGATATAAGAAATAAAAATGAAATATCACCAGTTATTCCTACCAGAATTGGTCTGCTTTCTCCCTCAGCTTCAAAGCTACAGGGCATTAAATAAGGACCAGATAAAATGCATATGCATTTCAAGGAAACAAAATACTTAAGTTGTGCCCCACTTAAACACCATTCTTAACTTGAGTGTAAAAGGCAGTCCAAGCTTAATTAGCTCTAAATGGACTTGTGACAATCCCCTGCTCTTCTCCCACCTTGGGTTGCCCATGACTGTGTGAACCTTGAGGTCAGGTTTGATGGGCTTTTCAGCAAACTAGCCTCAGGAAAGGTTTCCCTGCTCTGGAAGGGTTGATTTGAAGACCTTGGGTTGGAATGGGATGATCTTCCAACCCAAAGCATTCTATCAGCATTTTATCTTTATGGTTTGCTTAACTCCTGTTGCCTTTGGATAGAGCCAGTGGCCCACTGATAAACTTAAAGTGATTTGGAGATATGGATCGATAGCCCAAGGTTGCTGCTCACCACTATTTCTATGAATTAAGAGAGGTAGATGTTAGAAGTGAACATACCACAAACAGTCACAGCTGAGATTTTTCCACACATTTATGAGCATTTGCAAGGCAGTTTTGTGGAATAAACAAGTAAATAGCAGCATGGAGTGCTATTTCTAGAGAATTTACCAATTGGAGGAGTACCAAAACCTGCAGAGAAGTTGCTTTGTGATAAGATAACCACTTCAAGGCTGGTAAGTCCTCCCCTGCCAGTGTGCTGCCATTCAATTAATAAAGGTGCTCTGCTAGAGATTAACTGTCTTGATCTGTACATCCATCCAGCAAAGAGATGGTCTTGGTAGTGTTCACCTGATGGGTGGCCCAAGATAAATGTGCTCTCTGTGTTATTTTAACAGTCCCTCTTCATGAGTCAGTGCCCTGGCATCTGCTCCCAAACTGTTCCCATCCTGTTCAGAAAACTGACCTGCATATAGATTGGTCTTAATGATCAAATGTTTAAAAATTCATTGCACAAGAACAGCTGAAAGCGGTTGATTGGTTTGAACTTTATTGTATGCACCTTGATTCCCAGATCTGCAGTAAAGGGGAAGGTCAGCTGGTAAACATTTGAGCATTTAAAAATAAAAAGGGATGGATTTCCCGCTACTCGGGCCTTTTATGTTCAACCTCAGTACAGACCTGGATGTACTGAGGTATTTCTCATGTGTATGATTTAAATCCACCTGGACACTGTGGGCCACATCTTCCCTCAGCTGGTGTAAATCAGCATAGTCCCTTTGAAGTTAATGAAGAAAAGCCAACTTTGCACCAGCTGAGGATCTGGCCCAGTGTTACTGTAACTTATTATTTCAAGAATCCACAGATATTCCTGAGAAATAGCAGAGTATTTAGAAAGACAAAGTTCCTGACCTGATTATTCTAAAAGCACAGTCTTTCAAGACATTAATTGCCCCAAATTCCCTGTGACAAGCAGAGCTAGAAATCTCAGTATGGGGTCAAACTTAAAGTTATACATAAGGGCTCAGAGGGAATAATATACCAAGAGAAATCAAAATGAATGTTAATATGCTCCCCTCTTCTTGATAGTCCTTCTTTATTTTATTTTAGACATAATCTTAAAATATATATTAAATTTTTATTCTGATTATAATATTGAAAAATCAAAACCATTTTTATTCAGTATCATTAAATGGTGGCAGAGTGCAAAAAGCAACAAGTACTATCTTCTTATTATCAAAGTGCTTGCCATGTTTGGGACCTAGAATAAGAGCAAACCTGCCATGAATCAGAATTTTAGGCAGATTGCACATGAAAATTTTGTATGGATACGTGAACTAGGAGCCAATCCCAGGAACATTAGGAGGGCAGTGATGGAAAGATAATTTGCCTTTTGGGAAACCGTTTGTTTTTCCTTGATTTGCCTTCACCGTAGGTGGGAGATAGCCAGCATTACCTGACCAGAGGAGGTGGCTGTGTGATAGCAAATTGCTCAGTGCTGCTGTGAATCAGTAAATAAATACAATGTGTTCTCTGAAGACATCTGCAGTTTGTCAGGATAATTGGTCCAGGAGCATTAGGTGATGCCCATTACTCCGTCTTTGATCCCACTGCCCTGGTGTGCATTTTTCTCTTAAGTCATGGGAACAATTCTTTAATCACAGCCACACCTTAGGACACCACAGTTGTGGCACCATGTCCGTGGGGACAGAGGGATCTGCCCCAAAAGGGGAAATTCCCACCGTGTTCTCCTGCTCTGGCAGTGGGAAGATGCACCAGGTGTAGCAGCACCTCTTCATGCAGGGGGATGTATGGAATCAGTCCTTAGGGGCTCCCCAACATAAGACCTCCTCAGTCCCATTTCAGTTCTTCCAGAAGGATTTCACCAACAGCAGGCACAGGACTTTCACTAACCCCACTCCCAAGCAACGCTCGAGACAAAATTTCTTAACTTTTTGTCTGCAAAGTCCAGGTCAGTTCTTACCAGCTTGAGCTCTAGTATTTATTATTCCTGTCTTCCAACAAATACGTGAAATTCACTTTAGTTTAAATCATTCAAGCATGGCAACTCTAATAATGATGTTTTAATAGCGTCTACAGCGCTAAAGTTTGTTGAAATCTGATATCTGAGGCTAGCTAATATAAGCAGTATCATCCCCTTTTTAATAAAACTGTTACTCTAATAGGGAACTCAGTTGTACTTTACTGATAAAGACTAACGATTTAAAACATGACTTTTTCCTCCTGTATTTGTGATTTTCATTTCAACCAAGATTACTCTGTTGTTTCAGCACACAAGCAGTAATGTTCTGCCATCTAAGTACATTTTGTTCACCTCAGAGAATTTAGGTAACTAATTATCCAGAACTACTGAGGCGATTACTGTTTGCTTCCTGTTCTATTGCATAGCAATATAAGTTTTCTGTAATGGAACAAAAATAATCCAAATTCTTTGCTCTGTATACCAAGAGCTCCCTTATAAAATGATTGGTTCTGTTGCCTGCAATTTTTTTTTTTGTAATGAGGACTCTGGATCAGCTTAACAAGGTTAACATTGTTTTGGGGGTTGCAGATGTGGACTTTACATAGTTTTTAATGAAATCAAGCCCAAAAGAGGCTCAATAAACAAATGACAATGTTTGGAAAAGAGAGGAACTCATTTCCTTTGATAGGGTGCAGGGAATTTAACCAATCTGTGTTTATAATTACTGTCTGGTTTAGTTAGTGCGAAAGAATCTACTTGTTACCAATTTATAAATAAACAAACTAGACCTGCTTTTTCCCATTCTGCAGCAGTCTTCTTAGAGTTTATTTTCTTTTTATTTAACTACAGAGCACTTACTGTACGCTTAATACTCAAATTGTTTGGAATTTTTTTGGGGCGGGGGTTGCTTTTTATTTTTCCTTTTTTTTGGTCTCCTTTAAATACATACCACTACTTCTGAAATTCTGGACTGTTTGGCAAAATTTGCACCTTGTCATTATATTTTCTATGAAATACTTTTACTCTATCAAAACTATCATTGTTAGTTAAAAATAGTCAGGGGGTGGAGGGGTGGGAGGGGAGAAATCTGTTGTCCACATTTTGATCCTTGGTAATTTACCAAAGATATCATTTTTCTTGGCAGTCTTCTGTATAGGCTAAGTTGCTACTGCTTAGTTAATTGTAAACCAAAATCAAATTAACAGTCGCTGAAGGTTTTGGCTGCTACAAATGTGGAATTTTAAGCAAATTAAAAATCCAACATTTGGACTGCCTAAAATGACACAATTTGCTGTCGTGGAAATTAGAGTCTAAATTTTCAGTTACACAGAGCTGCAGACACTTTAATAGATCTAATTTTTGTATAGCTCTTTGAATCTGTATCATGATTTATTATTCCTTTTTCTTTTTAATTCTTTCCATGAAATATGCAGATTTCATTTTAAAATCTTTCTATTTATTTCAAAATGAAGGTTCATTTCAACTTTGCATCAGCCATAATTAGCCTTAAGATGTTTTTTTTTCCGTTTATATAGAAGGAAGTAATTAAAATTACAATTTCTTGCTCTCTAACAGTAGTCACAGAGGTACAGCGTTATTTAGCAAGTGACTGGTTTGTTCCCTTGCATAACTCTATGCTTTTGTGATTTTGTGAATTCTTTGTAGTCACCACCAGGCTTCTTTTAACTGGGATGTGAGTTTACCTTTGTTTTGGAAATTGCATAAATCTATCAGGAAATTCTGAAAAATCAATAAACTAATTTTATCGTTGGAGATATGTAAAGCAGTAAGCACTTTCCAGATGTGGCTGGGGATAGAAGCAAAGAAAACTGCTCTGTTCTAGGAGAGGAAAAACTGTTGACATTTCTTTGAAGTATAATCTCTTTTGTTTATTTGGGTTTTAATAGCTTCCAGCAGTTAGCTGCATATTTTTAAACTGATGTTGCCTGAATACTTATTTTCTAAAGTTTGTGAGTGGCATTCATTGACTGCCATATGTTTAAAGGCTAACCTGGATGTTGATGAATGAATGAGATTGATGAGGAGAAGGGAGTTTTAACTAAAGATGGGCTCAAGCTAAAATTCTCGATCCACACATTACCTGAACTCTGAAAGTATTTGAAATTCAAACAGCCAAGGCTGGATTTCAAAAAGGTTTATTTCATTTCTGACTTCATTGCTGCTTATTCAGGATTCTGGCTGCTTAGCAAGAATTAAAATACCTAGGTAGGAAGTCTAATACTTTTAGTCCAATGTTATAAATCACCATTTTTCTGCAAGCAGAAATTCTCCCTGTCAAAAAATTACCTGGAAAGTAGCCAATTGTACAGTGCCATGGGACTTTAATGCCACTGTACTTTCCTCAAGGTGTCTTATCAAACACATGCCCTTGGCTTTCCCTCCAGCCTGGACTAGGGAGCATTTCCAATTGGAATCTGGATGCTGCTCATTGATTCATTCATGACTTTAACTAGGATCTTAAAATAATGTTCTCACTACCCTGTGCCCAAATTGCTCGAATATTATTGAAGCAGTACTTTGTTGATAGATCATTGGAGAGTGGGATTTGTGAATAAAACCTTTCTCTGACATCTTGTGCTTTGGTGGAGCATAAGGATTTTTTGGCTAATACACAAAATATTTTAGATATTTAACTCCACAAGTTTTGGTGTGAAATAGGTGCCTATGTATTTTCTGGAAGGCTGGACCTTGCACTCCAGCACCCACCTGGGTGAATGGGAAGCTTCCAACTCTGGATGAGGCCCATTGTCTCCACCTCCTTTAACCCATCTGTAAAATGGGAGTAGAAATACTTATCTAAATCCATAATGAGATTTCAAACTATTGGTCTGGAAAGTGCTACAGGAGTGTGAAACCTTAATGAAGAGGAGAGCAATTATTCCAAATGTATCAATTTGCAGTGTAAGAGTTTTTAAAGAAGTCATTATGATTTCTTAGTATAAATGTACCTATTCAGAAGAATGGCTTTACAAATCATTTATTACTGTAATAACAGCTATTTTGAGCTGAGATATCAGGGTGCAATCCAAAGCCCATTAAAGTCAGTGGAAAGATTCCTACAGATGCTAGTACATTTTATGTCTGTCTTTAAGCACATGCTTAATATTAAAGTCAAGGAGACTTAAGTGTCTACCAGAAGTTAAGTATTGAAACAGGCCCTAGTTCTTTCTCTCATCCTGGGCAAAAATGCTTCTTGAATGAGGCTTCTTACAGAAAAGTAAATCAACCACCCCAAAATTTTCACTTCTTGAGTGTGAAGCTCTGGTGCACAAGGTAAATACTCTCCCTGCTGGGACTACAAGTGTGGAGCTGGCATTGTACCTTGTAACTTATTGGTCCAGCAAATATGTGCAGCATATTAAATATTAAATGGGTTATTAAAAATATTCATGTGACAAGCAAATTTAACACACAAATCATTAGAGCTGGTCTAAGTGGCTGAAAAGGGGTTGACATTGAAAAATGAAAACTATTTTGGAAAGTAAGTGGAAACTTAAAAAAACCTCAAAACACAACTATATATGAGCTCTTGACATTTCCTAATGATTTATGTAACATACTGTATGAGAATACAATTTAATTTGACTTCAGATGTACTGTTGGCTGTTGCCAAACTCCAGCAAACAGTAAGCATTTCAGATTGAGAGCAGCTTATATTTTTTCTATAAGAATAAATAAGATTGAAAAAAATTTCTCACTCAACCTAATCAATTTTTTTTTATTATTTAGAAGAACATGATTGGCTATGAAATGTTTTGTGTGGAATGAATCTCTTTATATCATTTTAGAGCTGCCTCTCAAGAAAGTTTGTAATTTTCTTATGTACTTTAAAAGTACAAACACTAATTATTCCTGGTTTGATACATTTTAATGGTCTTGGAGTTCAACAAATTAATGGTCAGGAAGCTTAGAAAATTAACTTTCATTTGGTTTCTGGATTAAAATTCATCACTGAACAATGTTCCTTACATATTAGTAATAAAATTATTCCAAATGATGCTACTTGAACAGTTGCTCTAGCTACATATTAAGATTTGCTCTGTTTTTCATGTGTTTTCCATCAAGGAAGTCTGTGGTTACCTTCCTGATTCTGCTGGACTGGAAAAACATAGCTAATATGGTGTGATCTGGAGAAAGCTTTGATGCAGGGGCTTTACAAATAAACCTCCAGATGCCATATGGTTTACATTCATCTCTCAATTTATTTCCTATAAATGTCTATTGAATATTCCATTGAACCAACACATGTGAAACTAGAGCTGGAAAAGAGAGCGAGGTATAGAATGCTTTGTGGCAGCATGTGATTATCATATTTCTTTTCCAATATTGCTACCAGCCTTAAACGCACGGTAAATTAGTCAAATGCCAAAGTTCTCAGAGTTGGGGTGGAAAATAAAGAAACAATATTTTAAACCTTACAAAAACAAACACTCCTCTCTCGCATGTTGTAATGTATCTCTCACACCAGAGCTGGTTCTCCTCTGCAGTAAAGCTGACTTGTGTGTTTGGTTTCTGTCACTAGAAAATTAAAGTCCAGGGGAACTCTACAGGAAAGAAAATGCTGTTAAAACTTTGCAAAAGAAAAACAAATTAAGGATAAGAAGGTTAGATGTATATTTGGGCTTGATTAACTAACACTGTGTATCAGAGCTCCCCGCCCTTCTTAGTTTCTTTTCTTTCTGAAATCCAGCAGCATAACTTAAACATGTCAAAGGAGCACATCTTAGTCAATGGGCCTTTCTTAGGGCTGCATTTACTCAAAAAGAACTCCACTTCTCCAAATAATCCTCATGGTAGAGGTTACATCCCCAAAAGGAACTCTCCATGTACTGTTTGGAGCTTCTCTCATCTCTGCAAGTCCCCCCATCCCCTGATCCAGGCACTTGGCTGTTGGAAATTGTCTGAAAACTAGGAGAAAGACCCCATTTTGGTACAGAAGAGGAAAAAAGTTTCTGTTGAGATGGCCTAATTTGTTTTACAGAGGTAAACTTTTCCATAACCCAGCTTTAACGAACTTACCAGCTCGGACTTTTAGTTTATGTTGATCAAAGGAACATATTTCTGTGCAGCTTATAGAGGAGCTTCCTTCTCCCTCCAAGACAAGTTGGTTTGCATTTATCCATGCTTCTGTCTGAGACAGAATGCAAATTTCTCACCTACCCAGACTGTCTACATAAGGCTGAAAACCCACTTAAGACCTGCTTATGCCTTACCAAGCTTATTAGCTCAAATACCATAGGCAGGAAATCTTTCCCCTTAACTCATTTCAACTAAAAATTTATCTGGAGGAGTGAGTACTGCATCTAATCTGTGCTGGTCCTCTGTAGGTAATTTTATTTTAGCCAAGAAACCTTGAATAAGTGAATCTTCAGATCACTGACCAACATATTAGAAAATTACTGTTATTCATCTGTCTTTATGATACCAGATTGAAAAGCTCCAGTCAGCAGCAGAAAGTCCTATTCATTGCAGCTGAAAAACAGTCTTTGTTATAATGTGAGTTCCATAAATAGCAAAAACGGCTAGGAAAGCAACCAAATCCACAGATGAAAAATAAGGTAACTAAATTTTTTACTCCATGCATCATTCTCTTATGTTCCACTGAGACTAAGGCTGGGAAATCCTATATTTAACATACTAAACTTTGATGTCTTCTACAGGGATACTACTCAGGTATGTTTGATTGAAGAGATGAATGGGAAAAAATCCCTCTATTTATCCTCAGCCATAAAAGATGTTAGAGACAATTTTCATGTATTTTCCATGTTGTCACTATTATTATTATTATTATTATTATTATTATTATTATTATTATTATTATTATTATTATTATTTTGCTGCTGCTGCAAGGCAGAAACTGCCAAATGCTGCTGGACAGAAATCTTTGTAGTTTCCTTTGAGAAATAAGATATTGGATTATTAAAATTAAAAAGGCCAGAAAATTAGACTCCTACATAGTCACAATGGCCATGCACAGGTTCTGACAAGAGTACTGAATTGAAGAAATTTGTCAAAACAACTTTCATGTAAGAGAAAAACAAACTGCTGGCAAGCAAATTATATTATATACCAGTGTGGAAATATCAGTCCCTTCCTATTCAACTCCAAGAGCAATAAAAAAGGACTTTTTACTGTTCCCATGTACAGTAAATGTAATAATTTTCATTCTTGTGAAGTGTTATCATTTCAACTAAATTTCCTCAGTGACTCACCAGTTTCTTTTTTTGGGAGTTTGTTACTGCACTGTCCTCTTGGATGGAAAAAAAAATAAAATAAAGCTTTCTGTATAGGATAGAATGGAGAATTTTCAATGTAGTAAGTAAGAAACAACAATTTTGACTTATCTTTACACATCCTACAAGTTTTTGGAGAAATGAAGTAGGGCTGTGAGGTGGTGAGCCCTCTTATCCCACCTGCCAGCTTCCCTTTCCCTCCCCTCAAGATCTCATCTTGGACAGCCTTTCCTTTTGATTTTTTTCCTTTAGTTTTTAAAGTATTGAATAGCTCCCAAATACACAAGCAGCATGACATGCTGTATTTTCAAAATACTCTCTTACTAAGTACAAGGGACTCTTGGAAAAAGCACATCAAAACCCAAAGATCCAAATCAAGTCTTCTCTTCCTTTGGCTTCCTATCTCTCAGCCCCATGATCCCACACGGCCTCTTGACTGACAAATTTAAGCCAACTCCAAAATGTTCCTTGCTTGTTCCCTACATTTCCAGCTCCAGATATCTGGGTAGCAAACCTATTTAAAAATACTGTTTGTTCTCACCCCTATTTTCTTCCTAAGGCAAATTCCTGCTGCAGTTCCCATGCACTGAGCAGTTGGGAATGAGAAACCATCCCAAAAGTTTGGATGGAGCCATAGATTTTGTGCTGGTGTCCCCAGGTGGATGTGTCTCCTACACCCAGGTGAGTGAGGAGGGTGACAAGTCACGATGGCTTTGCTTGCTCCACCCCAGTGGAGATGCCTTGCACTGACAAAGGGGTTGTGCCCAGTTCTGGTGTGTCTCGTGAAATCCACTTCAGGCCTGAAGGCATAACCAAGCAAAGTGGGTTAGAGCATTACAATTTCCACAAAAAGCCCATGTTTGTGCCCAAAGCAGTGTTGTTCAGGTTGGTTTTTTTTTGCACTCATGCAGTACTGGGGCAGGATGAGGCCAGGAGACAGCACTGAAGTAATGTGATAGAAAGGCTGTGCATGTGGAACAACAACCACACAGATAATGCTGCTAAAAACAAGGCTTTCTTATCAAACCAAGCTTAAACAAGTTTGACTTGTGCAGAGCCCTGAGGTCATGCTGGCCTTCAGCATGGGTGATCTTTACCTCTCCCACGATCAACACCGCTGCTCTTCTTGGCCAGGAGTCTCTCTCCATCACTGTGAAGTTTCCAGGGCAGAAGTGCTCTGGCATTTCCTGAGCTGTCGCTCGGTTTCAGCAGCGCTGCAGCTGTTGTGTAAGCTTGTACCTCTTGTTTTGTAACTCCTAGGGCTCAGCCATGTGTTTGCTGCTTAGAAATTACATGGGTTATAAATGCTTTCTTACATTCTTCCACAATGCTCAGCCAAGTCCTCCTATTCAGCTGGTATAATAAAGCCATTCTAGGTATTTTCTCGTAAGGTTTAAGGTTTTCAGACACATTCTTCTACGATGGCTCTGCTGCTGTCTTTGTCCTAGATGGAGTCTGCCAAAGATCTCTTCCCAGAATGATCTTATCCACCAAAAGCAGCATGGAACAAACTCTCCAGCCTGCTAGGAACTGGGCACTCCCATGGAGAGTTTCCTTAGTGTCAAGGGAAAACATCCCGGGGTCATTCCCCGCAGTACCCATTAGACACACAGCTACGGGAAGAGCCTCTCTGGTTGTTTCAGCCCTTAGGAATGGGAAGGGTGAGCACAGAGATGTCTCCTGCCTCTCAGAGCCACGGAGAAAGGTGGCACTGTGCCCAAGGCAGAGATCTGGGGAGAGAAAGGAGCAGTCTCTCTCTTGACACTAGGCAGATGGGGTGGAAGAAACAGAATTTTTTTGCTAAGCTTGCAAAACAGGGAATTCAAGCAGGATTTACACTTTTACCTGCCTCTTCCATCACTTAGCCCAACACTTTACTCTCTAAGATCCCAACTAGCTGTTGCTTAAGAGTAGAAGCACTGAAATTCAGACTACATTAAATCTCTCAATGTTTAGCATATCCTGAAGTAGTCAGATTTCAGAGTTTGTCAGTCCAGGGTCCACCTTCTGCAGACACTGGTTTCCACAATTCACATTTCTTCTGCTCCTCTGAGCCAGCTATAAAATTTCAGACAATGGAAACAGGTAAAAGGAAGGGAGATGATAGTCATAGCCATGCCCACCAAAACTCTTGTTTTCAGAATTCTGTGTAATTCATTACACGGCTGATGCTGTATCTCCTTCTGGGCTTCTGGGTTTAGAGAGGGCTTTTTTTACTCTTGTGAAGCTCAAGCTGGAGTTAATTGATTATCACAACCTGGTTTTCTGTCTACTCTGCTGGTCAAATCTTCCTTGCCTTCCATGATTCCAAGCTGTAACAAATAACTAGTCTATGAAAAATTGGTCACTGTGGGAGAAGAGAGAAAGCCTCTACACTTTGAAGAAATATTTATGCTGAAAGGTGGGACATGCTCTGAAAGCACTGTGAATTCATCTGTACAGGATGATTCATGGTCAGGACATGGTTCTAGCCACTAACTAACAGGGAAAATAGCAGAATAACTATATCTAGTACCCATTTTGGGGGAGGAAGGTAGGGAGTGGAAGGAGTTAATGTTTGTCTCCTCGCATCTTGAAAGGAAGGGCCTGAATGTTTCCCTTCAAGGCTGTTGTTCCTGAGCAGAACTCACTTTGTAGTCCAAATTGAATTGTCTCTCTTCCTGAAAACGGTGGGATTTAGATGACAGTTCCTATCAACTGCCTAATTCTTGGCATCTCTTGGGCTCCATCCTGATGGATTTAGGAGGAACCACAAACATAGCCTCAGTGTTGTAGTTTCTGCTCCTTGGCAAAGCACCTGTGTCTGTGCAACAGTAAGCACCTAAATACCCTTTGTAGGGAGATTTGGGTCTGTGCCAGTAGATTCTGGTAAGAAAACTGACAACACAAAACTCTCCACAGGTACAACATAGCCTCCTCTTCCTTTTGCAGGCATTTCCAATGAGCAGCACAGGAAAGAGGCAGAGCCAAAGTTTCACTTGGTGCTCACATCAGGTCAAACTGAACCACTGTGATGGACTCACTCATGGGGGATTTGTAAAAGCGCTAAGTTTTCTGTATTTGCATTTCCATTTCAGTACTAATTGGAGGGAAGGGATAATACTTGGTCAGCAGAAACAGGAGTTGTCTCCCTGAACACACAGCCAGACAGGTCTGATGGGGAGGACACAATATATTTATACAGACCTTTTTCAAAGTGGAACCACACTTTAAATATTGATTTTCACTGGCATGCAAAATGCTGATATCTACAGTCAATTATGTCACTGCTTTATTATTTTATTTTTTAAATAGATTTTCTACATGACAGGCTAGATCCTTAGTTCTCAGCCAAAAGAACCATCTCAGTAACATGCAATGAACTGTGGGTTTGACTGAAATCCAGCTGGAGCATAAATTTCAAATCCAATTAATTGTAAGCAATATCTTTAAGGCATCTGAAGAACTGTATCTTGCTTAAAATTTTCTAGTCTGTAATACATATATGTTATATACAATAGTGCATATTTATATATACACACAGGAGACATAGATATATGTATATATACACCACTTACAGTACTATATACAAAATTTTTGAACTTGAATGAAAACTTTTGTGAGTTTTAGGGAAGTGTATTAGACTGTGCCTGCTCACATGATAAACTCATGAAATGGCAGTCATGTAGTTCAAGTGTTCTCTACTCCCAGTGTTCATCTGGTATTTTGTAATAACTAGCATAAAACATCCTGCTATAGGGTTGGATTCAAAATGTTCAAACTGGGGTAAGTCAGGGCTATCCATGCCCATTCACTTTGAGCTGCTGGTAGGTGCCTCATGCAGTTTTGAATTCTACAGTACCAAAGACAGGACCTGCTGTCAAAACAAATTAACTGTTTTTTCTTTTGCTAAACCAACCCCACACACCTGTTGACCCATGAGGCAAACACTGTACATGAAGATTATTCCAGAAATTCTTGCCTCTCATACAGTCAGTCACAGGGATTCCTTTGCTATGGGACTGGGTGAGGAACCAAAGGCTCACAAAAGCCTCACAAGATGCTTCTAAACCCTCAGATTTAGGGTAGCATTGTGGCCACCACTGAGTGGCAATGGCACCATTGTCTTACTGTGCCTTTAATTTCCTATCCATCAGTCTGGATTTCCAGTGCAATTTAGTTGCCTTTGTACCAAGGTGTGTAATTTGTTTTATCTTTGCAAGAATGGTTGTCTTGGACTTCCCTGGTAGTCATCCCAAGGGTGATGACACATTCATGTGACATCTGAAACAATGTATGCAAGATTACCTGACCACAATTTATTGGGGAGTGGATGAAAAATGCTTTCATTTAACTGATTAACATTTAATTAACATTGTTAATTAACATTGATTTTTAACTTTTTCAGCTGAAGTGTAACACTTAACACTGACCTTAACTTTTAAAATCAAAGCTAGGTGCTAAGAAAGCTTGGAGAAAACCATGATTGATATTATGCATTATAATCTAGCTGTATGAGATCTGTGTTGAAGCTATGGAGTAATGTGCATTGTACCATATAAAAGTCTAATGATAGTTAATGTTAGTTAATTAAGATGAACACTGAATGGTATTACCCTGTCTCATATGGGTATTAACATCATATTAGAGCCTAACAAAATATTATTTTAGTTAAAACCACATATACTGACTCAGTCTAGATTCTCTCTGAAATGAATTCTGAATCCAATTAAACTGCCTCTTTCAAAACCATATGATGCTCCTGGATCTCAACACAGCAAATATCAAAACAGGGATATAGTCTGATACAAAAAATGAGTCTTCTTTATTGAGTAAAAAAAAAGAGAAAAGTTTATACTTATGTTCAGGAATTCTAGGACCACAGAGCAAAGATCTCTACTTTATTGCAGAAAAATGCATTAGATTATTCTGCTCATAAGCTTAGCTTGCTCCATTTTCAACTGATAAGGTTTTTCTTCTGCCTTTTCACATCCTCCCATCCTGAACTCCTCCTAATGAGCCATTAATCCAGAACGACATTTCCACCAAGATATATAAAACCATGATCAGCACTGCTCCAGATCCCAGCACAGCCCCCTGCATCTTCCCTGCTCACAGAGCAATCAGTGTCCTCCTGCCTTGTCCCCTGACCACGACAGGGATGAACTGAGCCTTTATTTTCATAATCTCAGGTGTATTCAGCTGCAAGAAGTTTGTGCCCCTTGAAGAGGGCTCAGACCACTGATGGGTACATTATAGGCACCCATTATTATTGAGGCAGAACAAAAGGACCTCTGATCTCTATCCATTCCCACGTTGGAGACATCCCTGTACACACAAACAAGGGGCACAGGTATGTGTGGGATTTCTCCTTTCCTTGCACTCACGAGTGCAGTGCAAGGCACCAATTAAAGGTTCATAGTCTCAGGCAAAAAGCAGTATCTAAAGAGAAGAAATATGCAGAAATGCAAGAGTGCATATATCCTTTAAGCACATGAATATACACGTGATATTAAATGTGAGAAGGATTTAAAGAGACCGTATTGTACCTTTAATTAGCAGGTGGTGCTTCTTAGCATTGTAAAAGAGATGAGCCCTGTTAAGTGATCTGGAGACGAGCATAATGACTTTGGAGCTTGGGTTATGAAGGGCATTTCTATAAAGAGAGGAGGAGTATTAAACAGCCAAACTCTCCATGCAGTCATATTTATTCTCCATAGTCTTATCAGCAGAGCCAGGTGGTCACAGGTTGTTTGGTGCAGCTGTGGAAGTAAAGCAGGACCCAATTTCCCAAAGCAAATTCGTATTGCAGGAGCCTGTGGAAAGAGAGGTAGGTGTGAAAGTGACAGCAAAATTCTGGCTGGAGCAGAAGGGGAATGCAAAGAGAAGCTTCATCAGGTCAGATTGTATTTGGAAAGGAAGTTGAGGTCCATGGATGACAGGCAAAACTTATTTCTTTGTGTTTTCCTTCAGAGCCAGTCTCTATGTCTGATGATTTTTCTTCAGTGCCCTTCACTTTTGTGGCCTTTTCTGGCTTCTCTTTGACTCCAGACAGTTTAGGGTGTGTTGTAAATTTTGCTAAAATATATTTGGCCACAAATGAAATTCCCATTACAGTTCCAAGCAAATTCTTAACTCCAAGATGATGGAGGGCTTTCTCCTGCATAGGAGGTGGCAGAGAAAATTTTGTTTATGCTTTCACAAAATTGAGAAAACCAGAGGTTTATGTCTTGGCTGGAAGGTGACACCTCCAGCATCCCAAAATCTTTCTGCCACACAATGCCATCTTCATTTCTCTCACCATGACCATGTGGAAGAATACAAGAAGCCTTTTATGACTTTTTATGGATGTAATAGAGAATATCATGACCAGAAGTTGCATCAGTTTTGAACATGTTTTTGTCAAAAGAAGCCTCACAGTCAGAAAATGCAACTGATTCTTGAAGGCACAATCATTACAGCAGTGTCCACATGAGGTTCTGCCAGCTCTTGCCTCCTCAGACTGTCCTTTGGTGTGATTTTTGAATGGCACTGCACAGAACCCAGGTGCTGTGCTACAAAAGATAATATCCTGAGAGTAGCATCTGACCCCTCTGTGAGCTCCAAAGGCAATTGTCTTGGTAACTTTGCATTTGCCTGTGGGCCTCTCTCATAATTAGGCTATTCATGAGCTATTGGGGGTTGCTTTCTACTTGTGAATGTTTTTTTTCCTTTGACTTATCTTTGATTCCTAGGAATTTATGCACTTTTTTTGCTTCAGGATCTACTAATGTACAAATCTGTTTTTAAGGTCTGCAATATATGCATTTGTCCCATGGGATGTCTCCCTGGGCCCATGTTTGTTTTTTGTGTGTAAATATACACAGTGGCCTCACTGCTGCTCACACATCAGAAGGGATCACACTGAGGTGACTGATTATGAATCAAAATTAAAACCACCAATTGGCATTAAAGGTCACATCTTTATTAGAATTATTCCTCCAAATACAATTAGCTGTACACCAATCTGTGGGGAGGAGGAATGGAGGGTTTCTGTGAGTCTGATCCAATCCTGACCCAACTTACACCAACAGTGGGTCATCATCTCAAATAGAATTTCTTCCATCTGGCTTTAGAAATACAACTCATCTTCCACAGCCTCACTTCTCACAAGAGCAGCACAAAGGAAACAAGATATTAAGACTCCTGGTCTTAAGGAAACTAAGTTTGTTTTCTTTTTCTTTCTTTTCTCCCTCTATTGTATTTTTTAGTGATTTCATTCCTTGCCCCACTGGGTGAAGCTCCATCAGTACACTTGCTGTGGATGGGCTGCATTTCCATGGCAGTCACTCTGCAGTGACAGGGTGATGCTCTGAAGAGAGCAGGGAGAAGAAAAACAAATCAGTGGGATTAGTTTGATGAGTTCAAGAGGTTATTTGTGCCAACAAATTAACAGTAAGGCTTAATCCCCAGGGGCTGCACATAAACCATGGTAAATGAAATCTAAGATGGAAGTAGGCATAAGAATTTGAAAAGCAACTGAGCATCAACTTTAAAAAGTGAATGGAAAGATCAAGTAGGAAAAAAATACATAGGCCATTCACTGGGGATGTGAAGTAGCAAGGACTGGTGAGCCCTTCACTCAGTGAAGTGTGGGAGTGCAGCACAAGCACTGCTTCACCTGCCTCCAAAGTGACCAGCACTGGTTGCTCCCAGAGACAGTCTGAAGTTGCACAGACCCTTGTGCAGATTATTTATGTTGCAGAAACAGGTTCGTTGAAGTTTATGTACATAATAATCTTTATCAGACCAACAGATGTGGTTATCTAGGTTCTTCTTCAGGGCTGAAACGGAAGCAGCAAACCTGCATGTGTCCAAAAGCAGGTCAGTGTTTTTAAAATATACCAATTGATCTAATAAAAGACATTAGTTCTCCCAGCAAACCCTTCCTTGGGAACATTTATGGTGGCTTTTATATTCCAGTAACTGAGAGCTTTAAACCATTTAAAAAACATTACACTAGATAGCATCACATCTTCTTTATTTGGAAGTTAATTATTATTTTTTATCATCTTTAAAATGTGAGGAAACACAATTGAATGGACTCTTAACCAAGATAAAATAGGATGTCTGGAGGAGAAATCAGTCCTGGACCTTCTCCTCAGCCACAGCCCTATCATATGAAGGGGTAAGCCAAATGTCTCTCCAGAAGGGAGTTTTTCTTTATGCTTCAGGAGTTAATAGCAGAATGAATGCATTCAGGGCCGTATGATGAATTTGAAACTTTGTCCTCAGCATGGTGAAGTAGCACAAAACTGCCTGTACAGAATGGAGTGAAAGTTTGAGGTGTTCCTGATGTATAATTGCACTTCATTCTTAGATGAGAATTATGATGTTAATTTTAGAGGTTTAAAAAAAGAAGGAAACTTTAATTATCATACTTAATGGACACATATTATTCAGCAATCTTCAGCTTTTCTAGATGCTCTGTCATTTCTGACATCTGAAGACAAAATACGCTGTCTCTCTCCCAGAGAGACACAGATACACAGGTAAACACAAAATGAGATACAGGTACCAGGTTCCAATCTCTTCACATCTGTTTATTGATGGAAGAAACAAAGGGAGGGAAAAGATTGGGGTTTTTTTCAGGATGGTTTGGAATGACTTTTCAAGTTGGTTCCCAAAAAAAATACTTGCAAGCCTATCATTTGTTAACAGAGTCTGAGCAAGCAGCTTGGCTTTCAAACAGCTACTCCCTTATTGTCTGTCTGAATTCATCTTTCTAACCACAGGGCTCTTAAGTAATGCAATTCCCAAAGCTAAATGCACATACTGAGTGTCTGCAGATCCTCATAAGGAGAGTTGCTACCATGTGCAATACCATGTAAACACCTTTCTTCCTCCAGTTCCTAGAAAAATAAAAAAGAAGGAGATAAAGTTCCTATTGGTACATTTCAAATGCAAGGAATGTGTCAAAAGTCTCCCGAGAAGTCAGGTTTCCTTTATGCCACAGCAATGAAGAAGCAAAATGTGTTTTCTTTCTTTCACTTTGTCAGAATGCAGCGCTAAAGTCTGGGGGTCAGGACTGGTGTCAAATAAACAACTTTACTGTTTTGAATTTTTTAAAGGTTGAAGCTCCAGATAAAACAACTGCCGTTTGCACACAATATGCCCTGTGATCACATGACATGATTGATGATAAGTCAAAACAAATTTTGTTTATTCAGCTTTAAAGTGAATGTGGTGTTCAGATTTTTCTGCGGTTTTGAGTGTTATTAGACAAACAAGGTGCACATATGGGATGTAGTAAAGGTAGAGGCCTGTTTCACCAGCAACGTGTTTCCTTTCTGCACTGCTGCGTCATCCGCGAAGCCACCCTGGGCTGGAGGCGTCTGCCCTGCGGGGTTACCACAGCGCTCACAGAGCCTTGGCTGTGATTTTGGCTGCCCTGCTCTCCCAGGAAGGCTTTGCAATGGGGCAGGAGATCTTCCAGGCCTGGGGGACCCAGTAGGTGCAGCAAACACCCAGGAAAAGGCAAAATGTTGCTTCTCTTACCGTGGTGCTCTGGCAGGCGCGGTGGTGTTGGAGCATCTGGTGTGGTGAGTCACCACGTGAAACGTCCCTTCACCCCACATCCCTTCACCCCACATCACCCCACATCCCTTCACCCCACATCACTTCACCACACATCCCTTCACCCCACATCCCTTCACCCCACATCACCCCACATCCCTTCACCCCACATCCCTTCACCCCACATCACCCCACATCCCTTCACTCCACATCCCTTCACCCCACATCCCTTCACCACACATCCCTTCACCCCACAGCCACTGCTCACACCAGAACTGTGATGTTATGTCCAGACCATCCCTCCTCTCCTCCCAGCCTGGACACTGCCCAGGCACCATTCTGGAACTCTCCTTTAAGCTGAAGTTCTCTTCCAGGAGCCCTTTTCCCACAGGGCTGTGTTTTGCCACCCTGCCTAATGTTGAGTAGTCTCTTCCTTGGAGTAGGTTATAAAATCATGGAGACATGGAAATGAGTTAATACAGCTCTTAATTTCTCCCCCTGGGGTGGGAGCCAGACCTCGTGGCGGTCCCTGGGACACCCACGAGTGATGAGTTGTCGTTCTCTGTGTTGGAATTTGTATTTGTGTCTTCATTTGTGTGCAAGAAGAGCAGGGAGGACGCCATGGCATGTCGGATGGGAGGATTTTATTATGGTTTTACTGCTGGGCTAAAATAGCAGGTTGAAAGTATGAAGCAAAAAAATCATTGAAGTGCACAGTTATTTCTCTGGTGTCTAAGAAGGCTGCAATATTTTTTTCCTTTAAAAAAATCAAATGTTCTTATGATTATGCTTGAAAATAGGAGTAAGCTAAACTTATATTTTTCAAAGAGGAAATCCAAGGGTTGTTTTTTTTTTTCTATAGCAGTAGAGTTCAGCTGAAAGCAACAATTGTTTTCAATTTTTCTTACAGGAAATATCATACCAATTCATTGGGAAAATACAAATGAGGTCATTTTTTCGAGAGACTCAAAGATTCCCTGGAGAAATATCAGTAATTTCCTAACACCACCATCCTTTATCCTTGGCCTTTCTTAAACATATTTTTCAAGAATTTGTAGCATAACCCCTTCCAATGAAACTCCTTATTCTCTTAGAATAAGATATTTTTTTACAAATATTACTGCATATACTTAGATTTTATTTTGAAGTCCTACATACAAAACCTATATATTGGGATACCACAAACAGTGAGCTACTGAATTATTAATATTTTTAAATTAAATGTTTATTTGCAAAAAGAGTTAATGCTGCTTAGAGGGGAAAAAAAAGTTGATGCCTAATTTCATCCCACTTAGTGTATTGTAATTATATGATTACCTATAGAAACTTCAGAGTATCGGTTTGCAAAGATCAAAGTTAGTGAAAAGTCAGCATGTAATTAGTTTCTTGCTTTGGAGCATTAGGTAGAATTACTGCAAAGAGGCAAAACTATCATTTTATAGAGACCCTTAGGAGATTTATAATGATGGTAGACAAATATATGCATACAATATCAGTTGGTGTGCTAAAATTTAATTTTAGTGAGGAAATGTGGTTGAAGATGATCACAATACATGGGGATGTTCTTATTTTAATATTGGTGGATGTTATTATTAGAGAATCATATCAAAAGATATGTCACCAGGGAGAAAATATCATTTATAAATCACTAATGAGTAGCAAACAGTGTTTAGCTTGGAGGTACAAGACATCTTTTCACAATGTGCATTTATGATCAAACACAAAAGATCAACTGGGGGAGAAAAAACGAACAGTAGATCTATATTTTATCTTTTAGTTCTTGGCAACATTTCTGATGGTTAAATGGGGTTACACAATGGATGCACTGAATCACAACCTCTCTATAAAGGCAGAAATAGCCATTTCTATGTGCAGCAAAGAGCTCACATTTTGGCCCCCAAATGTTGGTTTCTTTAAGAAAAAATTTTAATAGATAACATCCCAATTTTAAGATGGTTTGCACTCAATATTTCAAGGTATTCAAGTCCCTAGTACCCTTCTATGTGACAAGCAGGGACAAAAAATGTTACATGGGGTCCACCTGTGCACATGTGGAAATTTAGAGGAATTTTATGAGAATTTCAGTGGGTTTGTAATTGACATGAGAGAAGATATTTCCATGACAGAGTCCTCACAACATCATACATCACATCAGGACCTCTTTTCCCACCCACATGATATGAATATGATTTTAGCATGGCATTAAAACATATAAGAAGGACCTTGTGGCTAAACATTTAAGATCTAATGGAATAAATGAGGAGAGAGCTAAAGCAAAAATGTGTAGGTGAAAGATTGTCATAAGACACAGTAAAAGGATTCCAGTCAAAAAAGAAAAAGGCAACAGAGGCTGAGATGGGAGTCAGGAGAAATATGCATGGAAAGGAAGAATTTGAGAGAAGATATGAAGTACAAAGTAAATACCTTAGTGTTTCAAAGAACAGAGAAAAGAAAGTGGTGGCCAGCGGTGGCAGCATTTAAAGGTAGCATTTTATCTTTCTGGAAAACATTACCCATTACATTTCCTTTTAAAAAAAAAGAAAGAGGAAAGATAACAACTTTTGCTGGTTACAGAAATACAATACTGATGAACTAAAGCAAAGAGCTAAGCCATTATCCTAAATTAATGTAGACCCAAAGGTCTGAGGGAAGATGGACTTATGTAAATAATTCAAATATTCATTTTGGTGCCTATAACTGTGAACAATTATTTCACTATTGCTACTGTATTTGTCCAATACGTATGTCTGGTACGATATGAGATTCATCATAAAGAATATAGGACATAAAAAGTTTATTTGTGGATAAAGCAGGGATTTTTACTGTTTTATTTCATGTATATTAATTTGATCTAAATGTCTTGCTCTTTATTCTTTCTCCTTTATTAACATCTCTTTTCATGCTGGAATAAATTACCGCTTGCTGCACTCATATAATAAAATAAGTAAATAGATATCAAGGATTCCAAAATGAAATTCCCCTTCAGAGTAGATCAGAAAATGAAATATCTCACGTTTGCCTTTTCTTGCAAAACAAAACACAAATTTTGCATCTGCCCCTTTGGGGTTTTTTAAATGGCCCTCAACTGGATCTGGAAAATCTCCTTTAGGAACCATTTTCCCAGGCACCCACCTACACCTATTTCTAATGTCTGTAGGACAAACCAGTGCAGGGAGGACACTCAGCCAGCATCCAGCCCCAGCGTGGAACAAAAGGATGCACACCCACCCACACATGGATCAGGCTGCAGCACCATGAGGTTGCTGTCACAGCGAGCGAGGTTCTTAAACTAAGATTAACCTTGAAGCTCAAATGAGATAAAAACAAATAGAAATTTCTCCACAGGAATAAGAGCTTATTATAAAGGAAAGTATTTCATAACTTGCATAACTTTAATTAAGAAAAAAGGCTGGCAGGATATATTCTATCTCAGCAGCCATATGCTTAAATGTGTGCTCAGTGAGGTGCACAGAATGTGTTCACATCTCATTATTAACTAAGTAGATCTGTGTGTGTAACTTCCTAGAAGTGCTGACAGTATCACTCATGCATTTGCATGATGCTCATCCTTTTGCCCATTATGGAGCATCATGTCTGCACCACACTGAGAGAACTGAGCAGTGCTGGTGCAAACTGAAGCAGATCCTGCAGCAGAACCAAGCGGATGCAATGGGGTTTCTGAGACAAAAAAAATAGATGTGGCAGGGGTAAATGAGTGGTTGAAGTGAAAGTTGAGAGTTCCTTTAGATAAGGAGGCATCTGAGTGGTCTTCTTCAGTAAATGAAGCAGTCAGGAGAGTTTATGATAACAATCCATTGCTTCCAGACAAATTCAGGTCACCTTTCCAAAGGGCACTGGGGTTTTGAGAGGCTTAGGGTTATCCAGGATTCCAGGTGCCCTTTGGAGCTGTAGCTGGGTCAAATGCTGTGAGCTGAGTCTGCAGGAGATGTTATAGAGGATGTTATTGGTGAGAAGTGTGTTGTGGTTTTTTATTGAGGAAATCTGCCAAGGCTTCCTCAGTCCTTTCACCAACCTCTGCTTGAACACTGAGACTGACAAAGGCATAAGAAAGTTGTATCTATTACTGAAATTACTCTGCATGCCAGGACCATCTGCTGGACTCATAGTCCTTGCTCTCTTGAAGCAATGAGGAAATACCCAATTTTGAGTGAAGTTGTCTGTATGTGCATTTTGGCACAGCATACAAAAGAGAAACTGGCTTAGCATTGACCCAACTTGGATTAATTGGTCTCTGGAAAAGGGGAAGGATGGAGGAAGCAGAAGCGACGGTGTGACTGGTTTCTCTTTGGATGGATACACTGATCCTGAGTAACCCTGTGTGGATCCAAACTGCAGCCAGGCAGAGACCATGGCAGGGGGGAGTGCTGCCATGGGCTCAGTGAGCCTCAGCACGTCCTCAGACACATTCCAGGCTGCCCATGGAAGCACCTGATGAGATTTTTTGAGAGAAATCAATGCAGGCATAGGCTTGGTCTTGTCTGTATATTATCTGAAACTGGCACAGTAAATTGTATCATCCATGTAGGGCTTTAATGGAGGTTTCTTTGTTGATCCAGAGACCTTACAAATAGAAAGGTGAATAATTATATGTAGTCTGTCAATTACTTCACTTTGGATCAGCTGATAATCTACATATGAATTCATAATAAATCCAGGATGAGTCTTTGGCCTCTGTCTAAGCAGAGAAACACTATAGCCTGGACTTCACTAAAATTTTCTAAATTCATAGAAAAATTGAAGAGAGGATGTTGCATGAATAATATCTGCTAGTAACTGAAAGGTTAGAAGTGGTCCCAAAGAAGATGCTTCTCATTTAAAATTAGATATCCTTTCACCAAATCCTTGTCTGAGAGATCAAGAAGGGAACATGTTTGGAGGCCAATAATTCAGCTAAAATATTCATACATTCCTACGGCAACAGAAAGTTCCCTAATCACAACAGCTACATAAAGCTGTATGTTGTGTCATTTAGGACTGATCGTGGGATCTGGCACTCAGAGTCTGTCACCAGTTTAGAGAAGTCTGTCTCAATCAGCGTCACTGCTGGCCACAGCCGCCTGTGTAGGTCGCTGTCAATCCAGCTGTCTTTGTTTTAAAATGCTGTTTTGTTTGGGGTTTTTTTGTTTCTCTTTTCTAGGGCAACTACCACATCAATGTCAGGGTCTGATGCTGCCTCTTGCTCAGACATAAGAGAGATTCACACAGGCTGCTCATCAGTGGTTTAGGATATTTCTTAGATGAAAGTTCCCCTTTCTAGCACTCTTTCTCCAGGCTCCTGCAATGCTCAACAGAAAACATGTCTTTGCCAAGTTATCCCGACTGTGAGTCTGAGCAGAGCAGCTGATGGCATATAAAAACCTCACTCATCCTGTATTCTCACCTTGCAAGCAGTAAAATTTGCCAGTTAATTCACAAGTTTCAGCTGGTTTTGCTCTTTATTGCACTGTGCTGCAGCAGTGGTGGCAATGCTTCTGGAGGGAGGTGGGAAGACAGGGAATGCTGCTATCTAAAGCAGACATTTAGAAAGGGTTGGGCCTCCTGCTTAAGCTCTTTTGCATGTCTGTTTTTTGTGTCCCCTGCCTTTGCAGTGATGTGCCCCTGAATTGTGGCTGTAGCCTTGGCCATCTGCTGGATGAGATTTATCTCCAAAGCAAGGGGAGAGCAGGTTATTAGTAAAGCTACACTGGTGCTTTCACATTGGAATCACTGCACAGAGCTGTGGATAAGTACTACAACACAACAGGGTGTAGCTGGCAACTTTAATTTGATGTTGTGTGTATTTTTATTCCCCAACCTGGCACCTTTCCCTCCAATTTAGCTGCAGAACAGAGAGAGCCTTTCCGTGAGGTTGTCTTTGGCTGAGCCTTGAGCCTGGGGTGCAGAGAATTGCAAGCACTTTCATGCTTATGTTTTCACTGTTGAGGTTGGTCATGCTGTGATAGCATTTGGTGGAGGTGTGGGTAAGCAGCAGCCATGGTCACAAAAAACCTGTATTTACTGTCAAAAGCAGAACTGGGGACACACTCTGCTTAAAAAACAGGACAAAATCTTCCTTACTCATTTCCACAAGACGTGTTTTCTGACCTCCAAGTCATGCCATGCAGGCGAGGTGGCTCAGCCCCATCACCGAGCCTCACTGCTCACATTGTTATTTCCATGCTGCCATTTTGGGCAGAGGAACAAGTTCAGACAAAATAAAAATTGACCTCTGGCCGTTGCTTTGACCCAGCCCAAGGCAGTGCTTTCCTGCACTGTGAAAGGCTGTCTCAGCTTTATTTCCATGCTCCCCGGTGCCTCCTGGCCTGGCGGGGATGGGAACACCAGTGCCCCAGCACTGTGAGAAAGCTGCTCTTGACCTGAACCTGACCAGAAACAGGAAGTAATAGAAATCTCACAAAAAAAAAATCTTTTCTCCTGAGATCTTCAGCCAGAGGGTCAATTTCTGAACTCTCTCTCTTTCCCTGGTGTAACCACTGACTTTGTTTACACCAGTGTAATGGAGCACAGCCTTAATTATGGAGGTTCCCCTACAGCTTTGCACAAGAGTCGAGCTTGAGTGTGTGTCCAAACCAAATCTACAGAGCTTTTGAGCTTCTCCCATCCCTAATTATTTGTGGGTTTTGGATATATACCAAGAAATTAGTTCACATCCATCTACAATTTTCTCTTTGTTTGATTGGCTTGAGGGCTGGAATTAAGAAAGAGAATTACCTAGAATAATGCCATCTGTATTCCACATAAAGAGAATCCAACCAGAAGCAACAATGCAATGTTTTTTAAATTGTATGATATGATAATACATAATGACACGCTGCACAAACTGACACATGGTTTCCACGAATACCAGTGAGGTTTCTCTTCAAGGAAAAAGTAATGAAATGGAGCAGATCTCAATCCAACCACAGCAGTACCAACCTGAGCATCCACCAGGGACATAATCAGAAATCACATACTCACTGCTGAGGAGCTATAATTAAACTAGATTTAATTTTAATGGAAATTCTTCCAGAAAAAAAAAATATACCCATGTTCCCCACCCCCATCCCCTCTAATGTTGTTCCACTGTTCCAGGCTTTATGGAAATAGTTACAGGATTCATGTGTTTTGCAACCCGAAATGTTTTCAAAACAAATAGAACATCTTAAAAAATGAAATTAATAAATCTTTTACATTCATACTCAAAAGTCAGTCATGCTGAGGTTGTGTGGGTTCATCAGCATCAGATGCTTCCTGCCGGCTGGTGCCTCCACCCAACACATGTTTTAAATAATAATCAAGTTCAGCCTTTGCAATTATATTTTTGACTTAATGCTGTTGTATGGAAATGGCTCTTTTATCCTACTTTTATCTCTCAACTTTATGTCAGACAGTACAACTCCTATCTAGGGATGTGAAAACCTGATAACTTTAAGAGGATTTATACTGACAAAATGTGCTTTATTAGTTTGGATTTGTTTTATTAGTACCCTGCAGTTTGATTAGGACTAGGAAGCAGTCAGGATATTGTTTGCCCAAGCAGAGAGAAAATAACACCAAGCAGAAAGTTAAATATATATCCATTTATTGGGCTGGTGCTCTCACAAGCACACCAGCTCTTCCTGTGCCTCAGCCCTTCTATTTAGAAAGGGCACAGGCCTCTTGGAGACGTAAAACAGAAACCCAGAGCAGATTCTGCAGTGCAAACACATGCAGCTCAGCTAAACCTTCCCTGGAGGGATCACCCAGACCCCTGAGACCCTTTCTGCAGCCTGGTCACGTCACTCCAGAGGTGCTTGAAGGAGCACCTGTGCCCAGTGTGGGGCTGCCCCTGGGACAATGTCCCTCTGGGGTCATCTCCCCAAATCCTTTACCTCTTTCACATTTTCCTCCCTGGCCACACTGTGATCAGGCATAACCCCTGGCCCTGCACACCTGGGGAAGGGGAGGCACAGGCTGTGTGGAGCTTTTCCCATTCTCAGCCACCTCCCTCCTGGGATGGGCTTGGCGACCCTGTCCTGGGGAAGGCTGGGCAAACCTGGCAGCAACACCCCGTAAAGTGCCTTTGTGTAGAAGTGATGAAGTGCTGCTCAGAAATATCTGGTTACCTTCTTCTTGGGATAAATTAGCTCAGGCTGAGTGCTGCTGTGTGTGGCAGTCAAACCAACCAGGCTGAAACCAGGCTGGGTCTCGTTCTGCTGCAGCCCTGGGATGCTCCCTCTACCCTGACTGCTCTGGGATGCCCATCAGAGAGGGTGCTTTGGTGGGGAGAGGGGGTCAGACACGTTCCTGACAACTCTGACAGTGAGGCTGGCATCTGTAGGACTAAGAAATGTGGCTGAATATATTCCTACATGTGATAGGTGCATGGAAAACCCATTTTTTAATTTTTGGCAGAAAGGAATCGGAATGCAACTGGGCAAGCTACAAACCCATGCTCACCCTGCCAACTTTTGTAATAATAGGAAGCTAGTTACAGTAAACAGTGGTAAATAACACACTCATGAAATCCAGCAGGGAATAAATGATTTGTTCTTATATAGGAAAACAAAAAAGGAGACAGCGCTTTATTTTTTAATACTGTTGTGCTCCACCCACACTGTCTCCAGTATATCCCATAACAGTGTTGGCTTCTGAGAAAAATGCATATAATGACTGGACTCAGCCTTCTTGCACAGAAGCATGACTAGATAATAAAACAAAGATGCTAGCTTACCAAAAAATTCACATTCAACTCTTTGTGACACATTCATTCACCACTCACTTTCTCCATTTTTACACACAGAAAGATTTTGGTGACTGGATTTATTCCTGATTTGTGAGAATGAAAACAGAATGAGCACAATGCTATTTCTATCTGTGCCCAGTATATATAGTACATTACTTACAAAATATTTATCTGTGTTTCTTCCCACCCACTACTTTGTTATATTCATCACTGCCTGGGAGGAGAGGTAGAAGACCCAGCAGATACATGAAGATTGGAAAGGAAGTTTTTCTTGAGGGAGTTTTGTTGTAAGTTATGAAAGAGACTTTTAAAAAAACTACTTTCCAATATTTTTTCTGGAAGTAAACAACAAGTTTAATATACTAATTGATTATTGCAGTGCCCGAAAATGGTATGTTGCCTTTTCTACTATGAACTATTTTTAAACTTAGAAAGCTTTTAGGCTCTCTTACTCAAGTGTAAGCCTGCCTCTTTTGCATATCCCCCATGGACAGGGAGAATAGTTCATTCCTTGCCCCTCAGAAACAGCATTTTACATGTTTGATGTCCCCTGCTTCTCCCTGACCAGTCCCAGTTCTGTCCTGCCCCTCATCTCTCAGCCCTATTTCTGGTTCTCTCCTGGATTGTTTCCAATCAGTCCTCACTCATTTGAGCACCATGCTGAAGACAGGGTGATGCTGAAGTCAAGCTTTCCCCTGAGCACAGCTGCTCTTTTTCCATGGCAGGGCGAATTTTGACACAGCTGTCTCATGACCCCTCCCCATAAATCAGAAGAAATCAGGGTAAGATAAGTAATTGTGGGCACCACAAATGCTGTAGGCAGGACGCATGGTGGCACCATATCTGGGGACATGGAGCTGGTTTGAATTCAGCAGATCAGCCTTTTCTCAAGGCTGGGCTTCTGTCTGAGCACTGAAGTGGCAGTCTTGAAACAACTCAAAGTTGCATTACAGCTGCATTGCAACTTCTACTGCATTTCAAGTAGAAAAAGCCTCTTCTGCTCCTCCTCCTAACTTGGCCACGCTGTTACAGCCGGGGTCTGATCTGAAAACATGTCCTTCCTGTGAGGTTCAGACCACAAAACTGACTGCTTGCCACGTTCCTCTGTTGTTTTTTTCCTTGGGTCGCTGTATGAATCTAGTTTATCACATCCAGCCCTGTGTTAAATGTGCTCAGTGTTTGAGCAATCCATGAAGTCACAAGCTTCCCATGGAGAGTTTTTCTTCGCTTCATCTGGAACCCAACAACTCATACAAGTGTACACAGCATGGTCCCCAGAAGGTCCTTCCTTGTCACCTCTGGAAAATCTTGCTGCTTCTTGGTTGAGCAGAAATGTGTGGTGTCTGTGGGGAGGGCAGGTCACGTTGCTGAGCCCCAGGCTCCCAGTGTGCTTCTGTAAGTGAGGCAGTGGAAATACTGCTGAGGTATTTCCTCACAGTGCTCTCCTGGGCTCTTCCCAAAAAAAAGGAGAAGCCTAGAAGATGGGGAGATGATAGCGGTGTGTGAGTGCCCTTGCTGCTGCAGAGGATACAGTCCTTTACTGGAAGAGGGGGTGAAATATTGGCTGGAGTTAAGGGAAAATCCCTTTGGGTCTGGGATTTCATCCAGGTCATGTAGATAGTGGATCAAAAGGAGCAGTCAAGACACTCTGTGCCTCATCATCCACTTGGAGCAAGAGCAGAGCAAGTGAGACAAGGGTGGCTGAGCACTGCCAGAAAGGTCCATGTGTCCCATCTTAGCTGCCCATGAGTTCTATCCCATCACAGCAGTGTTTCCCAGCCCTGTGGTGTGCTCTGGGCGTACTCCCTTCCCTCAGCTCCCATCAGGACCATTCACTGACCCCACAGGTAACTGATCTCCCATTGTATGAGGCACAGGAGACGGAATAATAAATAAATAAATAATAAATAATTCAGAAATAATCTTTTCTCACATAAAAATCCATGTTCCTGGGGAAAAGTACACAGAGCTAAGGCCAGGAATAATCTGTTCAATTCCAGCAAAAGCTCCAATTCCCCTCTTCTTTTGTGTAAGTCACAGACTCCCTTTTCTCCTCCCATAACAATCTCATGCATAATAAAAACAGGGCTTCCTCTGAAAATCTTTTGTTTTCCAAAAATATGAAGAGTTCCAGGGAGAGTCTCCAAGATCAATTTGCTATCTGATTCCAAACAGAGCTGAACAAAATCTCTGGTTTTCTCCACTGCCAAATATTTGTGGTGACATGCAGGATCTGCCCCTAATGTCAGCAGGAATATCAACAAAACATTTCCAGCATGTTTTCACAAATTTGCCATCAGTTCCCAGGCCATTTGGTGAAACTCTACAGACGTCATGGGTTGACTTTGTTAAAACCATCCATGCAGTTTTAAAGAAAATAGCATCTGATGACTTCCCACCACCTTTCTTGTCTTTTTACAGACTCTTAAAATACTATGTGATTCCTTCAAAATGTTCAAATAATCACTCCTGCTTTGATTATAAACAAAGAAGACTTTAATTTGTCTCTTCAGCCAAATTCAGGAAAATCAGATCCCACTGCTCAGTTGGAGAGGGAAAGACAAACAAATGTAATGAAGCCAGGCAGCTGAGAAAAAAAAAAAAAAAAAAAAAAAAAAAAAAAAAAAA